>NC_055988.1:120419697-120726760 GCF_018446385.1 Zingiber officinale
ATCAAATAGTGCAATAGCTATATGCTGAAAAATAACTACTTGACCTATTACGACCGTGGAGGCACTAGCAGCTTCCTCTTTAGTGAGGGAGAATACTCTGGCATTGGCTGGAACTGGTGGAGCTTCCAACCTTTCTTAACTGAGCTGAGGTCCTTCCAGAGTTACAAGCATGTAATGTAACTGAGGCTTGCCTCCATATTGTATTGGCTGTGGCTGAGGTGCTTTGAGTTTGTTAGGACACTACCTAGCCATATGTCCTTCCTGGCCACACGAATAACATCCAGTCTTACCCAAAAGACAGACTCCTGGATGTATTTTCCCACATTAGGACAGGGAGGGAACTTAGTTTGCTTGTTTGCTGGTCCTCCCTTCTGGTTACCTCCTGAGTTCCACTGCTTTCTCTTGTTACCTTTACCCTTCCAGTGCTGCTTATTTTCTTGAGGTTTCTGATTGCCAGCTGTCTTGTCTTCGATCTTGACTGGCTTATGTTGTGCTCGTTGTGCCCTGATGCTGTCCAGATAGTGCTCAGTGACTAATGCTCTACTTACTAGCTCTTCGCCAGTCTGAGGCTGATGAGCTCCACTACTCACATTAAGTGTTATCACTGGCCTCAGCATCCTGAGCATCATTCTGACTCATTCCTTCTCCGTGCTTACTAGCTATGGGCAGAGACGAGCTAGCCTATTGAATTTCTTTACTGCCTCTTCCACTGACAGGTCACCTTGTCTGAATTCTATGAACTCCTCATAATGCTTATTGGTGATCCGCTGACAGAAGAATTCTTCATAAAACTCTGCTTCAAAGTCAGCCCAGCTCATCTGATTGACTGCTCTCTTGCTTTTAACTCTCTCCCACCACATACGAGCATCCCTAGATAGGCAAAATGAAGCACACTTGACCTTCTCGACTTCTGGCCAGTCAAGAAGCTCCATGGTGCTCTCCAGTGTCTTGAACCAAGCCTGAGCATCCCAGGGCTCAGTCGTGCCTGAGAAACTTTTTGGTTTCAGTTTCAGCCACTGTATCAGGTAAGCTTCTTGTCTTCTAGGTGTTGTGGGAACTTCCAGGGCGGCTGGTGGAACCTCAGTCACCACTGGAGTCTCCATATTGATTGTTGGAGGAGTGGGAGGGACTGGCTGTTGATTCGCCATCAGATTGACGATCACTTGCTGTTGCTCTGCTACTTGTCTCTGGAGTTGAGCAATAACTTCAGAGAGATTTGGTTCAGTTGCTCCTGGCCCTTCGTTCTCCTGAGCCTGGTCCTCAGTACGAGCGGTACGGGGGCGTCCTCTTCTTGACATCTAATTATGCAAAGAAAAGAAAGACTTGATATATTCTCTATCCTTTCTAACCAAACTTAGATATATGAATAAAAGAGAAACAAATTTCTATCTTACTAAAGCGCATACAAGCAAATACTCTATACTGCAAATAATAAAGAAAGCATAAGAAAGAAAACTTAAATACTTTCTTACTTGAAGACGACAAAGCTGGTGCTGATGTGTGATGCTGGAGAATGGGACCTGCTCTGATACCAACTGTAACGACCACCCTTCTTACTACTACTACTACTCTCTAAGTGTGACCGTTACTTAACTACTAACTCTACTTAACCGGTATAATTAAAAACCACGAGGAATCCCTACTGAAAAATTTCGGCAGAGTCTCCCCTGTACCGGTGACCAAATCAACAATACAAACAAACTATACTCAGCCACAGGCAGCTGGAACATATATTTTCACAACCACGCAGTATAATATCACAAATAAAAGAAGGAAACTACCCTAGCAATAGCAAATAACTATATCACTTCATCAATAGAACCCAACTACAAGTGCAGAATAAACTTAATTACAATCTCAACTCATAATAACATTTAAAGAAAACTAAAAGAACTCTAAACAGAAGTCTTGACAATTCCTTAGCAAACTCTTGATCTCCCCATAGTCCAGCCATCACACACCTTCATCACCACCACCTTGTCGCCATTTGTAACACCCACTAAGCTTTTAAGATAAGCATATGAATGTAGGATTTTGCCTTAGAAAAATAAAAGGAAGTGGGTTGAAGCAAAAAGAAATAAAATGAAATAAAAAGAAGAGGAGGTCAAGGATTGAACCTTGAACCTCTTATATTATAATTTAGAGAATTAATTAGTAGAAACCAATTGGGATAGAGAGAAGATATTGATAGAAAAGGAGGGAAACTCATGATAAGGGTGAGAGTAAAAGTTATCCAAAAGAAAACAAGAAAAGAGCAAGAGAAAGGCAACTTGCCTTCCTTCCTTCTCTCCCTCTTTCTCTCTTCTCTTGCCGAAAATAAAAGAGGCTAATTAAGGGGATTCATTCCCCCTTATTTCACCATGAATGATGAGGATAAATAAATAAATAAAAATAAAAAGAAAATAGAAAAAAAGGGCTAAGGGAGAAGGAAAGCAAAAACTAATTTTGCTACTTCTTCCTCCTTAACATAAAAGGGAGCAAGTAAAGAGAAGAATTCTAATTTTTCTCTCATTTCTCTCATTCTTCCCTCTCCCTCACCGAGAACCTCAGTCCCCTCTCCTCCATCTTCGGCCCCAAGCCAAGGTTTTCTCCTAAGAAAGCCTAAGATACAAGGAGGACTTAGCAAGGGAATCAAGGAAAGGGAACTAGAAGAAGAGGCTACTTCTTCCATCACCATACCTTAGATCCACAAGCGAAAAGGATGTAAGCTTCCCCTCACCTGTGGTACAAGGATTTTTATGTGATTTTCGCATTTTATGAGGATTAGAAACCTAGAATAGAATTTAAGAAAAATTCGGCAAAAGAAGAGTTTTCAAATCTAGGAAGGTTTAAACAAGTCCTCATTTCATAATATTTTTCTATGATATGTAGGAAGGTTTTCCTTCATGTTTTTATACCTATATGATGCTTGGTCAGAGGAGTACCTAACCTTAGAATTTCAGCCAAAAATATTTTAAAGAGGTTAGGGAAATCATTGTTTAACCAAACTAGTACAAGATTCCCTCCATGAATTACTAAGGATCTTTTATTTGTTTTTCTTCTTTGAAAGTTACTTGGAACCAAAGGAAATCCCCTCATATGTTTCGGCCAAGAAAAGAGCTTAGGGTTAGGAAGACCTTTAAATTTAAGTAACCATGTTTATATGATAGAATATAGAGTTCTCTTAAAGAATTGCATGTTGAATATTGCTAGAAATTCATGAACTCTTCATTAAGATTTTCGGCCATGTTAAGATGGATAGCTTAGGAAAGCTTAAAAAAAATTTTAACATGCTCAAGACCTCTGTGATATTAAGATATGAAAGTGGTTTAATGCTCTCATGCTTAATTAGGGTATAGAGAATTTAGTTACATGATATATGACTTGTAAGGTCACAAGGGTCCTAGCTTGTTTATGAACCAAATTTGTATATGATGTTCTTAGTAATTTTTGCCATGAAACTTACTTAGGTTTTCCATGCTTTAGGCCACTTAAAACCTAGTTTAGAGAATGGTAAGTTTCGGCCATGAGGAAAAATAAAAGAAAAAGGAAAGAAACCTAGGAAGCCTAAGACACAATGCACATGTATGTTTATTATGCTTGTCTTTATACATGCTATGAAACTTGTATGACTTCCTATGCTTTTAGGCTATTTGAAGCAAAGTTAACCACTGATGGGTCTCGTCCAAGTAAGGTTTAAATGATCTAGAGGCCTTAGAATTGAAACCAATTGTGTTAAAAATGCTTCTTATGGAAATATGATAATGTGTTGATTGTGTCACATGCTTGTATAATTTTTCCATGACCTAAATGGACCATTGTAGGTCTCGGCCATGAAGGGATAGATGCCCTAGAAACCCTAGAATGAAAATTAAATATGCTCATGTCACTCTACATGAAATATGATAAGTAGAAGGCCAAAGTTCTCATGCTATATGTTGCTTAATGACCTAAAATGAGGCTAGGGTAAGTTTCGGCCATACCCTTTGTATGATACCTTATTATGAATTTATACAAGATGTTAGTTCAAGTTCACATGCTTGTATGCTTGTTTTTAGCTCTAATGAATACTTGTGAAATTTTGGCCATGACATATGTTAAGGGCTTGAAGAACTTAGGAATTAGCTCAAATATGATTACTATGTTACTTGGAAGAAAAATGCTATAAATATGGTTTAAGGTTTCCATGCTTTCATGACATTTGGGACCTTGTTTCACACCTGATAAGGTTCGGCCACATGAAGTTTAGGGACTTGGAGAACTTAGAAACCAAGTTAATCATGCTTATAATGCTTCCTATGAAATTGAGGTGATGATAATTTAGGTTCCACATGCTTGGAGGTTATTTTTACCTAAATTGAGATCTAAGGGGGTTCGGCCATGATAAGAACCCAAGGGATTAGGAAGCTTAGAACCCAAGTTAACTATGTTACCATTTTTCTTATGATAGTATAATCACATGATACACCCTTATACTTAAACATGTATGCTTGTGATTCATACTTTCCATGATATGATATGTGCTAGAAATATGCATGCTTTTATGATATGCTATGTGGATAGAAATATGCATGCTTTTATGATATGCTATGTGGTGAAAATATGCATACTTTTATGACATGATGTATGCCTAAGTGATGCATACCTTTATGGTATGATGTATGCCTAAGTGATGCATACTTTTATGACATGATGTATGCCTAAGTGATGCATACTTTTATGATATGATATATGCCTAAGTGATGCATACCTTTATGATATGATGTGTGCCTAAGTGATGCATGCCCTTATGATGTGTGATATGTATAAGTATGACATGTACTTTACTTTATATGGCTTGTACCAAGGGTGGGCTCCATAAGCGCCCCAGGTCGATGGAATAAGACTCGGGCCTCGTTAGGGATGGGCTCCTAAGTGCCCCTAGGTCGATGGAGTAAGACTCGGGCCTAGTATGTTTGCCTTGTAGGGGTCAAGACTTGCTACCTTGGACCTACATAGGTTGCGCGCAATATGTAAGTGGTACATAGCCGGGATCCCCTTTAAGTTGATAATATGTTCAAGTATATATGTAAGAAGAAATGGTTTTAAAGATCATGAGACATACACATGTTTTTCGGATACATGTTTTCAAAATCATATTGCATATACCTTATGATCATGTTGTGATGATGCTATGATTTATGATATGTCATGATTAGATATGATTATGTTATGTTTCATGCTATGCTTTAAGAGCTTGATATGCCATGCTACCTTATGATGATGCTATGATATGCCATGATTAGATATGATTATGTTATGTATCATGCTATGCTTTAAGAGATGATATGCCATGACTAGTTATGATTTTGTTATGTTGCATGATATGCTTAAAGAGTATGATATGTTACGCCATGACTAGTTGAGATCATGTTATGTTAAGATATTCTTTGATCATGTGATGATTTTCGGTTTTAGTGAGTAGGAAAGGAACTTACTGAGTCATGAGTGCTCATAGCTTACTTTCCTTGTACCACAGATAAAGGAAAAAGATGGATGAGCTAAAGGAGCAGCAGGAGAGGCAAGGAGATGTGTGTGGCGGTGGCTAGGCAACCAAATAAGAACCTGCTTTAAGAACTTTTAAGAATTACGCTTTGGTTTCGTAAATTGTAGTACTATATGAGTAACTTGATGTTATGTTTCTATTTATCTTGTTATCATGTTATGGAAACCATATTAGTGTAGTTCGGATTTGAAAACAAAACAAAAGTTTTATTAAACTAAGAAAATTATTTTAAGTCTTCCGCTGTAATATGTACATAGAGTATCGTAGCCCCGTCCCTTAGGGTTAGCAGGGAGGGCGGGCGTTACACCTTTCTTGCTAAATCTTTTCCTTTCCTTTATCTGCAGTAGGAGGAAATGCAGTCTATAAGCATAAAGCTTAGTGAGCGCTATCTACTCACAAAAACTCGATATGCATGTATATAAATAAAAACATGCTAAAACTGAATGCTAACATATAAAATTACTCATGCTCATAAATAGCAAAGGAATCATACTAACTGAAATACTAAACATGTATAGCTAATCATGCTCATAAACCAATAAAGGAATTATACTAACTGAAATACTAAACATGTAAAGCTACTAAACATGTAAAGCTACTCACGCTCACAAGAATAAAACTATAACTGCATGTTGAAAGCAAATAAAGCTAAACATGCTGAATAATCTAATAGCAAGAAACAAATAAAACTACTACTGCATGCTTCAAATAACAAGAAACTAAACTTTCTAATTCTAAACATATTTGAAGCTTGTTTCATTTGTTTCAAAACTTATACTTTAATACTTCAAAATAATAATAAACTTCTTTTGGGCCCGGCATTGTACCAATTTGCGCGCATCCTTAATAAGAGTCGAGGTAGCTAATCCCGAAACTACTAAGGTACTTCTAGGCGATCTTGTGCCTAGGGGCGATCTAGGAGCCCACCCAATGGACCTTGTGTCCTGGACCTTGTGTCCGATACATGCCATTAAAAAGTAAAATACTTATTTTCTTTTTAACTATTACTTCCTTATACTTGTTATTCTTCAATTCTCTTATAATAAAATGCCTTGGCATTTCTTTGAGCACTTGATATGCTACTGATCCCAATTCTTAAAATTAGGGATCCTATTAAGACCTTGGTCTCTCTTTCTTATAACTTCTTATAAACCTCTAAAGAATTTATTAAAACTCTTATTCTTCCCACCTATAGGTAGATACTAGAGTTTTTATAGAGCAACAGGATTCTTTAAAAATGTATCAACAGAATCAAGCAAAAGAAAACAAATCAAACTTCTTTAAACATGCTACAATAAACATAAATCAAAGGAAAGCAAACTGAGCTCTCTAAGCATGCTACAACAGATATAAATCAAGAAAAACTGAATTTGATTTCTTTAAGCCTACTCTAAAATAAAACTGCTCATGTTAAACTGATCATGCTTAATTATTAGCAAATGGATAATTGCTCATGCTTTACTATCAGCAAACGAAAACTAAACAGCAAGAGAATAATCTAAACAGCATAGGAAAAATCTAAACAACATGCTAAACCCATTCAAATTCCTTCTCCTCTTCTTTAACAAACTCATGACAGCAAAGGTAGATTAACCAAGCTAGGGCAGCAAAAAGGAAATTAACCAACAAAAGAGAATTATCATTGATAACCTAGATTTGAATCTGTTCTTCATGCTTTCTATCTACCATGGAAGAAAACCAAATATTCAGCAAACTTCAAAGAATAAAGCTTCGGAATTAAACCTTCTCTAATCATTCTTTATAGTAACAATGAACTAAAAGGAACCATATTCCTAACAGCCAACTTCTAACAGCATGTTTTGGAAATCAAGAAGAACAAGGTCCAAAAAAAACTACTCCTACTACATGCTTCAGAAATCTAACTCACGGCAGTAAGCACAAAACCAAAATCTTTCAAAAACCAATCGAAGGGAACTACTCCTACTGCAGGTGAGAAGCAACTCACCCCTTGTTCTTGCACTTACAATCGACGGAGAGGAAAACCCTAGGGTTTCGGGTAGAGCTTGAAGGTCTCGACTCCTCTTCGTGTCCACGGAAGCTCCTCGACGAGACGATCTCAAGGAGGTGGAGAAAACCCCTCGGAGAACCTCCTCTCCCACCGCCGGAGAAGCCCTAGATCCCCTGCTGTGGATTCGTCCGAGAAGAACTGGCGCCGTCGCGAGCGAGCAAGGAGAGGTTTCGGGTGAGAAAAATTTAGGGTTCGGGAAAAACTTAAACCTTTTCTTATAACTAAGATTTTTATTAATTACTATACCTTAAATATGTTGGATCGAGACGCGCTAGAGGGGGGGGAGTGAATAGCGCTCGTGGCTATTTGTTTGATTATCGAAAAACTATCGGAGTAATTAAAATGCAGCGGAAAAATAAACAAAAAGACACAAAGGGATTTACTTCGTTCGGAGCCTAAGGCGACTCCTACTCGAAGGCCCGCGATCCTTGATCGCTTCCGGTGGGCAACAACTATAAGCTCGATAAGAATTACAGATTACAAAATGTAACAGCAATTAGAATAACTTTGTACCGACAACTTAAAGAAGAGAAAAACGAAGCTCCGGGTCGTCGGAATGTTGCAACAGCACTTCGGAATGACTTTGATAGCAGCACGTTGAAGAAGGAAAGCTCAGAACTTGATATTTTGAGATGCTGGTTGAAACCCCCTTATAAAGGGTGTTCAAGGCGCCTTGAAGGCTGTTCAAGGCGCCTCCATGATGCCTAGTCTTCCGCGTGCATCAGATCTGAACTGGTCGAACTTCATCCCTTGGAGGCGCCTTATACCCTGCTCAAGGCGCCTTCCAAGGCGCCTTATACTCCCTTCAAGGCGCCTTCGATGAACTTTTGCAGCCAGCTCAGCTTTTGCACCCGAGGCGCCTCAGACACTGTTCATCCGAGGCTTTAGGTTGCTCCTTTTGCACCTGCAAGATACGTTAGACCTAAACAATATCCTGCAACACAAAGTTAGCACAATAAACATGATAAATAAAGTATAGACAGTCTCCGGACTGTCCGAGTCTGACTTCGGGTTCCCGACCGGAAACCCTAGGTTGACCTGACGCCTACTGTTCCCTCTACGGGGAACGCGTCCTCACCTACTCCACTCAGGAGATTTTACCTGTTGCCAGTCGATCCTCCAGATCGACTGGACTTTTGCTCAGCACTCGATGCTTCCGGACTTTCTGATGGACATCCGCTTCCCCGGCTAGTCCAGTCTTTCACCTGGTTCGCGACACCAGGACTTTCCACCTAGGGTTACCACCCCCTAGGACTTTTGCCTGAAGACATCGACCTACCAAGACTTTCCGCATAGGGTTACCACCCCCTATGACCTAGGATTGTCAACTCCTAGGGTTTTTCCCTTTGCCTAACCGCAGCTAGGACTTTTCTCCACCTAGGGTTACCACCCCCTAGGGTTTTCACCTGCCTAACCGCAGTTACGACTTTCCTGAAATACTCATTCAACATGTTAGATAACAGAGAATCTTAACTTTGAATTCCTTTGCCATTATCAAAACTTAGGTTCGATCATCGGATGCTTCCTGCACCAACAAAATATAATCCATTCTTTCCTTAATTAACAAAACTCACTAGCACAGCTGGTCAACTGAGTTTTAACCAAGTCAAAGGTCTCGGTTTCAATCCCTCAGCCGCGCACTTTTTCCCAATTTATTCCCTAATCATTAACTATGCTATAAACTTAGTTCTCACCATATAAGGTAAACAAAACCGTGTAGCTCAGCTGGTTGGGCCAGTTTTGCTTGGGTCAGTCCGACCCGAGGTCGTGAGTTCGAATCTCACCTTCAACGTTTTTTTTTAAAACTTCTTTCTTTTTGTAACCCTACTAAACGACCTCCAAAAATTACGTAAAAATACTCTAAAATTTTCTAAAAATCACTAGAATATTTTTATGGACTTTTAGAACTTGAAATAGGAAAAATTGGGTCGTTACACTTAACTAGTTAGACCTAGGATTTTCAGAAAGGAAATTAAATATTTAATTTCTTTAAAAGTCTTTGTCTAGAAGTGGTTGATGATCCAATACCCAAGAAGGCCTAGAGCCTCGCCACAGCTTGGAAGCCAATTATTGAAATGAATATTTAATTGACTAACTATCAAATCTTGGTCTAACTCAATTGTAAATCAATCCTTAGATTTAAATTTAAATTTAAATTAAATATTAAATTAACCATCTCACAAAATTGATAAGGCTCCCTAATTGACAATCTAGAAAAGGGTGAGATGGATTTAGGTATAAAAAATTAGTTAAACCAAAACTTAATCACTTAACCAATTAACTTAAAAATAAACTTAACTCAAATCTAACCAATTAACTTACAAATACTCTTAACTCAAATATAACCAATTAACTTAAAAATAAACTTAACCTAATTATCTAACTAATTAACTTAAAAATAAACTTTACTCAAATCTAACCAATTAACTTAAAAATAAACTTAACTCAAATCTAACCAATTAACTTAAAAATAAACTTAACTCAACTCTATCTAATTAACTTAAAAATTAACTTAACTCAAATCTAACCAATTAACTTAAAGTTAACTCAAATCTAACCAATTAACTTAACTCAAATCCAACCAATTTAAACTCAATCAACCATCTCACAATCGCCCATAGGTATAACATGATTGACAACTTAGATAGGGTGAGATGGAAAATAAGGGGTTGAACTCAATCAATCAATCTTATCCATTTTAAATTGGATCCAAATCAAATGCTTTATGTGTAGGAACATAAAGATTTGAACCAATGGATGTTAGATAGTAGATGCTCCAAACACATGACTGGAGATCGAGTGAAGTTCACCAAGCTAAAACTCAAAAATCTAGGGTCAGTTGTGTTCCACAATGACGAAAAACTTAAGGTAATCAGAACAAATAATATCAAACTAGGTTCCAATTTTATTATTCGAAAAGTTCTATTAGTTGATAAATTTAATTTTAGCTTTCTTAGCATAAGTTAACTGTGTGACTCTGGTTATTTAGTTACATTTCTAACTCTGAGTGTATAAATAGAAATGTTGAATACCCTCAAATTACTCTTAAGGAAATTAGAAAAAATAATGTTTACACAATTGACCTACCAACCTCTTCACTAAAGTATCTTCTGACAAAATAAGAGGAAATCAAGTTATGGCACAGAAGACTGGGTCACACACATATCAGAATTATTTCAAAATTGAGTCAAAATGGCTTAGTTAGAGGTTTATCCAAATTAAAAAATTTAGAAAAAAATAGTTTGTAATGCTTGCCAACAAGGTAAACAAACCAAGTCAACCCACAAACCAATAAACTTAAATCGAACCAACTCGATACTTGAGCTCCTACACTTAGACCTATTTGATTCACATGGAACCAAATCTGTAAGATACCTTAAATTAAATAATAAATGTTATTGGACGAAAAATCGTATTGAATTTTTCTGGAATTTTAGAAATTTTTCGGGATTTAAACGGGCTCTGTATGATCCGTTTTGAGAGGATGGATTCCGGGTACAGAGGAGGCCTGTTTGGAACACCATTTAAGTGGGAGTTGATTAAGGAGAAAACTTTGAGTTTAATTAAATAAAACCTAAGTATTTAATTAAGCCCTAATTTCTATTCTCTTTTCATTCCCCGATTCCCTCCTCCTTCACGCGGATTTCCTTTCTCCCGAGCCCCTCTCACGATTTTCTCCTCGCCCGATCGCCGGCCACCGCGAGCTCACCGCCGGCAACGGCCTTCTCCTCCAGCGTGCCTCAGTCGGTTCTCCCTCCGATCTTTCTCCCTCTCAAGGTGTGGAGCCTTTCTCCTCTCCTCTTCCTTGATTCATTGCCCCCTCGACAACCTCTCTGTTCAATCTATTCTTCACCGATGACGACGCCACAAGGAAGCCGATCGCCGACAAGTGAGCATGCTTCCTCCATCCAGCGATTGTCTTCTACCTTGTGCGGGCAGATCCTTGAGAAAAAGGGGGAGAAGGCCGAGCCCTAACATCAATCTTCTCTCGCGACCGATCTCCGCCGATTGTCAAATTTGAGCGGGGCGGCAGCGATTTGGATCAAGGGGGTCCAACTCTTCTTCCTCACCAGATCATGGACAAAGGGATCCAACATCGTCTATCTCCCTTCACTGGGGGCCAATTTGTCGTCGGCGAAGTTGCTGTGAGGCCAATGATTTAGGACCTTCTCCTCACTGTAAGTTTAGCTCGAGCTCTCCTTCTCCCGTGCATTACTTTTCTTCTCTCCCGATCATGTTGCTTGACGTCGCTGCCACTAACAACACCTCACAATCCAGTTGATCTCTTTTCTCCTCTCTGTTCTGTTCTAGTGCCACCTCCAGGGGATGAACATTCAAGGTATTCCATCTAGGAGAGATCTTGGATATGGTACAAGGGTAAGTCAAGCTCAATGTTGATTAACAGGGTTTGATTTCATACTTTGTTTGGGTTGTTGAGATTAGCTATGAGACTGACCTTGGGAAGAATTGGTGTAGGAGTTCTTGGTGGTTGTGGACAGATGTTAGTAGGGGATGGGAGCTCTTGATTTGTGGCTATGCCTCAAGGTGAGTTTCCTTTGGCAATGTACCTTTAGATTTTTCCTATTATTGCTCTATTTTATTGGTATTGTTAATGGTTCTTAGGTTATGTCTGGTTTAGAGCACATGGAAGCATGTAGAAGGATTTGTTGTAGTTTTGGCCAGGAGTTTCCAGTAGCATGCTTCTTTGGATGAGTCAACATTGAAGTCTCTAGATTTGGGTAAGTTTTGGAGTTGATTTGCAATGGTTATTTGGTGGATGATTTATGTAGATGGATATATGATCGTTATTGGTATGTGTTGGATTGATTAGGGTTTGTATCGGGTGGAAATTTGTGGATATGACGATCGGTTGATGTAGATTGTTATGTGATCATTCTTAGGATCATTGGATTGGTTGTTGGTTGGATTATCAGATGTGGTGGTTTGGTTAGTTGTAGATGATGATGTTAGGTTGTTGTGGATTTATGATGAGTTTGGATTAGTGAGTTTTGGATTGATTAATAGATTGTGGATTATGTTTGGATCTAGAAGGAGTTGAATTAAGGAATTAGGTAAGTTACTTCGATTAGGGCTTTCCCTAATTAGATTGGGGAGTTTATTTAGCTATTTGCTACCTATGTAATTAGCTAAATATATATTATGTGATTGCAGGACTTGGATTCGGGACGAGTGTCTCGACGTGGGATTATTTGGCACGATCGACAGATAAAGGCGGTTATTTCTTCCTTGGTCTCTACGTAGTTTTTCTTGATCTTGGTGCACTGCTATTATGTGATGGTTTAGGCTGCTTTATCTTATATCATGATCGGTTGCTGTTTTTCCTGCATGATACTTATGCTTGACCCTTGTGATGATCTACGTAATTCATATACAGTCTTCACTTTTGATATCTACTCTGTTGTGATTACACGTGTAGAGTATGTCTTGTAGGGATTGTCGGGTTGTTGGTATTACCATGCTGATTGGGTATATGATGTGGACTGTACATAGGTGGGTATGTGTTATAGGAGTTATCTTGTTGACCGTGCATTTGCATGTTGTATGTACACACGTATTTGTCATGTACTTTTGGAGGAGTTGTGTTGATTGTATGTTCGGAGTATATACACATGTCCATTGTGTTTTTATTGGAGGATACATGTTGATTGTACTTATATTTTTGTGTACATGTGTCTGGTGGGATTGTTGGAGTTTTGGTTTATTATACATGTGTAGTGGGTACATATGTTTGGTGGGATACGTGGAGGTATCATGACGATTATACTCATGTTGGAGGTATTTATGAGGTTTGGGGTTGTTGCATGGATGATGATTATATATATATATATATATATATATATATATATCATGTTATCATTCATTACATCTGATGACCATTGTCTCCCTTGTGGTGAGAGAGTCATCAGTTGGTTTGGTTTAGCGCCGCACACTCGGCCAATCATGGGTAGTGGTAGCTAGAGCAGTTGTCGCTCATCCTGTCGTGCCACCCGGTCACGAGGTTTAGTGAGATCCGACTTTGTGAGCAGTCAGGGACCCTGATGCTATGTAGCTAGATAGCTACTAGTGGACTGTCCGCCTCGACCACTATATAGTGGGCTGGAGGGTAGTACAGTTGTCACGGACCCAAGCCTCTCGGCCATACTGGGGTCGTGGTGTCTGGAGAGGTGTCGGGGGTGACCATGGAGCATGCATACGCAGTTATTATTCCTACATTTGGTGCGCGGTGCATCTGCATTTGCATACATGCCTAGTAGATACTAGTTGCATGTGATTGTCGTTGTTGCACTTGTTTGAGATATGATTGTTGCATATGGTTGTCATGCTGCATACATGTCATTTATTTTACATGTATATGCAGTCGTATTTATATTCCACAGGTGTCATGGGTACGTCTGTTGCAGATCCGATGAGTTTACTGATCATTGTACCATGTGTTGATTCCAGATTGGGTATGTATCTATTATTATGTTAGTTGTGGTTTGTACAGTTTATATGTCAGGTTATTATGTCAGTTATGTTTAGGTGCATTGATTATGATAGTATGATCATGTTCTTTATTCCCTACTGAGACTGTATACTTGTGATCTCCATGTTGTTTATGGACCATGCACTATCTTGTCTATTACCCGCTGAGTTACCTATACTCACCACCGCATGTATATCCTTATGTTTTCAGGTAGATGGTTGGAGTATCGCTCGGAGTATCCTGTCTGTCGGGTCCTACGTCACATCCGAAGACCGTACTTGTTTTCTTTTGTATATCTTTTTATTATTTCTGGCATTGTATTTGTGTTTAGCCATGTGGCTATCTTCAAGTTTTGGTGTTGTATTTGTGTTTAAGCCGTGCCGGCATGCATTGTATTTATTTGTGTTGTATGGGCTTTTCTTCGTTTTTCCGCTGTGTTTTAGTACAACCGTGTGGGCTGTTTTATATATAACTGCGTGGTTGTGATTGTTTCATTCCAGCCGAGTGGACTATTATTATAACTGCGTGGTTGTGTATATAAATATTCCAGCCGCATGTGGCTGATGTATATTTTGTTTGTAGTGATGCTTCATATTGTCACCGGTACATGGGAGATGCTGTCGGATTTTTGTCTGGCAGGGACTCCTTTGGGGGCGTGACAAAATCACTAAGCAGAAACCAATACTGCTTGGTTATAATTGATGATTACTCAAGATTTACTTGGGTAAAATTTCTAAAAAAACAAAGATGAAATCTTTAATAATTTTTGTAAATTAATAAAAAATGAAAAAGATACCCAAATTAAAAGAATTAGAAGTGAGAATGGAGGGGAATTCAAAAATCAAAAATCTTCTTCCTCTGTTCTCCCTCTCTCTCGCGGACGAGCGATGCCGACAGGAACGAGGCCCCAGCTCCGGCGATCTCCCTCTGCCGGCATCGACCCTTAAGCTCAGATCCAGCCGAACCCTTTTCTCCTCCTCCTCTTCCCCGATTCCCTCTGCTCGACGCGTTCCGTTCCCGGTGATAAGCGATTTCCTCTCGTCTACACGGGCGTCGCCGGCACAGATCGAGTTTGGAGCGTGGAGGAGGAAAGCTTGTCGAGTCTCCGGTCTCCCTCAATCTTTGATTCATTCTTCTCTTCGGCCTCGACGGCAAGTGGTAGTGGAGATCTTACCATAGTCATCACTGATCCGTGCCCTAGCAAAATCTTGGAGGAGGAAAGCATCGGATTAGTGGACCTCCCCCCTGCTGTTGATTGAGGTCCCAGTTGGAGGTGAGTTCTGGTTAGAATTAGGCATTGCTGGATTAGGGTTCTTTGTTTCTTGTTGATCTGTGATCTTTGCTTGATTCCTTCTTGGTTCGGTTAATCCATTAGGTTGTTGTTTGGATTATGTGATCTCTATTTCTTGATCTCACTTTGAGCTGATCCGTGAGTTTGTTCTTGAGCTGTTGGGCAGAGTCTAGGGTTGTAATTGATCAGTGATTCCATCATCCTGATCCGATCCAGTGAGGATTTGTGAAGGTGATCTTGGTTTCCAGCAACTTCATTGGTTTCGACAGAACCTACAAACCAGCAACATCTCCTTCTGGCAGCAATATTACTTGGTGCTGTGGATCAACAGGACAGAAGCTGGGAATTGAGGACTCTGATTCGAGACAGACGTCTCGACCTTGGATTGCTTGATCGTACCTTCTATTTGAGGCGGGTACCTTTTGACTTATCTTTTGATACTGTCTTATGATATGTATAGTTTATATATAGTTACTAGTGATAGATGGTAGATTTATTTCTTCCCTGGTCTTAGCTTAGTTGATACCTATCACATGCTTCTACTGTTAGATGCTTTACATTAGTCTGGTTTACTTTTATCTCTTGCCATGTGTATATGTGTTCGTGGTTATGGTTACTTATAGTGCTTATCTACCCATGATTAGATGATGGAGATACTTGTTATATATTGTTGGATTCATGTTGTTTATATCTCTGTTATATATCTGCGTTTACCTTTTTGGCACCTACGTATATGGAGGAGGATACGTTCAGGTATGACATTCTGTAGCCGCATGCACCATACCGCATGATTGCATGCTGGGCGATGGACGACTCCATTATTGTTGAGCTCGTCGGCCGGCTACATGAGGGCCTGCACACAACGTGTCTACTGCATGGGTAGTGGCACAACACTCAGGGTGTGTATGGCAGGTTGCTCGGTGGTGCACCGCCGGGGTGCTCATGGGTAGCACGATACAGCGGGGTTGCAGCCGGGATCCCTCCCCGTCATCGCGTACCGGGAGTTGAGAGCATTGCGCTCCCTCACTATGTTTGAGGTAGGAGGATAGGTGTACTCCGACAGCATCCCGTCCACTCGGTCACTCTTCAGGGGTAGTGACGGCAGAGTGCACGGTGTCACAGCCCTACCCACGCGGTCTCACCATTATGTGTGAGATACTGACTGGCGTCAGGGGTGACCATGTCATATTGCATCATATGCACAGATTGCATTTATTGTGATTGTTGCATATTGGATGATGCACTTGGGTGACTGCATATGATTGACATGCATACAGGATACATGCGTATTTGTTCTGACTATCTTTATTTGTGTATGTCCACAATCATTCGCCCAAGCATCGCAGGTGAGTACAGTTTATTTCAGTTATGTATTTCTTATTATTCTTGCTGTAAACTGTATTACATGCTTCGGGTTACTCATTACAGTTTATTCAGCTATGCATACCTGTTATATTGTTAGGAGACTGTACTGTAGGTCCTATGATTTAGGAGACTGTACCTTAGGATATTACTGGTAGTTATATGTTGCTGTACATATCTATTGGATTACCTGCTGAGTTCTTTGAACTCACCCCGTTGTTACTATTTTTCAGGTTGAGGCCGTCAGGAGAGATTCTAGTCGCTAGCCCCTTTGTCGCGAGGATTTCTAGATATCGTTTTCTGTATTCGCTTTTATACGTATACTTGTGATGTGGGTTTGCATTGTGAACTTTATATCGACCACTTGGGTTTACTACTTTTGGTTTTTCCGCTGCGGATATATTTTCATTACTTCGTGGATTTTGGTTTTCTTCGTTGTAGTGGAGTAGGATGTGTACATATATCTTCGTTGGTTTCTATATCATCTTTTCTTTATATAACTGCGTGGATTGTTCATATTATATCTGTGTAGAAATGTTGAATATAACTGCGTGGATTGTTTACTATTTGTGTGTATTGTTCCGGCCGAGTGTGGCCGAGGTATAGATATATGTATACTGAGATTCATATTGTCCGCCGTACAGGGGAGATGCTGCCGAAATTTCTTCGGACAGGGACTACCTAGGGCGTGACAAAATACTAAGGACTATTTAGGTAAATTTATGTCAAAATCAATAATAGGAATCTTTTTAGGGTATTCCACAACAAGTAGGGTTTATAGAGTCTATAACAAAAATACCCTAAAAGTTGAAAAAATAACCAATGTAATTTTTGATGAAGAAAATAATTTACTTAACTCAGTCAATGAAAATATTAATCAAAATACAAGAAACATAGAAGATGATGAAGATATTCAAATTAAAACTAAACCTAGTGAATTAGAGGAACCAAGTGTTGACCTTAACATAAGATCTTCTAGAATAAGGTTCAATCACCCAACTAACCAAATTTTAGGTGATCCAAGCCTAGGAGTTCGAACTCGATCATCATATAGAAATCTAAGTCAAATAGCTCTAATTTCTAAAATTGAACCCAAGATTATAGATGGAGCCTTACTTGACCCAGACTGGATAATTGTAATGCAAGAGGAACTAGCTCAATTTGAAAGAAACTAAGTCTAGGAACTTGTACCTAAACCCACAAGTAAATCCATAATTGACACTAAGTAGGTATTTAGAAATAAACTAGATAATAAGGGTGAAATAGTAAGAAACAAGACTAGACTAGTAGCTAAAGGGTTCAGCCAAGTAGAAGGGTTAGATTATGATGAAAACTATGCACCTGTAGCGAGACTTGAATTCATAAGGATGCTGCTAGCCTATGCAGCACATAAAGGATTCAAGTTATATCAAATGGATGTAAAATCTGCATTCCTAAATGGGTTCATTAAAGAAGAGGTCTATGTAAATCAACCCCAGGATTTGAAGAACTAGACCACCCAAACCATGTCCTTAGGTTAAAGAAAACTTTATATGGACTAAAACAAACACCCAGGGCCTAGTATGAACGACTATCAATATATCTAACATCTAAGGGATTTAACCAAGGCTAAATAGACCACACCCTATTTGTTAAAGCCTTAGAAAAAGATATTTTTATCGCTTAAATTTATGTAGAAGACATAATATTTGACTCAATAAATACAAAATTCTTAAAAGAATTTATCAAATTAATGAAAAATGAATTCGAAATGAGTCTAGTAGGAGAACTCAATTTCTTCTTAGGTTTACAAATAAAACAAATAAAAGAAGGAATTCATATATTTCAAACCAAATATGCTAAGAAATTTATTAAAAAATTTGGAATGGAAAATTCTAAAAATATAAGTACCCCAATGACAACTAATGTTAAAATTGATTCTAACTTAGAAAGAAAATCAGTAGACTTAAAATACTATAGAAGTGCAATAGGAAGTCTACTATACATAACTACAAGCTGACTTAATATTTTATTTGAAGTAGGTATGTGTACTAGATACCAATCTTGTGCAAAAGAATTATATTTAACCAATGTAAAAAGCATACTAAGGTACATTAAGGGGACCCTAAGTGTTAGACTTTGGAATCCTAGAACTAGCACAATTAACTTAGTTGGATACTCAGACTCAGACTCTTCTGGGTGTAAATTAGATTAAAAAAAAAGTACAAGTAGATGTAGCCAATTTCTAGGTTAGTGCCTAGTAAGCTGGTCTAGCAGAAAGCAACACTGTGTTGCTCTATCCACTAATGAAGCAGAATACATAGCCATGGGAGAATGTGCATCTCAATTGCTATGGATGATGCATACCTTAAAATATTATCAACTTGAATATAAAAATATAAAAATTTCAATTAATAACATAAGTTTAATAAATTTAACTAAAAATTCAATTCACCACTCAAGGACTAAATACATAGAAGTTAAACACCACTTTGTAAGAGATCACGTAGCTAAGGGTGACATTGAACTTGACTATATTGAGTCCAAGTCAAATCTACTGATATCTTCACAAAACCCTTACCTGAACTCGAGTTCAGTACACTTAGAAGAGAATTAGGGATGTGCACAGTAGAGTAGATTAAAAATTATCAATTTTTTACTTGTTATCTTTTTAAAATCATGTCTTGTGTTCAAAATTCTAGGAAAATTATTTTTAAAACTCCCAAATTTACTAGTATTTTCAAAGATTAGAATTAACCTAGGACTTTTCCTCTAAAAAGCATGTACCCATAGGTTTCAACCAGAGCATCTTACAAGTACACTAGGATTAGCTTGCTTGTGTATGAAGAACACTTAAAATGATGTGAGATGCATAGGGTATTGCCTGGACTTTAAAATGTTTATGTCTGTGCATCAATATAAATCTGGGCAATAAATATGAAAGTCAAATTAATTAAGTTAGGTTATCCATGCTTAGTCAAACTAATAGGAACACTTACTTAACTTAACTAACCAAATGAAAGTTACTATCTTATGGTAAACAACTAGTAGCTAAAGGTTAGACATTTTGTTTAAGGAAAGTAGATATCTGTTTTGAAGATTCTTACTTTGAACTCTCATGTCGGACTCTAGGAACCTAAAAATTAAAACATTTAATTATTTTTTGGAGCGTTATTCAAGGGGGAAGACTTAAGTTCAGTTAAATATTTTTTATTATTTTCCAAAATATCAAAATTAAATATAAATTTAAATAAAATTATATTTTTTTTAAATTTCAAAGTCATTTTAAAAGTATTTCTTAACATGGAAGTTAAGTTTTTAATGTTTAACTATAAAAAAAAACCATTATAAATAAACATAATTTTTTAAACTATTTTTGAAAATCAACTTTAAATATTTGAAAAAGAAAGTTTTTTCTAAAAGCTAAGTATTTAGTTAAATTTTTTTAAAGCTATGTATTTAGTTAAATTTTTTAGAAAAAGAAAAATCTTTCTAAAGATAAGTACTTTGTCAAATTTTTAATCTTTCCAAACCTAAGTATTTAGTTAAATTGTTTTAAAGAATATCTTTCAAAAGCTAAGTACTCAGTCAAAATTTTATTTCTAAAGCTAAGTATTTAGTTAAATTGTTTTAAAGAATATCTTTTGAAGTCAAGTTTTCGAAGCTAATTAATTAACTAAGCTTTTATCAATTTTTTTTAATCCAAGTTTTTATCAAAAATTTTCCAAAATCTAATTAAGATGTATCAAATTTTTTTAAAGTACTTAACTAAAAGGTTTATCAAATTTTTCTCCATTTTCTTCTAAAAGCTAAGTGTCTTTCAAAACTTTCAAAACATTGTTTGTTTGAAATTATTGTTAATTCTCTTGAAATTATTTTTTGATATATGTCAAAGGGGGAGAGAAGCTAGGATATTCTAAAGTTAAGGAGAAGAGATAGTTAAGTGATTAAGGGGGAGCTAACAAATTAAATGAATGAATCAAAACTTTAATGAATCCCATAACTTGTCTCTTAACTTGTTGCATTTCTTTCGTAATTATTGTTATACGTTTTACTTAGCTTTGAATTATGTTGTCATAATCAAAAAGGGGGAGATTTTTTGTGCAAGAAGCACTAGATGATCAAACTTATATTCTGATAATGGCAAAGGGTTCAAAGTTAATTTATCTTGTGATCTAACAAGTATTGAACCAAGTGTACAAAAAAGTCCTAAGTGTTGGAGTGTATACTGAAAGCCTAAGCTTTGTAAACATTCATTATGAATAAAGAATCACATTTGGTCAAATTGTCTACATTTAGTTGTAGTTGTTCAATTAATTTATACTGTAGATAACATAGTATGTGGTGTCACATGCAGAAGATGATGTTATCAGTACCTTATAAATTATAAACAGTAGCTCACGACCAAAATGGAAAGGAACAAACCATTAGAAGGTCGTAGTGTAATTAGGTATCAGTTTATCTTGACTGTATAATTACACTAGTACACTTATAGTGTATTAAGTAGGACCATTTGAGGTCGTTTCTTTTATACTGATTTTATAAAGAAACAAAGACCTCGGTTATTATGGAAGTGTGTGCTCTTAATCCTAATATAATAACAAGCACATATATTTGATATTTATTTCTTTAATTTATCAATGGGTGAGATTTAGTTCGATGAAGCAATAAGCCTGATAAGTTGGGAAATGGTATCACTTATAGTGTGTGTTGTTGATTATAGAAGGAAACTGTGTCCTAGAGATACTAGGTTGATAATGTCCTCAAGAGGAGCTCATAAAGATTGTCATGTTAAACCCTGCAGGTGGACTTAGTCCGACATGACGATAAGGTTGAGTGGTACTACTCTTGGACTAAGATATTAATTAAATGAGTTGTCAGTAACTCACTAAATTAGTGGACATTCGATATCTTAAACACAGGGAGACTAACACACTCATAATAAGAAGGAGCCCAAAAATGTAATTTGGGATTGGTACGGTAGTTCAATAATAGTTCTCTAGTGGAATGAATTATTATTGATAAAATTAAGTTGTGTGTTCGGGGCGAACACGGGATGCTTAATTTTATCGGGAGACCAAAACCAATTCCTCCTCTCGGTCCCTATCGTAGCTGTAACACCCCACCCTCCTCGCTACTGGACTATAAGGGCGGAGCGCTACTGGACTACTAACTTTATTTAACTATCCTTGTTCATATGTTGATAGTAATTCCTAAAACTCTCAGAGAACTCAAAACATACAATTAACTAGCAGCGGAAGACTAAATGACTCATCTAATACATTCTTAATAAATGACAATCTTAATAAATTCTTATGTTAGGTCCCAAGGCTTCTATAGTCCAGGCATCACACATCCATCCACACTTTCTTGTCGCCTTCCTTTGCTATAACTTTTCCTTTCCTTTATCTGCAGTAAGAGAAAATGCAACTATAAGCAAAATTGCTTAGTAAGCGCTATCTAACTCACAAAACTCGAATATGCATGTGAATATACTGAAATCTAAAAGCTGAATGCTCAAAAGGAAAACTACTCATGCTCATCTACAAGCAAAAGAAACATACTGAAATGCTAAACGTGTATAACAAATCTATACAATCATGCTAGCATAATCTTGCTGAATTTTAAACACTTTCTGAATCTTATTTCACTTGTTTAAAAACTTATACTTTAATACTTCAAAATAATAATCAACTTTCTTCTTGGGCCCAGGCGTAGTACCATCTTATGCGCGTTCCCTAATTGGTTGGGGTAGCGAGCCACCAATCCTAAAAGAGCAGACCTCGGTCTACCAGGGTCAAGACCTCGGAATTGGACACCTGGATTTGTTTAACGACAACCTCGGAAGTCAGGTACTAGCCTCTTAAATAAAGTAAAATACTTGTTATCTTTTATTACTTCTAATATATAATGCCTCGGCATTTTCTTTAAGCACCTTGTGTGCCAAAATCCCTAAAGTCTTGACTTTGAGATCTACTTAAGGCCTTGGCCTTTTTCTTTCTTTTCTTTATCTTTCTTATACTTGTTAATACCTTTAATAAAAGAATGATTCTTTAAAAACTGAAATGTTTAAACAAATTCTAACTTTGAAATGCATAAACAAAAATCTGCATACTATGCTAATCAAAATTCTGCATACTATTCTAATCAAGATTTTGCATTCTATGCTACACTATTTATACATACTATGCAAACATAAAATCTGCACTATAAGCGTAATTAAAATCTGCAATATAAGCTCTACATAAAAATCTGCATTATAAGCTTAATTAAAATCTGCACTATAGGCTTAATTAAAAATCTGCACTATAAGCGCTTAATTAAAATCTGCAATATAAGCTCTACATAAAAATCTACATTATAAGCTTAATTAAAAATCTGCACTATAGGCTTAATTAAAAATCTGCACTATAAGCGCTTAATTAAAATCTGCAATATAAGCTCTATATAAAAATCTACATTTTAAGCTTAATTAAAATCTGCACTATAGGCTTTAAAAATCTGCACTATAAGCGCTTCTTATGCTTCGAATTCAAGAAGAACAAAGGTCCGAAACTACTCTTACTGCAGGTGAGAAGCACTTACCTTGCTTCTTGGACTCACAACCGAACAAAAAGGGCTTCTAGGACCTTAGCCGTCCGCCGAAGATGATACTCTAACTCCCTTTCGTTTTCTGCCCGAGCTCCGCCATCGTACGCAGAAGAGAAGGAGAGAATGGTTTAAGTCATGGGAAAACAGAGCATCAACTTATCCCTTTTTATAACTTAATATTTCTGTTAACTCCTTAAATAAATTCGCTATCTTTTCTAAACAGACAAATCCAACATCAACTTATCCCTTTTATAATCCAATATTCTGTTAATTATTTTAAATAAATTCGCTACTTTTTCTAAACAAACAAATCCAACATCAACTTAACCCTTTTATAATATTCTGTTAACTATCTTAAATAAATTCGCTACCTTTTCTAAACAAACAAATCCAAGATCATCTTATCCCTTTTATAATATTCTGTTAACTATCTTAAATAAATTCGCTACATTTTCTAAATAGAAAAATCTGTTTGCCCACCTGGTCAGTTGGGTTTTGACCGAGTCAAAGGTCGTGGGTTCAATTCTCGGCTTGGATATTTTTTTGTCGAAACTTCCTTCGTTTAGTAAAAATACCAAACGACCTCCAAAAATTACATAAAAATACTCTAAAAATTTCTAAAAATCCCTAGAATATTTCTATAACATTTTTAAATTACTTTTAGGACTCTAATTGAGGAAATTTGGGTCGTTACAGTAGCCTCTTATTTATAGAGTACTATATCTACCTATACCCACCTTCTATACCCACCAATAGGGGGCCGGCCAAGCTAGCTTGGGAACCAAGCTAGGGCCGGCCTAGGTATAAGATTGGGTGGTCGGCCCTAGCTTGAACCCAAGCTAGTGGGGGCCGACCAAATTAAATTAAAAAAGAAATTTAATTTTAATTTTTATTATGTGGAAGATATAATTTATTAAAGAGAATTAAAATTAAAATATCTCTCTTGTAAAAGATCTACAATAGATTAAAGAAAGAGATTAGATCTCTTTCCTTATTTGTAGATTGGTGAGATATTTTATTTTCTCTTTAAAAATTATTCACATGTTGTAAAATTAAAATTATGGAAATTTCTTTTTATCAACTATGAAGAGATTTTTGAAGAGAAATTTTAATTTTAAAATTTCCGGAAACAAATTAGGAAGTTTTAATTGTTGATTGAAACTTGTCCAATTTGTTCTTCATGATGTGGCCGGCCACTTGAATTTAATTGGGGAAATTTTATTTTATTTTTCTCAATTAAATCATGTCAAGGAAATTAAGGAAATTTTATTGTAATTAAATTTCCTAATTTACCTAGGCCAAGGAATATAAAAGAAGGGGTGAGGGTGCCTTCAAGAGACACAACCTCTATTATTTCTCTCCCTCTTTTGTTCCTTGGTGTGGCCGGCCATCCTTTCCCTCTCTTCCTCTTGTGGTGGCCGAACCCCTCTCTTTTCTTGGAGCTCTTGTGGTGGCCGGATACTACTTGGAGAAGAAGAAGAATAAGAAGAAGGAGAGGAAGCGAGCATCTCTTGGAGCTTGGTTAGTGTTTTGATTTTCTTCCTTGGTGAAGCTTCTTTCTTTGTGGATGAACCTAGCTAGGAGGAGAAGAAGGTGGTTGGTGGTTTCTCATCTCGGAAGATCATTGCCCACACAACGTCCGAGGTTAGAAGAGGAATACGATAGAAGATCAAGAGGTCTTTCTAGAAGGTATAACTAGTAGTTTTTCCTTTTCCGCATCATACTAGTTATTTATGGAAATAATACCAAAATACAAGAGGCTTACGTTTTAATATTTCGAATATGTTTTTCGATGTTGTGTTCTTTTGTTTTATTTATCCTTGTGATTTGATTGTTCTTTTTGGTTAACCTAAAGTTATTTTAGGAAATTAAATATTAGCTTTCTATAAAAGGTTTTGTCTAGTCGGTGGTGTAACGACCCGCCTTCTACCACTAGGCTGTAAGGCTGATCGTCACATTATGCTGTGCTAAACTATTCCCTGACCATTTAGTAAGTCTAGATGCGGAAGCTGTACTAATTAAAATTTCACTAAAACACTGACATTTCTTGGTTCTATACATGCTAAGGAAGGTAACTAACTACTCATAACATGTCTTACCTTCCCCATGGCCAAGGAACTGGACTTAGACCCTTCCATGCTGATACCAGGCCTCCCAATCGATCCACGGATTGATTGGAATAGTCGGATCGATCCAGTGATCGATCCAGCCGGCAACTGTATACGGGACATAAGTTGGATCGATCCAGTGATCGATCCAGCATGCTACTGTGGCCGGGACGATAATTTGGATCGATCGGCTGATCGATCCAGGTTGATCAATCGATCCAGTGATCGATCCCAGGGCTCTCTGTTCGCGACTAAAATGGCTGGATCGATCGGCTGATCGATCCAAAGGCCTACTATTCGCGGAGCAGATTGCCCAATCGATCAGCTGATCGATTGGAAACCCTCGAATCGATCAGCTGATCGATTCGAGTTACTGATTTCGTGCCAAATGTCTAATTTCAGCATTGTTTCGTGCCTCAACCACATTACAAGTACCAAAATGACTAAGAAACACTCTAATGACAACAACTAACATTCTAACAACATAAAAGAGGTGTTCTAAGCATAATAAAGTGCATGGTTAACTAATTCGTAATGAATAACATACTAAAGTGCAAGATGATAAAAAGAAACACTGAAAAGTTCTAATGTTTGAAATAAAGCTTGCTAAGGTTCCCTAAGATCTTCTTCCAGGTTCCATCCACACACATCCTTATCAATGCATTGACCTCCAGCCTCCGCTAGTCCATCTTTCCTTTACCTTTATCTGCAGTATAAGGAAAAATAGAATCTGTAAGCTTAAAGCTTAGTAAGAAACCATCTACCTCACAAAATCATACATTCGATGCAGTATGCTTTTAAATCATGCTATTTGAAAATATGCACTGAACTTACTAAGACATGGTATACTGAAATCATAAGGCATAACATATAAGCATGGCATAAGCACTGAATCATGGCAAAGCAACCCAAAGAACACTGAACTGAATATAGGCTAAACTAACTGAAACTGAATCTGTAACTGGAAACAAACTCAACTAGCATAACTGATTTCGAGTTTTGAAATTTAATACGTAATAATGCTGTTTGGGCCCGGCAACTGTACTTGCTGTGCGCGCATCCCTACTAGACCCGGGGTTGCAAGTCCCGAATTTAGCAGGGTTGTCTAGGCTATCTGAACCTAGGGACGACTGTGGGAGTCCAACCCAATGGATATCTAATCCAGTACAGTGCCACTGAAAATAAAATACTGATATCTATAGCTAACTGATATAACATGCTGTTTCTAGGTTATCTGAACCTAGAGCTAGGTTATCTGAACCTAGAGGCGACTGTGGGAGCCCACCCATTGGACCGTAGTCCCATAAAACTGAACTAAACTAATGTGCTGGTATAAATGCCTCTAATGCATTTAATTGAGCTATTAAACATAACTGAGGTGGTATTTAGCTACACTAATATTTTACAGAACACTTGGTGTGCTTCAACTCTCTCCTCTAATAGGGAGATCACCTCTAGGCACCCGACAACGTCTAGAATCTCCAACTAAAGGAGAACGACGTGTCCGGCCCGTCCAGAGGTGTTCAACTAAATCCCTAAATCCTCGAGGAGGGTTTAACATACCCTATGTGCCGGAAAAACCTGCATATAGCTAAAACTAATGCATAGGAAACCAACCGGAGCTATTATACTGCAGGTGAGGGGTTTCTTACCTCTTGATCGTAATTTCTTACGATTCTATCCGCTAGAGTTCCGGTGGAGGTGATCCTCTCGACGATCCGATCACGTCTTCGCGTTCCTCTCGCGGAGAAGGACCTCTTTCGTGTTGGAGTCGTCGCCGGAAGGTGAACCGATGGACCTTGGGCTTGGTGTGCCGTGCGTGAGGAAGAGGAGAAGAAGAGGGGCGCCGGCGTGAGGGTTTGAGAGGGGAAGGTGCCGAACCAAAATAAAAATAACCCAACTTCAACTTAAGTTTATTATTTATATTAAGTGGTTTAATGAACCCAACTCTAATATAAATATATTTGGTTCTCCTTTCTTTCAGCACGGCCCTGCTGGGTTCACCGGTTACTAAACTTATCCATAAACCATAGGTCTCGGGTTCGATTCCCGCCTAAGCTATTTTACGGTTCTAATTATTTTTGCTACTTCCGCTACTCGGAAAATTTCGGAAAAATATCCAAAAATTCCAGAAAAATCATACTGTATTTCTAAAACAGTTTTGAGAATTTTCGGGCTTTACAGGTGGTGGTTGCTCCCATATCCAAGAAGGTTATGTGCCTCACCACGTCAGTACTGGGAACCAATTATGGAAATTAATATTTAATGGAATTAGTATTTAATGGAATTAATAACTTAAGGCGATTTGGGTCGAACGTGTTAAGTTCCGCAGGAGACCCAAGTCAAAACCTAAAAGAACGAATAGATTAAGTTTTGGATCAAACGTGTTAAGTTCCGCAGGCGATCCAAAATTTAATTTAAAAGAACACATGGTAGCTAGGAAAAGGTTCAGACCTTTGTACAAAATTTTTGTACAGTGGAACCTCTAGGTTTTTCGAGTAGCAACCAACACTAAGTGTACTTAGGCAAAAGTCCTAGTGGATTCTAGACAGATGAAAACCCCTAGGGGGTGGTAACCCTTGGTGAAAAGTCTTGGCGGGTTGTGAACTTTGGATGAAAACCTAGAGTCGGGGACTCTAGGTGAAAATACTAGTGGTCGCGGACCAAGTGAAAGTCTGGATAGGTCGTGAAGCGGATGCCCAACATGAAGGCCTAAAGTCTCGGGCTCTGAGAAAAAGTCCAGTCAGTCTGGAGGACTGGTTTGGCAACATCTAACTTCTCTTGAGAGGAGTAGGTGAGGATATGTTCCCTGTTGAGGGAACAGTAAACGTCAGTTCAACCTAGATTTTTTGGAGGAAATTTGAAAGTTAGAATCGGACAGTCCAGAGGCTGTCAAAGGTTATTCTTTTATATTAGTTTATTTGCTATTAGTTTAACTCCATTTTGCAGGAGACTAACACTTTTTGCAGGGTTAGATTCGGCCTTTATCGGTCGATCGAACGCTCAGATCGATCGATAGAACCCTCAAACAAAAGGATCAGATTTCCAGCGAGCTTATCAGGTTCGATGAAGAGATTGGTCGACCGAACCTGGAGTTCAGTCGACCGAACAGTAGATTGGTGTCGACGTGGTTGAGCCTAGTTGATCAGACCAGATAATCTAGGGATCGATCAACGAGATCGGTTGACCAAATTTCTATCTGAGCAGCCGAACTTGGATGGGAAGTCGGGCTGATTCAGGCAAGATCGGTCAACCGATCTGAAGGATCAGTTGACCGATCAGAGTCAAGTCAAACCTAATCCCGAGATCAGTGAATCTAGATCATGTTTGACGTGGCTATAAAGATGGGTCTCAACCAGCACTTCAAGACAACCAAATTCTGAAGAACCTCTGCTTCTGTGTGTGTCACTCCAAGATGATTTGTTGGTTAGTCCTAGGAAGATTGTACCGGTTCCACTGTACAAAAATTTTGTACAAGTGTTGAACCTTTTCTAAATAACCTATTGTGTTCTTTAGAAGTTAAATTAGGAATTGCAAACGGAACTTAACATTATTGATTCAAAATTTAACTTATCTGTTCTTAATGGTTTAGACTTGGATCACAAGCGGAACTTAACACTATTGATCCGAATCCACCTACGTTTTAAATTCAATTAAATATTAATTTTCAAAATGGGCTTCTAGGTTAAACATGGCGAGCTAGGCACAAGGCCTTCTTGGATATGGGAGCAACCACCACTTCCTAGATAAAGCCTTTTAAGGAAAGCTAATATTTAATTTCCTTATATAACTCTAGGTTTAACCAAAAAGAACAATTGAATCACAAATTCAAAAAAACAAAAACACAAACTCGAATAACAAATCCGAAAAACTAGAATCTATTGCCTCTTGTGTTTGGAATTCTAACAAAGAAAAATATCTAGCATGATGCGGAAGAAAATTACTAGTTATACCTTTTCTTTGCAAGCTAATGACCTGTAATGACCACCCTTCTTACTACTACTACTCTCTAAGGGTAACCGTTACTTAACTACTGACTCTAATTAACCGGTATGATTGAAACCACGAGAAGTCCTTACTGAAAAATTTTGGTAGAATCTCCCCTGTACCGGTGACCATAAATTGAGATACAAACATAGTATACATCAGCCACAGGTGACTGGAACATATAACAAACTCTCACGCAGTTAAATAAGTATCAAACACTACTCACATCAAAAATAACCCATACATACATACTAAACTAAGTACATCTTAGCATGCAACCTAGAACAACAATAATCTCAAATAACATGAATCTTAAAGTACAACTTCAAATGTTTCTTAGTCACTAAAATGCGGAAAACTTAATAACATCCCAAGTCTCTCCCATAGTCCTGGCATCACACATCATCGAACACCTCCTTGTCGCCTTCCTTTGCTAAATCTTTTCCTTTCATGTATCTGCAGTAAGAGGAAATGCAATCTATAAGCAAAATGCTTAGTAAGCGCTATCTAACTCACAAAAATCTCGATATGCATGTACATATATCTATAATATGAACTAACTGAATGCTCACTGAAGACTACTCATGTTCATCCAATAGTAAAGGAATCAAACAGGCTGAAATGCTAAACATGTAAAGCTACTCATGCTCTTCTAATAGCAAAGAACAGTAAGCTAATCTAAATAACATGCTAGCATAAAAGAAAACTAAACTTGCTGATTTAAGACAAAATGAAACTTATTTCATTTGTTCTAAACTTATTCTTTTATTCCACTTGTTTAAAACTTATACTTGAATACTTTTATACTTATGTGAAACTTATTTTACTTGTTCAAAAACTTATACTTATAATACTTCAAAATAATAATCAACTTCTTTTGGGCCCAGCAACTGTACTTGCTATGCGCACATCCCTAACTAGACCCGAGGTAGCTAGTCCCGAATCTAGTAGGGTTTACTAGGTTATCTAAACCTAGGGATGACTATGGGAGCCCAACCCAAGGACAACTGAGAGTTTAGCATACTAGGTTATCTGAACCTAGGGACGACTATGAGAGCCCAACCCAAGGACAACTGAGAGTCCAACACAGTGCCACTGATAAAAGTAAAATACTTGTTATCTTTTAATACTTCTAATATATAATGCCTCGGCATTTTAACAAGCACCTTGTGTGCCAAAAATCTCTAAAGTCTTGACTTTGGGATCATACTTAAGGTCTTGGCTTTTTTTTCTTTCTTTTCCTTATCTTTCTTATACTTGTTAATACTTCTAATAAAAGAATGCTTCTTAAAAAGAAACTGAAATATTTAAAATAATTTCTAACATTGAAGTACTAAACTGCACAACCAAGAGATCTAAACTGCACTAAAGTTCTGCATACTATGCTACAAAATTCTGCAAACTATGCTAATCAAAATTCTGCATACAAATGCTCAACAGAAATCTGCACTAATACTTAATAAAATCTGCACACTAATGCTTAATAAAATCTACACACTAATACTTAATAAAATTTGCACACTAAAATTCTGCACTACAAGGAGATCTAAACTACACTAAAATTCTGCACTGCTAAGGAGGTCTAAACTACATTAAAATTCTCCCGAATTCTCCTAAGACTAGGCTGTTCATGTCAAAAACATAGCACAACTAAAACTAAAACCTGCTGAAGCTTAAAATCTATGTAAACTTGTTCAAGAATATCTCCACCTCCACACCTATAGGGAGCCATCCCCACCGCTTAATTTCCTGATTCATCCTCACTTCTTCAGCTGATAAGGCACCTCAAGGAATAGTTTTACCTCAGCCAATTCATCCAAACTGCTCCCATTTAATTCGAACTGCTCTCACTTCACATGAAGTACCCCCAACCCATATGAAGCGGACTACAAACTTCCTTTGACCAAAGTACCAATAACCAACCTTCTTCTGTATCTCAAGTAAACACATTATCTGCATGTAATTTCACCATATCACCACCTACTTGTTGTAATTCAGTGAAAGATTCTAGAATACCTTTGTATTAAAGAAACTCTAAAATGGTCAAACAGTCCATATAATATATACTAAGTAGTTTACTAATGCAACCCAACGACCACTAGTTTAAATATACTGAAATCTAACAGTGAGGAAGAGAACTAGCTACAAGCACAAAATTTATCCCAAACTATCTTATGTTCATTGCCTACTGCATATACTAAAGGAAACTAGAAGCTTAATGGATAATAAAATTCTGAAATGCTCATTTGTTGTGATAAACCTTTGACTGCTAAAATGCTACCTCAAAGCTAAATCTGGAATACTCCAAGGCTGTTCAAACAGAACAAAGCTTTATTTATGCCAAACAGAAATAAAGCCTATGTGAAGCTTGCTGGAATTTAAACAAACCTATATAACCTGTTTCGTTTGCTCAAAACTTGTGTTTTCATTGAGCAGTAGAGGTCTTAAAGCATACTACAGCAGAGATGAAAAGAAGAAAACAAATCCCAACACTACACTTAAGCCTTCAGCAACTCAATTCTGCATGGTATAATTCAATCACTCAAAGGAAATAAAACATGTCCCTAGCAACCACAATTTAAACTGCATGTTTCGGTAACAAAAGAAACCTAAACAATCTTTTTTTTTTTTATTTCCAGATTTCTTCACTTACGGCAATAACATCAAAACCCCAATCTTATGGCATGCTTCGGATTCAAGAAACTTTATGGCATGCTGTGAGACAACAATACCTTATCAATTCACCTACAAGCAAGCTCTAGGGTTTCATGCAAAGCTTCGGGAACAAGGAGAGGAACAAAGAATAAACCTCAGAACTATCCTCCTGCAGGTGAGTAGCAACTTACCTTGGTGTTCTTGGACTTACAACCGAAGCAAGGAGCTGTTAGGGTTCGAATAGCTCAGATCTTCAACCCCTCCTTGCGCCCACAACCTCTCCTCGACGAGAGGCTCACCACCCCACGAAGAACCCCTCGGAGAACACTCTCGCCGACCGCCGAAGCCGTGCCCTAGCTCAGCTTCGTTTGATTCTCACTCGGGCAGAAAACGGCGCACGAAGAAGGGAAGAGGGGAGAAAGGTTTCAGGAGAAAGAATTAGGTTTTGGGGATAATACCTAAGTTCTCCCTTTTTATAACTAGGTATTCTATTAACTATTACTATATAAATATATTTCTCTCCTTCCTAGATTAGCATAGCCCGCGTGCACACTTGGTTAGCTGCGTTCGCTTAAAGCTTGGTTCGACCGGGGGTCGCAGGTTCGAATCTCGGCTTGGACATTTTTTTGTCGAAACTTCTTTCGTTTAGTAAAAATACCAAACGACCTCCAAAAATTGCATAAAAATACTCTAAAAATTTCTAAAAATCTCTAAAATATTTCTATAGCATTTTAAAATATTTTTAAATTACTTTTAGGACTCGAAATGAGGAAATTTGGGTCGTTACATGACCTCAAGATCTTCTACCGTATTCCTTGTCTCGCCTTGGACGTTGTGTGGGCGACGATCCTCCAAGATGAACACCACTCAAAAGAGCTTCTCCTCCTTCTAGTATTCGGCCACCACCACCAAGGAGCAAAAGAGAGCAAAGGGAGAAGAGGAAGAGAGAGGGACGACCACTTGAGGATCACCAAGCAAGAGAATAATAGTTGTTAACTCATGAGGCCTCCTCACCCCTTCTTTTATATTACTTGCCCAAGGCAAATAAAGGAAGATTTTTTACAAAAATTAAAATCTTCCTCTAGTTTTTCCTTTTCCCTTTCCTTTTTCCTTTTCTTTCCTCTTAATTGAATCAATCACCAATCATGGATTGATTGAGGATTTAATTTGATTGGTCAGCCCCTTGCTTGGGCACCAAGCAAGGTGGCCGACCACCTCATCAAGGATAAGAAAATATTTTTTTTTTATAAAATTTTACAAGAAGAAATCCTCTTATAAAATTTTACAAGCTCTCTTTCCTAAAGTGGATGTTAAAAAGGAAAGTTTTAAAAATTAAAACTATGTTTTAAAATTTAAAACTTCTCTTCAAAAATTTCTTTTTTTAACATGAATAGAAAATTTTAATTTTAAAACTTCTCTTCTTTTTTTTCTAAAACCATAAAGATGGTTAAAAAGGGAAAGTTTTAAAACTTTTAAAACTCTCTATTAAACCATGTGGCCTAATTCAAATAAGGAAAGTTTTATATTTTAAAAACTCTCTTTTAAAACTTAAAGTTTTCTACAAAGAGAAGATTTCAAAAATTCAAAACACCCCTCCTATTTGAACTAATCATGGCCGACCCCTTCTTGCTTGGTCACCAATCAATAGGGTCGGCCCCCATAGAGGAGGATGTGGCCGACCCTTACTTGGTCACCAAGCATTGGACTGCCCCCCTTCTTGGACACCAAGATGGGCTTATATTTGGATGGACTTGAGGCTTTAATGAGGCTACGACAGGGACGTAGAGGAGAAATTGGTTTTGGCCTTCCGATGAATTTGAGTATCCCATGTTCACCCCAAACACACAACTCAAGTTCATCAACAATAACTCATTCCACTAGAGAGTTATTGTTGCACTACCGCACCAATCCCAAATTACATTTATGTGCTCCTTCTTATCATGAGTGTGTTAGTCTCCCTGTGTTTAAGATAACGAATGTCCACTAATTAAGTAAGTTACTAATAACTCACTTAATTAATATCTAGCTCCAAGAGTAGTACGACTCAACTTCATTGTCATGTCGGACTAAGTCCACCTGCAGGGTTTAACGTGGCAATCCTTATGAGCTCCTCTTAGGGGCATTCTCAACCTAAAAACTAGGACACAGTTTCCTTCTATAATCAATAACACACACGATAAGTAATATCATTTCCCAACTTATCGGGCCTATTGATTTATCAAGCTAAATCTCACCCTTTGATAAATTAAAGAAATAAATACTAAATATATGTGCTTGTTATTATATTAGGATTAAGAGTACTCACTTCCATAATAACTAAGGTCTAGTTCTTTTATTAAGTCAGTATAAAAAGAACTTACCTAAAATGATCCTACTCAATACACTTAGAGTGTATTAGTGTAATTTATTAGTCAAGATAAACTAATACCTAATTACCCTACGACTATACCAATGGTTTGTTCCTTTCCATCTTAGTCGTGAGTAACTGTTTATAATTTATAAAGAGCTGATAACATGATCTTCTGTGTGTGACACCACACACCATGTTATCTACTTTATAAATTAATTGAACAACTATATTCAACAAATAAATATAGACATTTGACCAATGTGATTCTATTATTTCAAAAGTAAATGTTTACAAAAACTAGACTTTTAGTATACACTCTAACAATCTCCCACTTATACTAAAAGATTAAGTTGTCATATCTGCTGCCATACTTCTAATTCCCATCCCTTCCTCATGCCGATCAAAAGCTTTCGCCAGAAGGGCCTTAGTGAAAGGATCTGCCAGGTTATCTGCTGATGTAATCTTGGCGACGACAACTTCTCCTCGCTTGACGATGTCTCGTATCAGGTGGTACTTGCGCTCTATATGTTTACTCGCCTTATGGGCTCGTGGTTCCTTCGAGTTTGCAACTGCACCGCTATTATCACAATAAATTGTGATGATTTTGGGCAAACCAGGAATCACATCTAAGTCCATTTGAAAGTTCCTGAGCCATACTGCTTCTTTGGCTGCCTCAGAGGCTGCCACATATTCAGCTTTCATGGTTGAGTCTGAAACGCATTTCTGCTTAACACTCCTCCATGCAATGGCTCCACCTCCTAAAGTAAACACATAGCCTGATGTAGACTTACTGTTATCCCTATCTGATTGGAAATCCGAATCCGTGTAACCCATAGGGAGCAAATCGTCTGCTTGGTAAACTAACATATAATCTCTAGCGCTTCTCAGGCACTTCAATATAAGCTTTACAGCAGTCCAATGTCCTTGTCTAGGGTTACTCTGATATCTGCTAACCATGCCCATGACAAAACAGATATCAGGTCTCGTACACAGCATTGCATACATTAGGCTTCCCACAGCCGAAGCATAAGGAACTGCCTTCATGTCCTCTATCTCCTTTGATGTCTTCGGAGACATCTCTTTAGATAAGGCTACTCCATGCCTAAAAGGTAAGGAACCTTTTTTGGAGTTCTGCATGCTAAAACGAGCAAGGATTGTATCTATATATGAAGCTTGAGATAGGCACAACATTCTTTTCTTGCGATCCCTTATAACTTTGATCCCAAGAATGTGTGCACATTCTCCTAGGTCCTTCATATCAAATTGTTTGGACAATCATACCCTTACGTCCGATAATACTTTGACATTGTTGTCAATTAACAAAATATCATCTACGTATAGTACAAGAAATACCACCACATTTCCGTTACACTTTTTGTATACACAAGACTCATCCGAACACTGAATAAATTCATATGACTGGATTACTTCATTAAACCGGATGTTCCAAGATCTTGAAGCTTGCTTCAGTCCATAAATGGACCGATTGAGCTTGCACACTAGATGCTCTTTGCCTTTTTCAATGAACCCTTCTGGTTGCTTCATATGGATGTTTTCTTCAAGACTTCCATTAAGGAATATTGTCTTGACATCCATTTGCCAAATCTCATAATCCATATGAGCAACAATGGATAAGAGTATCCGGATAGACTTTAGCATAGCTATCGGTGAAAAAGTCTCCTCATAATCGATTCTCTCTTTCTGAGTATACCCTTTAGCAACAAGCCTTGCTTTGAAGGTTTCTATCTTTCCGTCTGTCCCTCTTTTCCTTTTGTAGATCCATTTGCATCCAACGGCTTTTACACCATCCGGTGGTTCTACAAGCTCCCAAACCTTATTAGAATACATAGATTCTATTTCGGAATTCATTGCCTTTTGCCAAGATACTGCATCTATATCTTGGAGTGCTTCGTCATATGTTCGGGGATCAGGTTCATGTTTACCCGGGATCAAGTCCGAAGACTCTCCCAAAAATATGAATCTCTCAGGTTGCCTTACAACCCTCCTACTGTAATAAGGGATTGTCTCTGGTTGTGTATGATGTGTGACACGTGTTGCAGTTTCTTATGGTACTTCATCTTATACTGTTGGTACTAAAGTAGACGTGTCCTCTCTCATTTCTTCTAGAACAATTTTACTTTTGGACTTGTGGTCCATTATATAGTCTTTTTCTAAAAACTGGGCATTGGTGCTAACAATGACCTTCTGGTCTTTAGGACTATAAAATAAACCACCTTTCGTTCCTCTATGATAACCCACAAACACGCGAACTTCTGTACGAGATTCTAACTTATCAATATCATCTTTCAACACATGTGCTGGACTACCCCAAATCCGAATATGTCTTAGACTGGACTTTCGCCCATTCCATAATTCTGTGGGAGTAGAAGGTACTGATTTAGAAGGTACTAAGTTCAGAATGTGCGCTATTTTTTCCAGAGCGTATCCCCAAAATGAATTTGGTAACTCTGAATAACTCATCATCGATTTAACCATCTCCATAAGAGTCCTATTCCTTCGTTCTGTCACACCATTCTGTTGGGGTGTACCAGGTGCAGACAACTGTGATTGAATCTCGACCTTTGATAAGTAATTCCTAAACTCTCCCAAGAGGTATTCACCACCACGATCAGACCGTAGTATTTTGATACTTTTACCAAGACGTTTTTCCACATCAGCCTTGTACTCTTTGAACTTATCAAAGCACTCAGACTTGCGGCGCATCAAGTAAATGTATCTGTATCTCGAATAATCGTCTATAAAAGAGACAAAGTATTCGAAACCACCTCTTACCTGGATAGACATAGGACCACACAAATCAGAATAAATCAGTTCTAACACATCTTTGGCTATATACCCCTTGGTCTTAAAAGGTCTCTTGGTCATTTTACCTTCCAAGCAAGATTCACAGGTTGGAAAATTTTCCAACTCTAATGTACCCAAGAGTCCATCAGCTATAAGCCTTTGAATCCTACTTAAGTTAATATGACCAAGCCTTAGATGCCAAAGATATGTTTGGTTCATCTCCGAAGGTTCTTTTCTCTTATTAGAGTTAGAAGATGTGCTATTAATTTCCATTTGTTGCTTTATAGGAGAAATTAGATTTAATGTATATAAATTATCAACCAATGCACCAGAATAGATAATAACTCTATTTCTCTTTATAACTACATTGTTACTGAAAGAAACAGAATATCTATCCAAATACAGTTTAGAAACTGAAATTAAATTCTTTCTAAAACTGGGTACATAAAGACAATTTCTTAAAACCAAACTTCTATTCCTAAAAGGTAAGTAGACGTCTCCCACTGCAACAACCGCCACCTTAGTAGCATGTAACGACCACCCTTCTTACTACTACTACACTCTAAGGATGACCGTTACTTGACTACTAACTCTACTTAACCGGTATGATAAAAAAATCACATAGAAACTCTACCGAAAAATTTCGGCAGAGTCTCCCCTGTACCGGTGACCATATCCGTAAATACATACAGAGTATACTCAACCACAGGCGGCTGGAACATATATTTTCACAACCACGCAGTTTAATAAATCAAATCATGTAAGTAATGAAAAGCGGAAACATAACTTCCTACTACAAAGTTTTCTTATCAACTTAATAAGAAATTAAGCTAAACAAATTCTTAAACTAAGTGAGTTCTTTAGCTATGTCTCAAGGATCTCCATAGTCCACACATCACACACCGTCACAACATCTCCTTGTCGCCTTCTTCCTTATACTTTAGCTTTTCCTTTATCTGCAGTAGGAGGAAAATAGTATCTATAAGCTAAAAGCTTAGTGAGCGCTATCCTACTCACAAAAACTCGATATGCATGTATATAAATAAAAACATGCTAAAACTGAATGCTAACATGTAAAGCTACTCATGCTCATAAATAGCAAAGAAACTAACTGAAAAGCTAACATGTAAAGATAATCATGCTCATAAATAGCAAAGAAATCTAACTAACTGAAATACTAAACATGCATAGCTAATCATGCTCATAAACCAATAAAGGAATCATACTAACTGAAATACTAAACGTGTATAGCTAATCATGCTCATAAACCAATAAAGGAATCATACTAACTGAAATACTAAACATGTATAGCTAATCATAGAACTATCATGTGTATCAATAAGAAACTGAATTGATATCTAGCTAAACTAATTAATGCTAAACTGAGTCTAACTTGTATTCACATAACTAATTTGTGAAGTTTTGAAAACTATTTACATAATAGATTAAAATAATAATCATGCTGCTGATGGGCCCGACAACTGTACTTGCTGTGCGCGCATCCCTAACTAAACCCGAGATTGCAAGTTCCAAGTCTAGTAGGGTTTACTAGGTTATCTAAACCTAGGGACGACTGTGGGAGCCCAACCCAATGGATATCTAATCCAGTACAGTGCCACTGCTGAAAATAAAATACTGATTTCATAGCTAATTTTCGTACCTTGCTTTAACTAGGTTATCTGAACCTAAAACTAGGTTATCTGAACCTAGAGGCGACTGTGGGAGCCCACCCATTGGACATCTAGTCCATAAAAGCTGTAGCAAGACTATATAAGCTGAATTAAATGCTTCTTACTACATTCACTGTGCTATATAGATGCTTACTGTAGCATCCTACTGAGCTAAGCATTCTATCGAACACTTGGTGTGCACTAGAACACACCCTACGTACTGAAAATCTGTATACAAAGCTTAACATAAATCTGCATGCAAAGCTTAACAAAAAATCTGCATATTAAGCTTATCCAAAATCTGCATACTAAGCTAATAAAATTCTGCATATTAAGCTAACACAATTCTGTATACTAACTTAATTAAATTCTGCATTATAACTTGCTAAAATCTGCATTACAAGTTCCACCAAAAATCTGCAAATCTAGTTAAGCTACTAGGGATCTAATTGGATCTTCCAATGCTAAACCATCAAAACTGCAATACTAAACAAATCCATGACAACTGGTTTAACAGTATGGTAACCACATCAGTCGTTCCTACTAAAAGGTTCATCAGAAAACCAAAACTTCGTGTATGGATTAGCTACTAAGGATCCAACTGAACTTCCCTAATTAAATTTGTTCATTGTTGTTCATTTACAAGCCGATCATGCTTAAAAGAAATAAATCTATTTAACTAACTGTTCTTAAACTAATAGCAGGTTCCAAAGGCAAGGAAGGACTAAATCCCTAGCAACCATAATCTGTTACAGCAGGTTCCAAAGGCTGTTCTTTTCAATGCATGGCACAAACAAAGCTAAAATCTGCTGAAGCTTAAAATCTAATTAAAAATCTCTTCTCCTCTTCTTTATCAAACTCACGGCAGTAACTAAATGGTTCTAAAACAGCACACTAAATCTGAAACAGGAAACACTGAAACACTTGCTGTACAGAAAAATCCAAGCATGGAATCAAAGCATACTAGAATCCTGACTGTAACAAACTCTAAGAGGGGCTGTTCTAAGCTCTAATTAAGCTGTTCATGGTTACGAAATGCAAATAAAACTGCATGTACAATCCGGAACCAACAGCAAGGGTTGTTCTTGCCCACTAGCAAACTAACAGATCCAAGGGTTTCATAGAACAAGCAAAGCCTCTTTACACATACTACAACAGAACATAAAGGAGCAAATAAAACTAAGTCCACATTCTATCAGACAAACACATTGAACCAACACGCTGTGCTACGCAAGAAATCCACAATCGTGGCAAGAAATCAAACCAATCGAAAACCAATCGAAGGGAACTACTCCTACTGCAGGTGAGTAGCAACTCACCTTTTCTTGGAATACTTTGACTTACAACCGGAGAAGATGAGATTCTCGGGTTTGGAGAAGCTTGCGATCTCGGTCTCTTCTTGTGCTCACGGACTCTCCTCAACGAGAGGATCTCAAGGAGGTGGAGAAGACCCCTCGGAGAACCTTGACCAGCCGTCGGAAGAGAAGCCCTAACCTAGCTCCGCCGCCTCCTTCGCCCGAGCAGAAGTCGCGACGCCGCGTGAGGAGAAGAGGTGAGAAAGAAATTAGGTTTCGGGAAAGGAAAATAATTCCCTTTAATAACCTAGGTTATTTCAGTTCCAACTATTACTTAAATTAATTCCGCCCCATATATGATTAACGAAACAATTACAGCACAGTTGGTTGGCTGCTGCTTGGCTCATACTTGGAATCACGGGCTCGAATCCTGCCGAGCCCCCTTTTTATTTCCAATTTATTTCCTATCCCCTAACTACTGCTTAAATGTGTTTCGTTACATATAGGGTTAACGAAACACTCGCAGCCCAGTTGGTTGGCTGTGTCCGGTTAGGTTGGGTTCGGCCGGAGGTCTTGAGTTCGAGTCTCAACTTCAACATTTTTGGTCAAATCTTCTTTCTGTTTGTAAACATACTAAACGAACACCAAAAATTGCATATAAATACTCTAAAAATTTCTAAAAATCTCTAGAATTTTTCAAAAGCATTTCTAGATTTTTATAAGGACCTTTAGAACTCGAAATAGGGAAAATTGGGTCGTTACATAGCATTGCCCATGTATACGGTTATCTCTCCTTCAAATAGTCGTCGGGTTTCCTGGAACCCCTGCAAAGAATTGCAGACATGATCAGTGACTCCCGTATCTACACACCAGGTGCTGGTAGATAACACCGCTAAACATGTTTGAACTGCTAGAGCATGAGATATACCTTTATTGTTCTGATTCCTACGAGGACAGTCCACCTTCCAATGTCCTGACTGCTTGCAGATGAAGCACTTGCCCTTCGGCTTCTTCATTCTAGCTTTTTGTCCTGTACCCTGAGGTTTATTCACTTTCTTTACTGAAAAGACCTGTTTCTTCTTCTTCTTGCCTTTCGACTTAGAAGTAGAACCATTTTCAGCATAGTGAATCTGAGAACTATGATGAAATATACCTTCTGTTTCCTGTAGTTCTGTCAGAAGTTCCGCCAACGTATACTCCCTTTTATTCATGTTATAGTTCAGGCAGAACTGCTCAAAACTTCTGGGTAGCATTTGGAGAATTATATCGACCTGGGTTTCCCCATAGATTTCTCCTCCAAGGACTTATATTTTATACAGATAAGCCATCATTTTGAGGATATGATCCTTTACGGGTGTCCCCTCAGACATGGTGGTTGTCATTAACTTTCTCATTGCCTCTTGCCTAGCAGTCCGACTCTGGTGCCCAAAGAGTTCTTTGAGATTGTTCATTATATCATAAGCAGTTGGTAAATTTTGATGCTGATGTTGCAATACATTTGACATTGAAGCCAAAATGTAACACCACGTCATCTCATCTGCTTTTACCCATTTCTTATGATACTCAATCTCCTCTGGGGTAGAGTCACCATTAGGTGTATCTGGGCATACCTCTGACAGTACAAACTTATAGCTTTCAGCAGTTAAGACAATATCCAGGTTTCTTTTCCAATCTATATAGTTGGGACCAGTAAGTCTATTCTCTTTCAGAATAATGGCCAGTGGGTTGAAAGTCATCCTAAGAATCACAAAAATAAACTTTGGTCAAGACTCTAAATTTAGAATAATATTGATTCCTCAAACAATACTATTTTAAATTAACCAACACCTCAAATCACCTTGAATTTTACATGCCACGATAGTGTGGACGTATACAAAATCAAACATTTGTAAGAGGAGGTTTTACCCATTAATTTTATTCTTGTCAACCTAACTTTATGACAAATAAAATTAATAGTTGATTTTCCTTCGGTCATACAAATAATAGCAGTGACTCCGATGGGGAGGATACTATTAGATGTGCCTAAGTGTATACCATTACTTGACACTTAGTCCATTAATAAGTGTTGGTACGGTTTGCACTAACAATTTAACCCAGGTTTTGATAAATGATAAATCAGGTTAAGTTAGCTTATTATTGTCTAACACTCTGATCGAGTGTGCAGGAAAAAGTCCAGACAGGTCGACGGGCTGACTAGATATCTGGCACGAAGCCCAGCTAGGACGACGGGCTGACCGGATAGCTGGCGAGAAGTCCAAGTGGGTCAACGGGCTGACCGGACGCTTGGCGAGAAGTCCAGCTAGGTCGACGGGCTAACCGGATAGCTGGCGAGAAGTCCAGACGGGTCGAAGGGCTGACCGAACGTCTGGCAGGTAAGTGAGGTAAGTCACTGGAGGGGAGTGACTGCGAGGACGCGTTCCCGGGAAGGGAACATTAGGCGTCAATCCGGCTTAGATCCATTTCGAATATCTAAGTCGAGATCGTGACTAGATTCCGGTCTCAAAAAGACGGAATCTAAGTCATACTCTTTGCTATTACTTTGTTGAACTTTAATTATGCTAACACTTTGTTTTGCAGGATCTATTTTGTCTCGGACTAACCTTGTTTTGCAGGAAAGTTGTTTGCTGGAAAAAAGTGGTCCGGGCGCCCGGAGGGGATCCGGGCGCCCGGGAGGCACCCGGGCGCCCTTGAGGCAAAAATTATCCTGACCGCGCGTCGCTACTTGGAGCTCGCTGGTTGGACTTGCCACGTCTCACCAGGGCACCTGGAAGGGATCCAGGGTGCCCCGAGCTTCATATAAAAGATGGGGCGGAGGCAGAGATCAGAATCAACTCAGAACTCTTAGACTGCTTGCTCTGCTGCTCTGCGCTCCAACGACGCCAACGAAGCTCCGAAAACATTCTCTTGTCCTTATGGTTTTCTTTCTGTCGGTATAGCTTTGTTTCAAATTTCATTAGCGTTCCTTGTACTGTCTTTGTAATCATTATTTCGAATTGCTAGTGAATTGCCCAACGAAAGTGCTCACGGAGTACGGGCCTTCGAGTAGGAGTCGTCACAGGCTCCGAACGAAGTAAAAAAACATTGTGTTCATCTGTCTAAGTTGTTTCATTTCCGCTACGCTTAACTCTTTTATACTCATTGTTTTTCGAATCGATATTCACCCCCCCCTCTATCGACGTTTCACGGTCCAACAAGTGGTATCAGAGTAGGTACCGCTCTGATTTGGTGCAACCACCAATCAGACAGGGGGTGAAAATATTTTTTTTTATTTTTTTTCGTTTAATTCTAAATTGATATTACTATTAATTTAGGAATTTCTTTTCTTTCTTCTCGTTGCAATTAAATCTAAATTGGTGCAACACCAATTTAGATACAACCATTATTTTTTTCCGCACTACTAATCCAAGACCAAGTCTTGGAATATTTTTTTCGTTATTTACTTGTGTGCAGCATGTCTCAACTAGAAGGATTTAGCACAGTACGACCTCCCTTATTCAACGGGGATGACTTTTCGTACTGGAAGAAAAGAATGGAGGTGTACCTAAAGACAGACTACGATCAATGGTTCAGCGTTATAAAGGCGTACTGAACTCCAGTCGACAACTCCGGAAATCCACTAGACCCGGAACAGTGGACTCCGGACATGAGGAAAAAGGCATCAACAGAAAACAGGGCAATCAACACGCTACATTGCGGCCTAACACGAGAAGAGCTGAATCGCGTCGGACCACATCAGAATGCTAAAGAATTGTGGGACAAACTGATTGAGTTGCACGAAGGAACAAGCGACGCGAAGGTAACAAAAAGAGACCTACTTTTAAATAAAATATTTAATATAAAAATGCAGGAAGGGGAAACGGCAAGTCAACTGCATGCAAGAATCAAAGACGTCCTCAATGGACTCCACGCAATAGGCCACCAGATGGAAAATAGAGATTTAATAAGGTACGCACTAAATGTTTTTCCTCGTAATAGCTTGTGGGCATCAATCGTAGATGCCTACAAAATTTCGAAAAATTTATCTAAGTTAAAATTAGACGAGCTTTTTTGTGAGTTAGAATTACATGAACAAACTAATGTTGGAGCCGAGAAAGGTATTGCTTTATTTGCAGGCTCATCCAAAGAAAAGAAGAACAAGCCTGAATCTGAAGAAGATTCTGATCAAGATACCTAAGACGAAGAACACCTGGTGAACCTGGTAAGAAAAATGTTCACCAGGAGAAAAAGAAGCTTCAGCAAGAAGGACCTTCAAAAGATCAGTTCTCCCTCGGAACAAAAAAACGTGACGTGCTTCGGATGCAACAAAAAGGGGCACTACAAGAATGAATGCCCAAGGCTGAAGTTCGACAAATCGAAGCCAACCAAAAAGAAGGCCCTCAAAGCAATGTGGGACGACTCCTCGGATGAATCGGAGGGAGAAGAGCAGAAACACCAGAGCCATCTTGCGCTGATGGCCCGCGAAGCTGAAACGGAAGATGAGTCGGAAGATGAAGATGGGTCTGAACCCGAATCAAGCCACGAGTCCGTACTCGTTTCCGAAGGCCCGGATGAGGTATATTTTAATTTAAATAAAAAATTCTTTAAAATTATTTCTTGCTTAAATAGTAAGTTAATTAAAATAGAAAATGAAAACAAATCACTCCTTGAGGAAAATCAAGACCTCAAGGAACAAATAAAAAATTTTCCAGCTCAAGATCTAATACTTGAAGAGAACTCATCATTAAAATCAGAAATTAATAACTTAAAAGAAATACTAGAAAAATTCACTACAAGATCAAAAAATCTAGACTTAATCCTGAACAATCAAAAAGCATATTATAATAAAACCGGACTTGGATACAAGTCGAACTCAAATAAAACCTTTAAGTCATTAATAACCCAATACAAATCAACTAATCAAGCTTGGGTTCCGAAAGCGTGTTTGACCACGCAAGTAGGAATTAATCAATATTACATACCTAAAGAAAAAATATACGACATTAACTCAAATAAACTAAATCAAAAACCAAAACACAAATCAAAGAAATCAAAATTTAAAAATATTAAAACCCAACAAAATTATCACCAAGTTAATTATAACTATAAAAGGAATCGACACAAACCTAAAATGAAAATTTAAATTAATGGCCAGTAATTCAGGGGAGGCTCCAGAATAGCTGGCACCTCCAAAACTAACTTACCCGACAGGGTAACCTAAACAAACTAACCCGGCAGAGTAATTAGGATTAGTTAAAAAGAGACCAAGTTTAACTTGAATCATGGTACTGGTGAAGTTTTTGGATGATAGTACGTTAGGGAAGCTTGGGCATCGCATGTCTAGAAAGATATGGTTTCGATCTGGTGCATTTGGCCAAGTGAAACTGACCGAAGCTACCCTTAAATGGATCCTAACTAGTGAGACCAAAGTTTAGTACTAATCTCCGTGGATAGGACTATTCGGAAAACCTCGAAAGGTTGGTTACTTCTAATGACGTCCATGTGACTCACCAAGTTTAGAAGTTTATCCGAAGAATGTCTGTTTGTAGAGACCAAAGCTAAACTTGATCTAACACAAGTTAAACCAAAACTCCATAATTAAAAATCCAATTCATCTCACAAAATTATAGGATTCCCTGATTGAAAACTTAGATCGGGTGAGATGACTAAGGATCAAAATCAAATTCAAATCAAATTAATTAAAATTCAAATTCAAATTAAATTAAACTTCGAATTAAAATTCAAATTAAATTTTGAATTAAATTAATTAATTAAATTTCAAATTAAGTTAATTAAATTAAATTTTAAATTAAATTAATCAAATTAAATTTCGAATTGAATTAGTTAAATTTTGAACTAATCAAATTTCAATAACTAAAATGAATTGTGATTAATTTACTTTTAATTTTAAAACCAAATTAACCTCAAAAACTATCTTAAAAATTATCTTAAATCAACTTTAAAAAATTATTTAAAAAAAAAACGGGGCGGGTACCCCTGGTATACCCTTCCGGGGCGCCCCGGAAGGGATCCGGGCGCCCCGCCCGAAATCAACCCCGGGCGCCCGGAAAGGCTCCGGGCGCCTGGAGTTCCCTATAAATAGGGGGCAGCAGGCGCCCCCAACACTTGCCACAAATCTCTTCACTCTTACCAAGGTTCTATCTGAACCTCAGTGTGAGAGTGTTCTAAAATTAAATTTTCTTGCGGTGAAGACGCTGCCGCGACTCAACCGAGGTCATCAGTTCTATATTTTACAATGGATCCTCAGTAAATCCTTTTTCCTTGTCTAAATTTTTTTTTAAAATTTGTCTTGATATTTTTATTTAGAATATCTCGTTGATATAACAGTAGGAAACGAACAAATACTGGTGCTGGGCCCTCTAATGCTAGTACTGACCCTAGGTTTCCCACAGATGAACTTAGAGTTAGGTTTGAGTCAACCATTTATATGGCCATTAGGACTAAATGCATAGATAGATCGTTCTTTTTAGTTTCTTGTGCTCCTGTTATGGAGGTTATAAACCACTATAACCTACGAAACCTTGTTGAATGTACTAGTCCGGTAAACATAAGTCTGTGTGCTGAATTTTGTAATAACCTAGTGAAAGTAGACGACCTTACCTATACTACTAGAGCAGCAGGTACTGATATCACGCTATCACCTACGACTATCCGGGAGTTTTTAGGGTTACGTCCATCCACTTGTCCCTTTTTGTGCTATCCTCCCGGGGATCTACCATTCGGAGATCCCTACTCACATATCACTCTTGATACGATGTATTCGTATTTTTTTGGGGGAGAGCGAGATCCCACTGTGACCCAGTTTAGGTCTATAGAACTTCGAGTCCAGGACTACGCTCTTTATAGGGTCTTAGTCTTTTGCATCTTACCACTGACTACTCGGGACATCGCTGTGATGCGCTCATTCCACTCATTTTTACTCTATGCCCTGAGTCATAGATTAGATATTGACATCAGCCTACATATCTTCTCCACCATTATCTACTCTGCTGGATATGTGACTAATAGTCGAGTCCACATGCCTTTTTGTCACATTCTGACAGCATATATGTCCTCGTTGCACATTGATGTCACTAGAGGAGACATTCGCTGTATGACTGAGTTTGACGTCATAACAGCTAGGAACTTCTCTCTAGCTAGTATCCACATAGATGAGGGCGACGGTACTATGTCTTGGCGGAGGGGGGCACGGCACCAGCACGACCCAGACGCGCAGGAGGAGGCCGAGCAGGATGAGTTCATGCTTGCACTTTTTCCGGAGGAGGCCGCTCCACCTCCACCACCAGCTCGAGCACCACGTCACGCACCATGCACTCTAGCCGACCGCATGACTGGACTAGAGAGGGCCATGGCGAGTCTCCAGCAGGAGAACTCTGACTTTCAGCGTGACATGCGGCGAGAGGTCTCCGAGTTACGAGCTGACGGGCAGACTCGACACACTGAGCTGATGACACTACTCCGCTCCTTGGGATCTGGACCACCCCCTTCCTCATCTCAGTAGCTCTAGTTGTGACACTTCAGTTATCTACATAACTTGTAGAATACTTATTGATCTATCTAGTGTTCTTTCTGATATGGATTGATTATGTTCGATCTTAATAGACTAGGAGTTTCAAACTTCAAAAATATTTTCAAAAATGATTATTCTCAAGTTATAGGTTAAAACATATTTTGTTTTCAAAACTTTCCTATTTTTAGATTTTTAAATAAAATTTTAGCCTTAGACTAGTTTAAAATCCTTAGAGAACATGTACCCATAGGACTAGTTTTGAGCATCTCACCAAAACTCTAGGCTTACCTTGCTTGTGTTTTACGAACATAGAAAGGGGTGAGATGCATAGGCCACTTGCCTAAGACTTAAGATGCTTATTTCAGTACATCGACATAAGTCTGGGCGTTAAATACAAAATATATATTAATCAAGTTAAGGTTGACCTTAACTTGACTAACCAAGTGAAAGCTACTATCTTTTGATAAGTCAGTCAGTAACAAACTGGTTAGACATTTGATTTAATGTCAAGTTCAGGGGGAGAAATAAAATGACTTTAGTTTTTCAAATTAAACTTTAAAATTATTTTTGACTCAACTTGATTAAAAATATGCAAATTTTTTTTGAAAAGTTGATTCTGAAAAAGAATTTTTAAAAATCCTTTGTCTACTTTAAATATTTTAAAACTATGTTTCCAAACTAACTCTTATACAATCAAGTTGTTTTGGGTTTCATTTTTTTTATTGAAAATTAATTTTGAATATTAAATTTAACTTAGTTTTGAAAATTAATTTTTTTTTTGTTATTGAAAATTATGGAAATGAGATTTTTCAAAAAGTTTACAAATTAAATCTTTTACAAACTTAGTGTTGAAAAATAAATTTCAATCAGTTTTGAAATATAATCTTTTTCAAACTCGGTTTTGGAATTTTTGAAAACTTATTTGAAAAGCATTTAAAAATTGAAACTTGTGTTGAAAAATTTAAAATTTGATCTTGAAATTTAGAACTTATACACTTGTGTGTGAGATTTTTTCTAAACTTAGCTACTTTTCTAAACATCCAAAAGCTATGTTTTTTTTATGCTTAGTTAATCCATGCTTTTTTGATGAATGTCATAGGGGGAGGGTTAGGTGGTTAACTTAGCTGAACCAAACCCAAACAACCAAACTGAAAATACAAACTAACTTAAAAACCACATTAAATGCATGTTGTTTTATGCATATGTTTACACTAACTTAACCAGGTTGTCATTCCATCAAAAATGGGGAGTTTGTTGGTGTGGTTTGCACTAACGATTTAACCCAGGTTTTGATGAATGACAAATAAGGTTAAGTTAGCTTGTTGTTGTCTAACACTCTGATCGAGTGTGTAGGAAAAAGTCCAGACAGGTCGACGGACTGACCAGATATCTGGCATGAAGCCCAACTAGGACGACGGGCTGACCGGATAGCTGGCGAGAAGTCCAAGCGGGTCAACGGGCTGACCGGACGCTTGGCGAGAAGTCCAGCTAGGTCAACGGGCTGACCAGATAGCTGGCGAGAAGTCCAGACGGGTCAAAGGGCTGACCGGACGTTTGGCAGGTAAGTGAGGTAAGTCACTGGAGGGGAGTGACTGCGAGGACGCGTTCCCGGGAAGGGAACATTAGGCGTCGATCCGGCTTAGATCCATTTCGGATATCTAAGTCGAGATCGTGACTAGATTCCAGTCTCGGAAAGACGGAATCTAAGTTATACTCTTTGCAATTACTTTGTTGAACTTTAATTATGCTAACACTTTGTTTTGCAGGATCTATTTTGTCTCGGACTAACCTTGTTTTGCAGGAAAGTTATTCGCTGGAAAAAGGTGGTCCAGATTAAGAAACAAAAAAGTACCACTAATAAAGGATAGTATAAGACAGAAATATCCAGAATTAGTCTAAGTTCGAGGACGAACTTTTTATAAGGATGGGGGATTGTAACGACCCAATTTTCCTCATTAGGAGTTTTAAAAGTTCTTAAAAATATTTAGAAATGCTATAGAAATATTCTATGGATTTTTAGAAATTTTTAGAGTATTTTTATGTAATTTTTGGAGTTCGTTTGGTATTTTTACCAAGAAGAAGAAGTTAAAAAAAAAAAAGAGTTAAAGCCGGGTTTTGAACCCAAGACCTCGGACCCGAACCAGATTTTAACCGAACTCAGCCAACCAACCGGTCTGCAAGAGTTTTGTTAATTATATATGGAATAAAATGTATATAAGGTATAGTTAGGAACATTTAAAATAAAAGAGGAAGAAAAAGACTCGGCTGAGGATTTGAACCCATGACCTGGGGTTCGGCGGAAACGCAACCAACCAACGGTTCCGCGAGTATTTCGTGAAAAGGTAAGGAGAGAAATAATCTTAAGCCATAATAGAACACCCTAGGTTATAAAAGGATAAGTTAAGAGAGGGATTAATTATTTTCCTTTCCCTCAAAATTTCTCCTCTCGCACGCGACAACGGTGTCGGCTCCTTCTCGGGCGAAATCGCAGCCGCCACCAGGATTCCTTCCTCCGGTGGCCGGTGAAGGTTTCCTTCCGGAGGATCTTCACCAATTGAGAGCACCTCGGCAGGAGGGCCCGTAGGCACGAGGAAGCGGTCGGGGAAACTCAAGCTTCACCGCAAACCCTAGATCTCTATCTTCTTCGGTTGTAAGCCCAAGAACAGCGAGGTAAGCGCTTACTCACCTGCGGTAAGATAGTTTCGAGCCTTTGATTTAGAGTTTCTCTTGTTTGTGAATGTGCCGTGAGTTTTATAAAGAAGATTGTTCTTCCCTTTTTAAGCTTTCAGATTTGTTGTAAAGAATCTCGGAATTTCTAGGGATTTAGTTTCTTCTTGCTTTAGAATTTTTGTTGTGAAGATTGATGATTTAGGGTTGCTGCCGTGTATTACATAAAGAAGATAAAAGGGGGGTTTGGTTGGATTAGGTTTCAGATTTATGCTGTAATGTTTTGTTCAGCATAACATTCATTTTTTTTGGTTCCCTGCCATACCACAGTTCCAGGAGGAATTGTTTCCCTAGTTTCCAGATTTTGATTTGTAGGGAGTTTTGGTTGCCTTGCAAAAGTTTAAGTTGAGAATTTGATTACATAGGTTGTGTTTTAAATTTTACAGCAAGTTTAACTTGATCTCTCCACAGTAGCATTGGACTTAGGCTGTACATAACCAGTAGATGAGTTTTCCTTCTTGCTACAGACCTTGTTTCCATGGAGAGGCTTGGTTTGCATTCTTATATAGATGAATTAGGTTGAACTCTTCTGGAAACAAATTAGTTGATGGCATTGCTAAAGTTATGAGCACGGTCTAGTAGTACTGGAATTTTCTTTATAAACATGTTATGCTTGCTGGAATCTTGTGATAGATTAGTAATTCAGTTTTGAGTTAGGTTGCAATTAATTGGACATGTACAGTAGGTGTTAAGCATTTAAGATTCTTGCATCAAATATCTAGTTTCCTTTGAATTTTAGTTTATTTCCTTTAGCAGTGCAGATTTTTGTTGTTTTCTTTAAGTATCTACTTCTTTTTGTTTTGGCAGTAGGCGTGTGCCATATTTAGTAGAAGTGTAGAATTTTAGATTTCTATAAGCATCTAGTTCTTTTCAATTTGCAGTTTAGCAAGTATAAGATTTAGTTTTTCTTACCGTGTAGTTTTAGTTTTCCTCTTCGTGCTCAAGTTTCAGATTTAGTTTCTTATGCTTTCTTAATTAGTTGGAACAACCCTTATATTTAGCATACAAGTTTAGATCTTTTAGTGCCATTAATGGGCACGAACAACCCTGTTATTAGCATTTCAGTTTTAGTTACTTCGTTACTTTAACAAGCATGAATAGCTACTCTCCAAGTGTATGCAGTTTTTTTTAGAATGCAGATCTTTCTTTCCTTGATTTATTTCTACTGTAGCATGCCTAAAGATTTCAGATTTGTTTTTCCTTGGTTTTAATCTGTTGTAGCATGTTGGAATAGGCTAGTATTTTACTTGAACAAGTATAAGAAAGATAAAGAAAAGAAAGAAAAAGGCCAAGGCCTTAAGTAGATCCCAAAGTCAAGACTTTAGGGATTTTGGCACACATGGTGCTAAAGAAAATGTCGAGGCATTATATAGAAGTATTAAAAGATAACAAGTATTTTACTTTTATCAGTGACAATGTGTTGGACTCTCTGTCCTTGGGCTGGGCTCCCATAGTCGTCCCTAGGTTTAGATAACCTAGTAGTAACGGCTCGGCCGACGGTCGACGGTCGACGGTCGACGACCATAGGGTCGCCAAATGGGCCGCCGAATGGGTCGGGTCGTTACAAAAGAAAAAGCACAGTTGCCGGGCCCAAGAAGAAGATGATTATTATTTTGAAGTATTATAAGTATAAGTTTTTGAACAAGTAAAACGAGTTTTACATAAACATAAAGTATTAAAGATTAAAGTTTAGAACAAATGAAATAAGGTTCATATAGTTCTAAAAATTAGTAAGTTTAGTTCTTTATTCTACCATGTTTATCTAGTAGATGAGTAGTTTTCATGTTTACCTATTAGATGAGCAGCATGATTAACTATTAGAATTACATGAGTAGATTCCTTAGCTTTTCTTTGCTATTAGTTTGACATGAGCAGTTATGTTTATGCTTTATTTCTTTTTAGAGCATATAGTTTCTAGTTCTTTTCGTATACATGCACATTCATGATTTTGTGAGTTAGATAGCGCTTACTAAGCAAATTTTGCTTATAGACTACACTTCCTCTTACTGCAGATAAAGGAAAAGAAAAGATTTAGCAAGGAAGGCGACAAGGTGGCGCGGATTGTGTGTGATGCCAGGACTATGGAAGCCTTGGGACATAGTTTAAGAATTTATTAAGATTGCCATTTATTAAGAATGTATTAGATGAGTCATTTAGTCTTCCGCTGTTAGTTAATTGTATGTTTTTATTTTGTTTCCGCTATTCATTACTTGCATGATTTGATTTCATTAAACTGCGTGGTAATGTTATTCCTTTTGTGTGTTTGATATGTGTTCCAGCCGCCTGTGGCTGTGTATATTATGTTATGTATTAATGATTATGGTCACCGGTACAGGGGAGACTCTGCCGGAATTTTTCGGTAGGGTTTCTGTAACGACCACCCTTCTTACTACTACTACTTTCTAAGGATGACCGTTACTCAACTACTAACTCTACTTAACCTGTATGATTAAAAATCACATGGAAACCCTACCGAAAAATTTCGGCAGAATCTCCCCTGTTCCGATGACCTTATTCAACAATACATGCAATATATACTCAGCCACAAGCGGCTGGAACACATATCAATCAACCACGCAGTATAATAAATCCAAAATAAAGAAAACAACCCAAGAAATCATCACACAAGATTACAATTCTTCTACTACGTCCTAATCATATCAAAATAACAAATACTATCTCAAATACTCCTAACATAGCAAAAGATAATAAAAACTAAACTAAAACTTCTTTCCTAGTCCCAAGGCTTCCATAGTCCTGGCATCACACATCCTTCGAACACCTCCTTGTCGCCTTCCTTTCTATATCTTTTCCTTTCCTGTATCTGCAGTAAGAGGAAGTGTAGTCTATAAGCAAAATTTGCTTAGTAAGCGCTATCTAACTCACAAAATCTCGATATGCATGTATATAAATAAAAACATGCTAAAACTGAAGGCTAACATGTAAAGCTACTCATGCTCATACATAGCAAAGGAATCATACTAACTGAAATACTAAACATGTATAGCTAATCATGCTCATAAATAGCAAAGAACAGTAAACTAACTCATGCTCTTCTATTAGTAAAGAAACATACTGAAAGGCTAAACATGTAAGACAAGTCTATACTATCATGCTTGCATAAAGAACTAAGCTTACTGAATTCTAAACACCTTCTGAATCTTATTTCACTTGTTTAAAGACTTATTCTTTAAATACTTTATACTTATGTAAAACTTGCTTTACTTGTTCAAAACTTATACTTATAATACTTCAAAATAATAATCAACTTCTTCTTGGGCCCGACAAATGTGCTTTTTCTTTTGTAACGACCCGACCCATTCGGCGGCCCATTTGGCGGCCCATTTGGCGACCCTATGGTCGTCGACCGTCGACCGTCGGCCGAGCCGTTACTACTAGGTTATCTAAACCTAGGGACGACTATGGGAGCCCACCCAAGGACAGAGAGTCCAACACAGTGCCACTGATAAAAGTAAAATACTTGTTATCTTTTAATACTTCTATATAATGCCTCGGCATTTTCTTTAGCACCTTGTGTGCCAAAATCCCTAAAGTCTTGACTTTGAGATCTACTCAAGGCCTTGGCCTTTTTCTTTCTTTTCTTTATCTTTCTTATACTTTTCTTAAATTCAAAATACTGTTAGGGTATTTTCTCATATGCATCTATAAGTGAAATCGATTAAGTAACACATAATCATGCATATTTAAGGGAAATCCATTCTTCTATTAGCAATAGAAAACTACTCATCTAATAGAATTAAGAAAATCTGCTTGTGCCCAACTAATAACAAAACAAAAATCTACTAAAGTTTGTATCCTAGGTAAGGCTTGAGCATCAAGTGTTGTTCCCAAATTTTGGATAAGTTTGGCAACGTTGAAAGATGTAGAGGAAATCAGATAATTGAAACTTCTAGTTATCAACCCAAATCAGATAATTGAAACTTCTAGCTAATACATTTTCTCTACATTAGAACACACGGGTATACAGATCTTGTGAGAATAGCAACTAGAATTGACATGAAATCGCAATGATGAACCAAGCCAAAACAATCGAGAACAAAGCAGAAGGAGATATGTTCATCACTCTATCTAGCAACAGGTTAGCGTCCTGTAGATGGAACTTTCAACGTGTCAATTTATAGCCCACAAACTATAATTCTATCATTATGCCTCATACATCTTTAAGCCGTATAACAAAAATTCACAGAACCAGAACTTTATGGTAGCAAACTCAAAACCAAAAACTCCTTAAAACATGCTTCGAAATCCAAACAAGAAACTAATTTGAAACCTGCTGAAACTAAAGTTCCATATAAACATGTTCGCAACCTAAACTTTCATAAAGCAACAGAGAACTTTTAGGGCAAACATGCTGCGGCAGAACTTCAAAAGCCTCACTCCTTACAGGAAATAAAGGCTAGACTAACAATTCAAGAACTACTCTCATTCCTCTAGAAATCCCGCTTCTATACAACCTTCCGAAGACAAGAAAGGAATAAAGAAAAACTCCTAGTAAACTCAGATTTCGGTACAGCATGTTCCAAAGCAAAGGAGGAGAAAACAAAGCTCAGAACTACTCTACTACAGGTGAGGAAGCTACTTACATCGGTTCCTTGGACTTACAGCCGGCGAGAACAATTCTAGGGCTTCGGAGAACTCGAGCTTTCGGTCCCTCCTTGTGCTCACGGCTCCTCCTCGACGAGAGGAACGCAAGGAGATGAAGAAGCCTTTGAATGAGCCTTTGGTCGGCCACCGGAGACGCCCTAAAGCTCGGCTGCGTTTTTCGCCCGAGAGGAGTCGCCGACGCGAGAGAGGAGAAGAGGAAAAGAGAGAAAAGAAAAATAACTTAACCCCTCTCTTACCTATCCTTTTATAACCTAGGGTTATGGCTTAAGACCAATTCGTGATTGATTTTTTCACGAAACATCAGCGTGCTCGCTTGGTCCGCTGGAAAGTCGGATTCCCGAAGGTCTCGGGTTCAAGCCGCCCTCGGCTCCTTTTTAAACGGTATTTTAATTTCATTTCTTACAACTACTTAACTACATTTAATTTCCCTATATTATAACAAAACTTGCTTAGCTCAAGTGGTTGGCTGACCTTGGTTAAGGTCTAGTTCGGTCTAGGGTTTAGGGTTCAAAACTCAACCTTAACACTTTATATATATATATATTTTTAAACTTCTTTCGTTTGGTAAAAATACCAAACGAACTCCAAAAATTGCATAAAAATACTCTATAAATTCCTAAAAATATCTAGAATTTTTCTAAAGTATTTCTAAATATTTTAAAGCACTTTTAGAACTCCTAATGAGGAAAATTGGGTCGTTACAATCCCCCATACCTTATAAAAAGTTCGTCCTCGAACTTAGAATAATTCTGCGACTATTGTGAGGCACCGGCAGCTTCTTCCTTAGTAAGAGAAAATACTCTGGCATTGGTTGGAACGGGCGGGGCTTCTAACTGTCCTTGACTGAGATAGGGTCCCTCTAATGACGTTGTCATGTGGTGTAACTGTGCAGGCTCGTTTCCATATTGCGCTGACAGTGGCTGTGGTGCCTTAAACTTGTTAGGACATGCCCTAGCTAGATGTCCTTCTTGGCCACAGGAATAACATCCGGTTGTACCCAAAAGACAAGCTCCTAGATGTATCTTCCCACATTTAGGGCAGGGAGGAAACTTGGTCTGCTTGTTTGTTGGACCTCCCTCTTGGCTATCCCCTGTATTCCATCGTTTCCTTTTATTATCTTTACCCTTCCCATCCTGCTCACTTGCCTGGAGCTTCTGACTCCCTGCTGTCTTGTCCTCCATTTTGACCGACTTGTGTTGTGCTCGTTGCGCCTTGATGCTGTCCAGATAGTGCTCAGCGACTAATGCTCTGCTAACTAGCTCTTCGCCAGTTTGGGGCGGGTGAGTTCCACTACTCACATTAAGTGATATTACTGGTCTCAGCATCCTGAGCATCATTCTGACTCGTTCCTTTTCCGTACTTACTAGCTCTGGACAGAGACGGGCTAACCTATTAAATTTCTTCACTGCTTCTTCCACCGATAGGTCACCTTGTCTGAATTCCATAAACTCCTCAAAATGCTTATTAGTGATCCGTTGGCGGAAGAATTCTTCGTAAAACTCTGTCTCGAAGTCAGCCCAGCTCATCTGATTGATCAACCTCTTGCTCTTAACTCTCTCCCACCACATACGAGCATCACCTGATAGGCAGAAAGAGGCACACTTGACTTTCTCGACTTCTGGCCAGTCAAGAAGCTCCATGGTGCTCTCCAGTGTCTTAAACCAAGCCTGAGCATCCCAGGGATCAGTCATGCCGGAGAAACTTTCTGGCTTCAGCTTCAACCACTGTATCAGATAGGCTTCTTGTCTTCTAGGTACTGTGGGGACTTCCAGAGCGGCTGGTGGAACCTCCGTCACTACTGGAGTCTCCACATTATTAGTTGGAGGAGTGGGAGGGACTGGCTGCTGATTCGCCATCAGATTGACGATTACTCGTTGCTGCTCCGCCACTTGTCTCTGGAGTTGAGCAACAACTTTAGAAAGATTTGGTTCAGCTATCCTGGGCTCTTCGTTCTCCTGTGCTCGACCCTCAGTACGAACCGTACGGGGACGTCCTCATCTTGACATCTAGTTATGTAGAGAAACTTAAAATCGTCCCTACGCTTTCTAAACATATATACATATGTAAACAAAAGAAATCAAGAACTTCTATCTTACTTAAACATTTCTAAGCAAATACTCTACACTGTAAACAATAAGAAAGTATAAAAGAAAACTTAAGTACTTTCCTACTTGAAGACGGCAAGGAGGGTGCTGATGTGTGATGCTGGAGAATGGGAACTGCTCTGATACCAACTGTAACGACCACCCTTCTTACTACTACTACTTTCTAAGGATGACCGTTACTCAACTACTAACTCTACTTAACCGGTATGATTAAAAATCACATGGAAACCCTACCGAAAAATTTCGGCAGAATCTCCCCTGTTCCGGTGACCTTATTCAACAATACATGCAATATATACTCAGCCACAAGCGGCTGGAACACATATCAATCAACCACGCAGTATAATAAATCCAAAATAAAGAAAACAACCCAAGAAATCATCACACAAGATTACAATTCTTCTACTACGTCCTAATCATATCAAAATAACAAATACTATCTCAAATACTCCTAACATAGCAAAAGACAATAAAAACTAAACTAAAACTTCTTTCCTAGTCCCAAGGCTTCCATAGTCCTGGCATCACACATCCTTCGAACACCTCCTTGTCGCCTTCCTTTCTATATCTTTTCCTTTCCTGTATCTGCAGTAAGAGGAAGTGTAGTCTATAAGCAAAATTTGCTTAGTAAGCGCTATCTAACTCACAAAATCTCGATATGCATGTATATAAATAAAAACATGCTAAAACTGAAGGCTAACATGTAAAGCTACTCATGCTCATACATAGCAAAGGAATCATACTAACTGAAATACTAAACATGTATAGCTAATCATGCTCATAAATAGCAAAGAACAGTAAACTAACTCATGCTCTTCTATTAGTAAAGAAACATACTGAAAGGCTAAACATGTAAGGCAAGTCTATACTATCATGCTTGCATAAAGAACTAAGCTTACTGAATTCTAAACACCTTCTGAATCTTATTTCACTTGTTTAAAGACTTATTCTTTAAATACTTTATACTTATGTAAAACTTGCTTTACTTGTTCAAAACTTATACTTATAATACTTCAAAATAATAATCAACTTCTTCTTGGGCCCGACAACTGTGCTTTTTCTTTTGTAACGAACCGACCCATTCGGCGGCCCATTTGGCGACCCTATGGTCGTCGACCGTCGACCGTCGGCCGAGCCGTTACTACTAGGTTATCTAAACCTAGGGACGACTATGGGAGCCCAACCCAAGGATAGAGAGTCCAACACAGTGCCACTGATAAAAGTAAAATACTTGTTATCTTTTAATACTTCTATATAATGCCTCGGCATTTTCTTTAGCACCTTGTGTGCCAAATCCCTAAAGTCTTGACTTTGGGATCTACTCAAGGCCTTGGCCTTTTTCTTTCTTTTCTTTATCTTTCTTATACTTTTCTTAAATTCAAAATACTGTTAGGGTATTTTCCCATATGCATCTATAAGTGAAATCGATTAAGTAACACATAATCATGCATATTTAAGGGAAATCCATTCTTCTATTAGCAATAGAAAACTACTCATCTAATAGAATTAAGAAAATCTGCTTGTGCCCAACTAATAACAAAACAAAAATCTACTAAAGTTTGTATCCTAGGTAAGGCTTGAGCATCAAGTGTTGTTCCCAAATTTTGGATAAGTTTGGCAACGTTGAAAGATGTAGAGGAAATCAGATAATTGAAACTTCTAGTTATCAACCCAAATCAGATAATTGAAACTTCTAGCTAATACATTTTCTCTACATTAGAACACACAGGTATACAGATCTTGTGAGAATAGCAACTAGAATTGACATGAAATCGCAATGATGAACCAAGCCAAAACAATCGAGAACAAAGCAGAAGGAGATATGTTCATCACTCTATCTAGCAACAGGTTAGCGTCCTGTAGATGGAACTTTCAATGTGTCAATTTATAACCCACAAACTATAATTCTATCATTATGCCTCATACATCTTTAAGCCGTATAACAAAAATTCACAGAACCAGAACTTTATGGTAGCAAACTCAAAACCAAAAACTCCTTAAAACATGCTTCGAAATCCAAACAAGAAACTAATTTGAAACCTGCTGAAACTAAAGTTCCATATAAACATGTTCGCAACCTAAACTTTCATAAAGCAACAGAGAACTTTTAGGGCAAACATGCTGCGGCAGAACTTCAAAAGCCTCACTCCTTACAGGAAATAAAGGCTAGACTAACAATTCAAGAACTACTCTCATTCCTCTAGAAATCCCGCTTCTATACAACCTTCCGAAGACAAGAAAGGAATAAAGAAAAACTCCTAGTAAACTCAGATTTCGGTACAGCATGTTCCAAAGCAAAGGAGGAGAAAATAAAGCTCGGAACTACTCTACTGCAGGTGAGGAAGCTACTTACATCGGTTCCTTGGACTTACAGCCGGCGAGAACAATTCTAGGGCTTCGGAGAACTCGAGCTTTCGGTCCCTCCTTGTGCTCACGGCTCCTCCTCGACGAGAGGAACGCAAGGAGATGAAGAAGCCTTTGAATGAGCCTTTGGCCGGCCACCGGAGACGCCCTAAAGCTCGGCTGCGTTTTTCGCCCGAGAGGAGTCGCCGACGCGAGAGAGGAGAAGAGGAAAAGAGAGAAAAGAAAAATAACTTAACCCCTCTCTTACCTATCCTTTTATAACCTAGGGTTATGGCTTAAGACCAATTCGTGATTGATTTGTTCACGAAACATCAGCGTGCTCTTTTGGTCCGCTGGAAAGTCGTATTCCCGAAGGTCTCGGGTTCGAGCCGCCCTCGGCTCCTTTTTAAACGGTATTTTAATTTCATTTCTTACAACTACTTAACTACATTTAATTTCCCTATATTATAACAAAACTTGCTTAGCTCAGTTGGTTGGCTGACCTTGGTTAAGGTCTAGTTCGGTCTAGGGTTTAGGTTTCAAAACTCAACCTTAACACTTTATATATATATTTTTTAAACTTCTTTCGTTTGGTAAAAATACCAAACGAACTCCAAAAATTGCATAAAAATACTCTATAAATTCCTAAAAATATCTAGAATTTTTCTAAAATATTTCTAAATATTTTAAAGCACTTTTAGAACTCCTAATGAGGAAAATTGGGTCGTTATAGTTTCCATGTGATTTTTAATCATACCGGTTAAGTAGAGTTAGTAGTTAAGTAACGGTCATCCTTAGAGAGTAGTAGTAGTAAGAAGGGTGGTCGTTACATATGCGCTTGTCATGCTTCGATTTCAAGAAGAACAAAGGTCCGAAACTACTCCTACTGCAGGTGAGAAGCACTTACCTTGATTCTTGGACTTACAACTGAACAAAAAGTGCATCTAGGACCTTGGCTGGCTGCCGGAGATGATACCCTAACTCCCTTTCATTTTCAGCCCGAGCTCTGCCATCGTACGCAGAAGAGAAGGAGAGAATGGTTTAAGTCACGGGAAAACAGAGCATCAACTTATCCCCTTTTATAATCCAATATTCTGTTAATTATCTTAAATAAATTTGCTACTTTTTCTAAACAAATAAATCCAACATCAACTTATCCCTTTTATAATCCAATATTCTGTTAATTATCTTAAATAAATTTGCTACTTTTTCTAAACAAACAAATCCAACATCAACTTATCCCTTTTATAATATTCTGTTAACTATCTTAAATAAATTTGCTACCTTTTCTAAACAAACAAATCCAAGATCAACTTATCCCTTTTATAATCCAATATTCTGTTAACTATCTTAAATAAATTCGCTACCTTTTCTAAACAAAAAAATCCATTTGCACACCTGGTCAGCTGGGTTTTGACCGAGCCAAAGGTCGTGGGTTCAATTCTCGGCTTGGATATTTTTTTGTCGAAACTTCCTTCGTTTAGTAAAAATACCAAACGACCTCCAAAAATTACATAAGAATACTCTAAAAATTTCTAAAAATCCTTAGAATATTTCTATAGTATTTTTAATTATTTTTAAATTACTTTTAGGACTCTGATTGAGAAAATTTGGGTCGTTACAAACATGGCAATCCTTATGAGCTCCTCTTGGGGGCATTCTCAACCTAGATAACTAGGACACAGTTTCCTTCTATAATCAACAACACACACTATAAGTAATATCATTTCCCAACTTATCGGCCTATTGATTTATCAAGCTAAATCTCACCCTTTGATAAGTTAAAGAAATAAATACTAAATATGTAAGATATCGCAAAATTAAAATAATAAATGTTATTGGACGGAAAACCTTATTGGATTTTTTGAGGATTTTTGGAAATTTTTTGGGATTTAAACGGAGTCTGTATGACCCGTTTTGAGGGGATAGATTCGGGGTACAGTGGAGGCCTATTTAGGTTATCCATTTAAGTGGGAGTTGATTTGGGAATGGACGTAGACTTTAATTATTCTAACCTAGGTTTAAAATCCCGATTCTTATTCTTTCTCCCGATTCCTTCTCCTCGAAAACCCTTTTCTTCTCCGGCGATTTTCTACCTCACTGAACGCTGAGCTCGCGATCGCCGGCTATCGGTCGACGCCGCCGGCCATCGACCTCCTCCGCCGGCGTACCCTCGGCCGAGCCTCCCTCCTCCCTCCTCCCTCTTCCTCTCGATGCGTGGAGCCCTTCTCCCTTTCCTCTCTCGCGCGGATGATCAGACGTTGACGGAGGGCGAGTTTTCCCCGGCGATCTCGTCCTCACCACATCGCCTGAAGAAGAGTCACCGGATCGCGAAGGTACTGAAGTTGTCCAGATCGTCTCTGGTTGAGCGATCGTCTCTTCGTCTGTTGTTGCGCGCGAGCAAAGGGATCCGGTTCTAGGGCACAACAAGGGCCCTGATTTGCGTCGTCCCGGATTAATCGAGCCCCTTTTTGCTTTCCTCCTTGATCTGTTCACTGGAGGGCATTGTCGATCATCACCAGCCGAGGTGGATCGCACGACATCGGCTGTAGGTGATCAATTAAGGTAAGGCTTTGTTTGGTAATGCTGTGAGTTCAAGAATCTCATGTGAAGTTGTTTCTTTTCAAGATATTCTTCCTGATCTAGGATGGAGAAAGCTGCAGATCAACTAGTGATGGATCTTCCTTGAGCAGATCTTCATCTCCTACAATTCTTGCGGCTGTGTAGGGTTTGGATGAAGATTTGGGGGCTGATGGAGGTGAGTGATGTTCCTGTTGTTAGGAGTTTCAGCAATTCTTTGCTATACAACTGAGTTCTAGATTGACTCTTGGAAGGATTGGTGTGTAGGCGTTTTTGTAGATTTTGGACAGTGGGAATAGGGGCTGTGGCTCTTGATTTGTGGCACTATCTCGAGGTGAGTTTCCTTTGGTGATGTACCTCTAGAATTTTCTTATTATTGCTCTATTCTATCGGTATTGTTGATTGTTATTAGGTTATGTCTGGTTTAGAGCACATGGAAGCATGTAGATGGATTGTAGGAATTGATTTAAGGTACGTTGGATTTATTGAGGACTTGTAGATTGTTATATGAATTGGAGGAGGGCATAATTTTGTTGATTGAGGATGGTTAGAGTTTTATGGTTGATATCATTATGTGGTGGGTTGGTAATTAAGAGAATAGATTTATTATTGGATTAAATGTGTTGTTTTGGGGGGTTTTGGAGATGTATCATGTATAACCTAATTTAATTGGGTTGTATTATGGTTAAGATTAGTTGGAGGATTAATCCTTAATCATGTTTGATTAGGGTTATTCTAATTAGGTGGGGAAGTTGCTTAGTTATTTACTTCGTATGTAATTAGATAAAATATTATGTGATTGCAGGACTTTAATTCGAGACGAGCGTCTTGTCGTGGATTGGTTTATCTGATACGGTCGACAGATAAAGGCGGGTATTTCTTCCTTTGCCTCTATGTAGATTTTTATTGAGCTTAGTGCATGGTTATTATGTGATGGTTTAGGCTGCTTTACCTTATATCGTGTTCGTTGGTTATTTTCCTGCTTGATACTTATGCTTGACCCTTATGATGATCTATTTAATTCTTATACAGTCTACACTTTGGATTATCTATACTCTGTGGTATTTGTGCACATGTAGAGTGTGTATGGTAGTGTATGGTTCGTTGGCAGTGTTCATATGATGATTGTCCATTTGTATGTCGTGTACACATTTGTCCGGTGTGATGATTAGAGGAGTTGTGTTGATTGTATGTTTGTGGTTTATACACGTGTTTGATGTGTTTATTATTGGAGGATACATGTTGATTGCACTTGCGTTCTGTGCATATGTGTCCAGTGGGATCAGTGGAGAGTTTTGGTTGATTATACGTGTGTAGTTGTGTACATGTATTTGGTGGGATGTGTGGATTTACCATGACGATTATATTCATGTTGTGGAGTGCTTATGTGGAGTTAGAGTTTGCATGGATGATGACGGTGTCTATATCATGATTATATATATATCATGTTCATCATTCATTGCATACTGACGACTATCGTCTCCTTTGTAGTTGAGAGGGTTGTCAGTTTTTATAGTTGTCCACTCTACCACTGATGGAGAGTGGTAGCTGGGAGTGGAGCTATGTCCTGTCGCGCTTACTCAGCTGCTCAGTATTTTTACTCTGTCAGCCTCGACCACTCTGGAGTAGTGGATCTTGAGGGTACAGTAGTCAGAGGGCTTGAGTTGTGAGTGGTCAGAGACCCTTAGCTATGTAGTTAGATAACTACATAGTATACTGTCGCCTCAGTCGCTTTATAGCGGTTACGTGCTTGAGGTTTGTACGGTTTGTCACGGACCCAAGCCTCTCGGCCATACTGGGGTCGTGGTGTCTGGAGAGGTGTCGGGGGTGACCATGGAGCATGCATACACATTTGCATATGATGCGCGGTGCATCGGTGGATATATACTTGCATACATGCCTAGTAGATACTAGTTGCATGTGATTGTGGTTGTTGCACTTGTTTGAGATATGCTTGTTGCATATGGTTGTCATGCTGCATACATGTCATTTATTTTACATGTATATGCAGTCGTATTTATATTGCACAGGTGTCACGGGTATGTCTGTTGCAGTTCCAGTGAGTTTACTGATCTTTGTACCTTGCGTCGATTTCAGATTGGGTATGTATTTGTCATTATGTCAGTAGTGGTTTGTGCTGTTTGTATGTCAATTATGATTATGTCAGGTTATTATGTCAGGTATGTTCAGATGCATTGATTATGATAGTATGATCATGTTCTTATTCCCTACTGAGACTGTATACTTGTGATCTCCATGTTGTTTATGGACCATGCACTATCTTTTCTATTACCCGCTGAGTTACCTATACTCACCACCGCATGTATACATTTATGTTTTCAGGTAGCCTGTAGATGGTTGGTGTCACTCGGAGAATCCTGTCTGCCAGGTCCTACGTCACATCCGAAGATCGGGATTGTTTTCCTTTGTATGTTTTTTTCTTATTTTTGGCATTGTATTTGTGTATAGCCAGGTGGCTATCCTATGGTTTTGGTGTTGTATTTGTGTTTAAGCCGTGCCGGCATGCATTGTAATTATTTGTGTTGTGTGGGCTTTCGTATCATTTTTCCGCTGTGTTTTAATACAGCCGTGTGGGCTATTTTATATATAACTGCGTGGTTGTGATTGTTTCATTCCAGCCGAGTGGGCTGTTATTATAACTGCGTGGTTGTGTATATAAATATTCCAGCCGCATGTGGCTGATGTATATTTTGTTTGTAGTGATGCTTCATATTGTCACCGGTACAGGGGAGATGCTGTCGGATTTTTGTCTAGCAGGGACTCCTTTGGGGGCGTGACAAAATATATGTGCTTGTTATTATATTAGGATTAAGAGTACACACTTCCATAATAACTAAGGTCTAGTTCTTTTATTAAGTCAGTATAAAAAGAACTTACCTAAAATGGTCCTACTCAATACACTTAGAGTGTATTAATGTAATTTATTAGTCAAGATAGACTAATACCTAATTACCCTACGACTATACCAATGGTTTTTCCTTTCCATCTTAGTCGTGAGCAACTGTTTTTAATTTATAAAGAGCTGATAACATGATCTTCTGTGTGTGACACCACACACCATGTTATCTACTTTATAAATTAATTGAACAACTAAATTCAACAAATAAATATAGACATTTGACCAATATGATTCTATTATTTTAAAAATAAATGTTTACAAAAACTAGGGTTTTAGTATACACTCTAACATTAATGGCGTCCAAATGCTCTCTGACAATTGACGACCAACTACTAATCCTCTGTTGTTGGTATACTTTTGTTTTAATAGTTGTACTTGTATATCTATAAAGTTTTTACGAATTGATAGTGGATTGCCCAACATAAGCGATCAACAATCGCGAACCTTGGAGTAGGAGTCGTCAAAGGCTCTGAACCATGTAAAACCAAAGGTGTTAACTTGGTTTTTGTTCTCTTACTTTTTGCTCTTTAATTTCCGCTGCATGAACTCTTACACGATCGAGTTTTCCGAAATGAGTGAAAAATCCATGAGTGCTATTCACCACCCCCTAGCACGCATCGATCCTACACTTATCTATCCTAATCTAGCATAAATAATGAAAGAGGTAAATCAAACATCAAACAAGTCTATCTAATAATGAAGATGATTTTTCTATTGGCTCCCAATAGATCATATTCTCGATAAGATCAATCAAGGTAGTGGATTTGATCCTGGGGATCCATATTGATTAAGTTCAACTTGATTAGTCAAGTTAAACTTTGGGACTCATGTGTAACGACCCAATTTTCCCTATTTCAAGTTCTAAAAGTCCATAAAAATATTTGGAAATACCTTTAAAATATTCTAGAGATTTTTAGAAATTTTTAGAGTATTTTTACGTAATTTTTGGAGTTCGTTTGGTATTTTTACCAAGAGAAAGAAGTTTTAAAAAAAAAAAAGAGAAGAAATATGTTGAAGCCAGGTTTTGAACCCACAACCTCGACCCGAGCCGAACCTCAGCCGAAACCAGCCCAACCAGCTGAGATACACGATTTTTGTTAACCTTATATGGAGCGAAATATATATATGCAGTAGCTGGAACGTTTGAAATAAATTGGAGAAAAAGGGGCGCGGCTGAGAATCAAAGCACAGACCTCTGGCTTCGAGCAAAGCCCAACGGACCAACTGGGCTAGAGATCATTGCTAATTAAATAGGCAGCGGAAAATAAATAAGCTATAGTTGGAACCAAAAATAACTCTAGTTATAAGGAGAGGATTTAGGTTTCCCGAAACCTAATTTCTTTCTCACCTCTTCTCACGCGGCGTCGGCAATTCCTCTCGGGCAGAAACGAAGCTGCGGCTAGGGCTTCGTCTCCGGCGGCCGGCGAGCACTTTTCTCCAAGAGCTCTTCACACCGTTGAGATCCTCTCGTCGAGGAGAGGTTGTGGGCACGAGGAGGAGCCGAAGGTCGAGCTACCGAAACCCTAGAACCTCTCTTTCTCGGTTGTAAGTCCAAGAAAACGAAAGTGAGTTGCTACTCACCTGCAGTAGGATAGCTCCGAGTTTTATTTCTTGTTATTTTCCTTGTTCCCGAAGCTTTGCGCGAAACCTTAGAGTTTAAAGAATCTGCAATAGGGATTTGGTCTTCCTTTTGGTTTCGGATCATGATGCACGGATTTGCAGTTTCTTTTTATGTCTGTGGAACCAAGTTTAAAGAACCTGGTACAGAATTTGTTGCTTGTGAAGCTTGCTGCCGTGATTCTTATAAAGAAAATAAAGGGATGTTTCGTATACAGAATTAGGATAGCTAGAGGTTTAAGAACAGCATGCGTCCCTTGCTTTCTTTTCTCATTTCAGTTGAGTTTTTTTTTTCATTAGACCTGGATAGGGTCTTCCTGGATGTTATACATCAGATTTGTTTACACTTAGTTCTCCTCTTTATATATATACAGATATATCTTTTGGGTTGGGTGGTAATAGAATGATATGAATGTGTTGATACGAATTTCGGAATCCATTCAACAGATTTGAGCATGTGTTGTTTTTGTACTCTACATATGCTATTTTGGTACTCATTAAAGGTTAGATAGGTGCATACTCTACTTAGAATTTTGATTATGCTTAAATTGAGTTTCCAGATTCTAATCATAACCATGTGTTTAGTTGAAAACTAGTATTCCAGGAATACCCTAGATTATTCAGATGATATGTTCATAATATGGAGATTTCTAGTTGAATAAATGTGTACTGTGCATGTGTAATTAACCTGTAAAGATAGAGTTTGGATTGTTAGGTACACATAAAGTAGCAAGCTATAATCAGTCACAGTACTTAATTAGATTCAAGAATTAGTTTAGGGTGTTTACTGATATGTTCTCTTGAACCAGCATTACGAGTTTCCTTTGTTGTTTTCATTTACCCTTAGCTGATCATGTGCAGTTTTTAATTGCTATAAGTTGAGCATGATCAGTTTTCTTTATTACTAGATACACATGAGCAGTTCCTTTAGTTTTCATTTGCTATTTTAATAAGCATGAACAACCATGTATTCTAGTGGGAAAATTAAGAGTTCTATCAAATTCTTTTAGAGGCACTAACAAGTAAAAAGAAAGAAAAAGAAAAGAAAGAAAAGGCCAAGGCCTTAAATAAATCCTAAGGTCAAGACTTTAGGGATTTTAGCACACAAGGTGCTTATTAATATGCCAAGGCATTTAAAGAAGTAATTAAGATAATAAGTATTTTACTTTTAAGAAGAGGTTAGTACCCGACTTCCAAGGTTGTCGTTAAACAAATCCAGGTGTCCAATTCCAAGGTCTTGGCCCTGGTAGACCAAGGTCTGCTCTTTTAGGATTGGCGGCTCGCTACCCCAACCTATTAGGGAACGCGCATAAATGGTACTAAGCCTGGGCCCAAGAGAAGTTGATTATTATTTTCAAGTATTAAAGTATCAATTTTAAACAAGTGAAATAAAAGAATAAGATTAGAGTAAAAGAAGTAAGTTTCACTTTGTTTTAAAGATCAGCAAGTTTAGCTTTCTTTTATGCTAGCAACTTTTACATGTTTAGTTTCTTACATGTTATTTATTTGCTAGTTGATGAGCATGTTTTGCTTTATATGTTAGCATTCCAGTTAGTTTGCTTTCTTTATTAGTTTATGAGCATGAGTAGTTATACATGTTATCTTTTATGTTAATTGATTTCTTTGCTATTTATGAGCATGAGTAGCTTTACATATTAGCATTCAGTTTTAGCATGTTTTTATTTGTATACATGCATATCGAGTTTTTGTGAGTTAGATAGCGCTCACTAAGCTTTATGCTTATAGACTGCACTTTCTCCTACTGCAGATAAAGAAAAAGGAAAGCTAATATGAAGGAAGGCGACAAGGAGATGCAAGAGGGGTGTGTGATGTCTGCACTATGGAAGTCCTAGGGATCCTTGCGAATAAAATAAATTATGATTTGTTCTTTGAGTTAATTAAGTCTTTATGTGTTAAGAAAATTTGATAACTGTTTATAAGGACACTTGATACTGCGTTTGCTATTCAGTTGTGAGTATGGATTAGTTTTCCTTTATTGTTGCTGAGTTAGAATTATTATACTGCGTGGTTGATTGTTATGTGTTCCAGCCGCTTGTGGCTGAGTATATATACTGCATGTATTGTTGAATATGGTCACCGGTACAGGGGAGACTCTGCCGAAATTTTTCGGTAGGGTTTCCATGTGGTTTTTAATCACACCGGTTAAGTAGAGTTAGTAGTTAAGTAACGGTCATCCTTAGAGAGTAGTAGTAGTAAGAAGGGTGGTCGTTACAGTTGGTATCAGAGCAGTGTTCCATTCTCCAGCATCACACACATATCAGCATCATCCTTGCCGTCTTCAAGTAAGAAAGTATTTAAGTTTTCTTTCTTATGCTTTCCTTATTATTTGCAGTATAGAGTATTTGCTTGTATGCGCTTTAGTAAGATAAAAGTTTGATTTTCTTTATTCATACATATGTATGTTTAGAAAGGATTATGTTTAGAAGGGATAAAGAATATATCAAGTCTTTCTTTTCTTTGCATAATTAGATGTCAAGAAGAGGACGTCCCCGCACCACTCGTACTGAGGACCAGGCTCAGGAGAACGAAGAGCCCAGAGCAGCTGAACCAAATCTCGCTGAAGTTGTTGCTCAACTCCAGAGACAGGTAGCAGAGCAGCAGCAAGTGATCGTCAATCTGATGGCGAATCAGCAGCCAGTTCCTCCCACTCCTCCAACAATCACTGTGGAGACTCCAGTGGTGACTGAGGTTCCACCAGCCGTCCTGGAAGTCCCCACAGCACCTAGAAGACAAGAAGCATATCTGATACAATGGCTGAAACTGAAACCAGAGAGCTTCTCAGGCACGACTGAGCCCTGGGATGCCCAGGCTTGGTTCAAGACACTGGAGAGCACCATGGAGCTTCTTGACTGGCCAGAAGTTGAGAAGGTCAAGTGTGCCTCATTCTGCCTATCTGGAGATGCTCGTATGTGGTGGGAAAGAGTTAAAAGCAAGAGAGCAGTTAATCAGATGAGCTGGGCTGACTTTGAAGCAGAGTTTTATGAGGAATTCTTCCGTCAGCGGATCACCAATAAGCATTATGAGGAGTTCATAGAATTCAGACAAGGTGAACTGTCGGTGGAAGAAGCAGTAAAGAAATTCAATAGGCTAGCTCGTCTCTGCCCAGAGCTAGTAAGTACGGAAAATGAACGAGTCAGACTGATGCTCAGGATGCTGAAGCCAGTGAGTGGAGCTCATCAGGCTCGGATGGCGAAGCGCTGGTCAGAAGAGCATTAGTTGCTGAGCACTATCTGGACAGCATCAGAGCACAACGAGCGCAGCAAAAGTCAGTCAAGATCGAAGATAAGACAGCTGGGAGTCAGAAACCTCAGGCAAATAAGCAGAACTGGAAAGGCAAGGGTAACAAAAGAAAGCAGTGGAACTCAGGAGGTAACCAGAAAGAAGGACCAGCAAATAAGCAGACCAAGATTCCTCTCTGTTCTAAATGTGGAAGAACACATCCAGGAGCCTGTCTTTTGGGTAAGACTGGATGCTATGCATGTGGGCAGGAAGGACACATGGCTAGAGAATGTCCTAACAAGCTCAAAGCACCTCAGCCACAGCCAATACAATATGGAGGCAAACCTCAGCTACATTATATGCCTGCAACTCTAGAAGGACCTCAGATCAGTCAGGGAAGGTTGGAAGCCCCACCAGTTCCAGCCAGTGCCAGAGTATTCTCCCTCACCAAAGAAGAAGTTGCTAGTGCCTCCACGGTCGTAACAGGTCAAGTAGTTATTTTTCAGCATATAGCTACTGCACTATTTGATACTGGGGCGACCCATTCTTTTGTATCCATACCTTTTGCCAAAGAATTACAGGTACCTACAGAAAACATGAACTCCAAGTTCCTGACGACCCTACCTTCTGGGGAAGTCATGGAATCCGACCAGTGGCTTCGGGCTGTACCAGTCAGAATTTCAGACCGTGAGCTATGTATAAATCTGGTGGTCCTCGCCATGCAGGATTTCGATATCATTTTGGGTATGGATTTCCTCAGCAAGTACAGTGTCGCAGAAGGAAAGTGATCTTTAGTCCGAAGGTGAATCATCCTTTGAGTTCACGGGGGTGCCAAAGAGGAAGTTCCTTTCTTCTCTCACGCTCACGATGCAGCGCGAAGGGTGTCTAGTTTTCAGCACTGTGAGTACAGAAGAACAAGAAAGACCCAAGCGGGAGGAAGTTCGGGTAGTGAGTATCCGAGGTATTCCTAGAAGAACCGGACTACCTCCCAACAGAGAAGTGGAGTTTGAGATTGAGCTGGTTCCTGGCACCAGTCCAAAGAGCTGAAAGAACTACAGGAACAACTTCAGGAGCTGCTTGACAAAGGCTTCATCCGCCCTAGTCATTCACCATGGGGAGCTCCCGTGTTGTTCGTCAAGAAGAAAGACGGATCTATGCGGATGTGCATAGATTATAGAGCTCTAAATCAAGTGACAATCAAGAATAAGTACCCCCTCCCCAGGATCGACGACCTATTTGATCAGTTGAGAGGGGCGACAGTATTCTCAAAGATAGACCTGCGCTCTGGGTACCATCAGCTAAAAGTGAAGGAAAGAGACATACCCAGAACGACTTTCAGGACCAGATACGGACACTACGAGTTCGTAGTCATGCCTTTTGGTGTGACTAATGCACCTGCGGTCTTCATGGACTTGATGAACAGAGTGTTAAGAGAATATCTTGACAAATTTGTCATCGTATTCATCGACGACATTCTGGTCTATTCAAGGACCCCAGAGGAGCATGACACGCACTTGAGAATAGTTCTGCAGACCCTTCAACAAAAGCAGCTCTATGCTAAATTCTCAAAGTGCGAATTCTGGTTGGAGCAGGTGGCGTTTCTAGGTCACATCATTTTCTAGAGAAGGCATTCAAGTGGATCCAGCCAAAGTAGAAGCGGTCAGCAATTGGAAGAGACCCAAGAATGCCAGGGAGATCAGAAGCTTCCTTGGTATAGCTGGGTACTACAGGAAATTCGTGGACTTTTCCAGGATAGCCTCTCCACTTACAACCCTGACCAGAAAGAACAAGAAGTTTGAATGGTCAGATAAATGTGAGCAGAGTTTCCAAGAGCTCAAGAGGAGACTGACCAGTGCTCTCATTCTGACAGTTTCAGAGAGTGACAAGAGTTTTGATATCTACAGTGATGCTTCTAAGATGGGCCTAGGAGTTGTACTCATGCAAGAAGGAAAAGTTATAGCTTATGCTTCTAGGCAACTCAAAGACTACGAGAAGAACTACCCCACTCATGATCTTGAGCTGGCAGCTGTGGTCTTTGCACTGAAACTCTGGCGACACTACCTGTATGGCGTTCAGTGCAGAATTTTCATAGACCATCAGAGTCTTAAGTACTTCTTCACTCAGAAGGACTTAAACATGAGACAACGTAGGTGGCTAGAGTTGGTCAAAGATTATGACTGTGAAATCCTCTACCATCCAGGCAAAGCTAATAAAGTGGCAGATGCGCTAAGCAGAAAATCCAGTGTGTGCATCCCTAATGTCTTTGTCATCATTAGCCCTACCACTGCAGAAGGAGTTGTAAGATTTTGGAATGGAAATTATTTATGGGCAACTCTCTACATTGACCTTAGAGTCTACCTTGCTTGAGGATATACAGAGAAAGCAAAGTGAAGATCCAGATATCCAGAAGATCAAGCAAGGGATACAGAAAGAAGAAAAGTCGGAGTTTCGAGTATCAGATAGTGGAATTCTTTATTAGGGGAGCCGCCTGTGTGTTCCCAATGATGAAGAGCTGAGAAAGAAAATTTTAGAAGAAGCTCATAGTACACCTTACTCCATGCATCCTGGTTCTACCAAGATGTATCAAGACGTGAAACAGAGATTCTGGTGGTCTGGACTCAAAAGAGATGTAGCTAAATATGTCAGTACCTGCCTGACATGTCAGAGGGTCAACACCAGAGACCAGGAAGAGTTCTACAGCCTCTTCCTATACCAGAGTGGAAGTGGGAAGACATATCCATGGACTTCATAACAGGTCTCCCAAGAACCACAAATGGATATGATGCGATATGGGTGATAGTGGACAGATTGACCAAGTCTGCTCATTTTCTAGCCATCAAGGTGTCCCACTCTATAGAGCAGTTGGCACAGCTGTATGTTAAAGAGGTGATCAGACTTCACGGAGTTCCTAAATCTATTGTTTCTGATAGAGATGGGCGCTTCACCTCTCATTTTTGGGAGTGTGTTCAGACTACACTGGGCACCAAACTCAAGTTCAGCACAGCCTTCCATCCTCAGACTGATGGACAGACAGAGCGAGTAAATCAGATTCTAGAAGATATGCTCAGAGCTTGTGCACTAGATTTCAAAAGAAGTTGGTGCAAGTATCTATGCTTAGCTGAATTTGCCTACAACAACAGCTATCAGGTCACCATCAAGATGACACCTTATGAGGCACTGTATGGTAGGAAGTGCAGATCACCCATTTGCTAGCAAGAAGCAGGTGAGAGAAAAGAAATGGAAGTAGAACTGGGCATTCAGACAGAGCTGATGGATGAGACTACTCAGGCTATTCAGAAGATCAGACAGAGAATTGAGACTGCCCAGAGTAGACAGAAGAGTTATGCTGACATACGCCGTAGGCCACTTGAATTCCAAGTAGGGGATTCAGTCTTTCTCAAGGTCGCTCCTATGAGGGAGTGATGAGATTTGGTAAGAAGAGCAAATTAAGTCCTCGTTATGTAGGACCTTACCTGATCACAGAAAGGATTGGGAAAGTAGCTTACAGGCTGGACTTACCACAAGACATGTCAGCAATACACAATGTATTTCATGTCTCCATGCTAAAGAAGTGTCTCCACGACCCTAGCCAAGTGATTAAGCCTCAGTCAGTGCAGATCCAAGAGGATCTTAGTTATGAGAGCAGACCAACACAGATAGTGGACAGAGCAGTCAAGAGACTAAGAAACAAAGAAGTACCACTAGTGAAGGTTGTCTGGCAGAACCAGAAGTACGAGGAAATCACTTGGGTGCGGGAGGACAGTATGAGACAGAAGTATCCAGAGCTATTCTAAGTTCGAGGACGAACTTTTTATAAGGTATGGGGGATTGTAACGACCCAATTTTCCCTATTTCAAGTTCTAAAAGTCCATAAAAATATTTTGAAATAGCTTTACAATATTCTAGAGATTTTTAGAAATTTTTAGAGTATTTTTACGTAATTTTTGGAGTTCGTTTGGTATTTTTACCAAGAGAAAGAAGTTTTAAAAAAAAAAAGAGAAGAAATATGTTGAAGCCAGGTTTTGAACCCACAACCTCGACCCGAGCCAAACCTCAGCCGAAACCAGCCCAACCAGCTGAGCTACACGATTTTTGTTAACCTTATATGGAGCGAAATATATATATGCAGTAGCTGGAACGTTTGAAATAAATTGGAGAAAAAGGGGCGCGGCTGAGAATCGAAGCACAAACCTCTGGCTTCGAGCAAAGCCCAACGGACCAACTGGGCTAGCGATCATTGCTAATTAAATAGGCAGCGAAAAATATATAATCTATAGTTGGAACCAAAAATAACTCTAGTTATAAGGAGAGGATTTAGGTTTCCCGAAACCTAATTTCTTTCTCACCTCTTCTCACGCGGCGTCGGCGGTGTCGGCGATTCCTCTCGGGCAGAAACGAAGCCGCGGCTAGGGCTTCGTCTCCGGCGGCCGGCGAGCACTTTTCTCCAAGAGCTCTTCACACCGTTGAGATCCTCTCGTCGAGGAGAGGTTGTGGGCACGAGGAGGAGCCGAAGGTCGAGCTACCGAAACCCTAGAACCTCTCTTTCTCGGTTGTAAGTACAAGAAAACGAAAGTGAGTTGCTACTCACCTGCAGTAGGATAGCTCCGAGTTTTATTTCTTGTTATTTTCCTTGTTCCCGTAGCTTTGCGCGAAACCTTAGAGTTTAAAGAATCTGCAATAGGGATTTGGTCTTCCTTTTGGTTTCGGATCATGATGCACGGATTTGCAGTTTCTTTTTATGTCTGTGGAACCAAGTTTAAAGAACCTGGTACAGAATTTGTTGCTTGTGAAGCTTGCTGCCGTGATTCTTATAAAGAAAATAAAGGGATGTTTCGTATACAGAATTAGGATAGCTAGAGGTTTAAGAACAGCATGCGTCCCTTGCTTTCTTTTCTCATTTCAGTTGAGTTTTTTTTTTCATTAGACCTGGATAGGGTCTTCCTGGATGTTATACATCAGATTTGTTTACACTTAGTTCTCCTCTTTATATATACAGATATATCTTTTGGGTTGGGTGGTAATAGAATGATATGAATGTGTTGATACGAATTTCGGAATCCATTCAACAGATTTGAGCATGTGTTGTTTTTGTACTCTACATATGCTATTTTGGTACTCATTAAAGGTTAGATAGGTGCATACTCTACTTAGAATTTTGATTATGCTTAAATTGAGTTTCCAGATTCTAATCATAACCATGTGTTTAGTTGAAAACTAGTATTCCAGGAATACCCTAGATTATTCAGATGATATGTTCATAATATGGAGATTTCTAGTTGAATAAATGTGTACTGTGCATGTGTAATTAACCTGTAAAGATAGAGTTTGGATTGTTAGGTACACATAAAGTAGCAAGCTATAATCAGTCACAGTACTTAATTAGATTCAAGAATTAGTTTAGGGTGTTTACTGATATGTTCTCTTGAACCAGCATTACGAGTTTCCTTTGTTGTTTTCATTTACCCTTAGCTGATCATGTGCAGTTTTTGATTGCTATAAGTTGAGCATGATCAGTTTTCTTTATTACTAGATACACATGAGCAGTTCCTTTAGTTTTCATTTGCTATTTTAATAAGCATGAACAACCATGTATTCTAGTGGGAAAATTAAGAGTTTTATCAAATTCTTTTAGAGGCACTAACAAGTAAAAAGAAAGAAAAAGAAAAGAAAGAAAAGGCCAAGGCCTTAAATAAATCCTAAGGTCAAGACTTTAGGGATTTTAGCACACAAGGTGCTTATTAATATGCCAAGGCATTTAAAGAAGTAATTAAGATAATAAGTATTTTACTTTTAAGAAGAGGTTAGTACCCGACTTCCAAGGTTGTCGTTAAACAAATCCAGGTGTCCAATTCCAAGGTCTTGGCCCTGGTAGACCAAGGTCTGCTCTTTTAGGATTGGCGGCTCGCTACCCCAACCTATTAGGGAACGCGCATAAATGGTACTAAGCCTGGGCCCAAGAGAAGTTGATTATTATTTTCAAGTATTAAAGTATCAATTTTAAACAAGTGAAATAAAAGAATAAGATTAGAGTAAAAGAAGTAAGTTTCACTTTGTTTTAAAGATCTGCAAGTTTAGCTTTCTTTTATGCTAGCAACTTTTACATGTTTAGTTTCTTACATGTTATTTATTTGCTAGTTGATGAGCATGTTTTGCTTTATATGTTAGCATTCCAGTTAGTTTGCTTTCTTTATTAGTTTATGAGCATGAGTAGTTATACATGTTATCTTTTCTGTTAGTTGATTTCTTTGCTATTTATGAGCATGAGTAGCTTTACATATTAGCATTCAGTTTTAGCATGTTTTTATTTGTATACATGCATATCGAGTTTTTGTGAGTTAGATAGCGCTCACTAAGCTTTATGCTTATAGACTGCACTTTCTCCTACTGCAGATAAAGAAAAAGGAAAGCTAATATGAAGGAAGGTGACAAGGAGATGCAAGAGGGGTGTGTGATGTCTGCACTATGGAAGTCCTAGGGATCCTTGCGAATAAAATAAATTATGATTTGTTCTTTGAGTTAATTAAGTCTTTATGTGTTAAGAAAATTTGATAACTGTTTATAAGGACACTTGATACTGCGTTTGCTATTCAGTTGTGAGTATGGATTAGTTTTCCTTTATTGTTGCTGAGTTAGAATTATTATACTGCGTGGTTGATTGTTATGTGTTCCAGCCGCTTGTGGCTGAGTATATATACTGCATGTATTGTTGAATATGGTCACCGGTACAGGGGAGACTCTGTCGAAATTTTTCGGTAGGATTTCCATGTGGTTTTTAATCACACCGGTTAAGTAGAGTTAGTAGTTAAGTAACGGTCATCCTTAGAGAGTAGTAGTAGTAAGAAGGGTGGTCGTTACATCTTGCTTGGACTAGGTTTCTATTTGATCGATTCACTAAAGATAAGTACGATTTTGAACCGTTGTTTAGTCTTATATTCAAGTCTCGACCGATTGTATATGATTCTTTATTTTCTAAGAATTAGATAAAGGTTCTTGGAACCCAAGGTCAACCATTCCAACGTGTCCTTAAGTTCCTTGACTTGACTTTTCAAAGTGGAATTCCCTTCTTCAAGTAGTTTAACTTGAGATGAGGTTCCATCTTTAACTTAGTTAGTGAAGGAACTTAGGTTAGTCACTTCCTTAAGGGTTGTTACCTCCTTTTAGAGTGACTAGACCTGGATATTGGATTTTCTCAACTTTTTTAATAAGTATAAAATTAAATTTTCTAATTTATCAACTTGAGGAGAACTTTCAGTATTATTTGGTCCTTCAGAAATAGATATAGATCCGTGGCTTCTTTCGGACTCGATTTCTAATTTAGGTTCAGTTTTAGATTTAGACTCAGTTTTGGCAACGTAATCTTGTACTGGTAGAGAAAGGAAGCTTGCTTGCTCGTGTTCTTTATTGAATTTTTCTGATCTTGATGGAATCTCATGAAGCTCGATGAATTTTTCCCTAAGCTCGTTAGTGTTGTTGAATTTTCCAACTCGATCAAGATCTTCATTTGTTAGTCCACATAGGAGAGTACATGTCACTTTTGCATCTGCCTCTATCTTCCTCTTTGTTGGTGCACCCCACTTGTCTCAAGGGATGAGTACTCCGTCTTTAGTGAGAAATGTGAATCTGGTTTGGATTATAATCCACATTTCTACTTGCATCTTCAAGTGGTTCTCCATTCGTCCTTTCCAGTATCTGAAGTGTAACGACCACCCTTCTTACTACTACTACTACTCTCTAAGGGTGACCATTACTTAACTACTAACTCCACTTAACTGGTGTGATCAAAACCACGAGGAGTCCTTACCGAAAAATTTCGACAGAGTCTCCCCTGTACCGGTGACCAAAATCTTAAATACAAACACTATATACATCAGCCACAGGCGGCTGGAACATATATCAAACAACTCACACAGTAAATAATCCAAAACAAAAGAGAACTATACCAGAAATCATCACACAAGATCACAATTCATCTACTATGTCCTAATAACATCAAGATAACATATACCATCCCGAATACTTCTAACATAGCAAAAGGAAAAGAAAACTAAAAGAAACTCCTTTCTAGTCCCAAGGCTTCCATAGTCCAGGCATCGCACATCCACCACACGTCTCCTTGTCGCCTTCCTTCTAACTATAGCTTCCCTTTACCTTTATCTGCAGTAGGAGGAAAATAAATCTATAAGCGAAACGCTTAGTAAGTACTAATCTATCTCACAAAAACTCGAAAATGAATACGATGCAAAGGATGCTAAAACTGAAGTGCTAAGAAGAAAAAGGATAAACATGCTCATCTAATAGCAAAGCACTAAAATAAACTGCATAATCATGATATAAGAATAAATCTGCATACTCATGATATACAATCATAAATCTGCATGCTAGAAATAAAGCTAATCATGCTCAATAAACTCATAAGGAAAGCAAATGAAAACTAATACTGTATGCTTAGCATTATAAGAGCTAAACTTTACTGGTTCAAAACATAAGTGATACTTGTTTCATTTACTTATAGCCTTATACATGAAATTAATGTTTAACTTTCTTCTTTTCTTTCTTGGACTCAGGCTTAGTACCATCTTATGCGCGCACTCTAATAGTGACTGAGGTAGCGAGCCTTCAGTCCTATGAGGATAAAAACCTCGGTCTTACCAGGGCCAAGACCTCGGAATTGGTCACCTGGATTTGTTTAACGACAACCTCGTAAGTCGGGTACTAGCCTCTTACTTTAAATTACTTGTTATCTTTTCTAACTAGACCTTGGTCTTTTCCTTTACTTATAACTTCTAATAAATTCCTAAAAGAATTTAATAGAACACTATATGTACATATAAATTCTAGAGTTGCATAGAACGAGTTCAATTCTTTCTTTCTTTCTTTATCCTTCTTATACCTACCTTTTGGTAATTTAATAGGAAACCACAACTAAAGCCGAAGTAAATCTATCCATGCTAAATGAGGTAGTAATGAAACAATAAGATCTACTAGCTAGAATTTAAACTTGCTGAAATTGAAGCGTAACACAAATCTAGACTTGCTGAACTTAACATAGACTATTCATGCACATAATTTGAGTTCACATGCTTCAATTAAGGGATTAACAAGGAGAAACCAAACTGGAATACTGAAACTATAACAGGAAAAGCCTAATCTGCTACTTTTGTTTATTGAAGAACAAATCTGAAATGCTATAAATGCATGTTGTCCATGCTTTTTAGAATAGCAGAAAATAGATACTGATACGCTAAAAGGCAGGGCTGCTCATGCTACTAAATCGACGACAAGGTTAAATCTGAAATGCTACAAGGTGCAGTTCATACTTGTGAAGTGCTCAGAACTAACAAGGTAAATATGAAACTGTAAACAACTAAAGGCTGAAAACTAAATCTGTATGCTTAAAACTTATAACGGAAAGAACTAAAATAGCAATTAAACTAAAGGTGAAACTGGAATGCTAAATCAAGGAATCTGGAACACATGTTAGAGTAGCACTAAAAGCTAACTAAAACTGAAGCTAAATAAAAAGGAACTAATCCGCAACTAAAAGCTAAGGTTCGGATCAAGGAGAAGGATCAAAGTTCATTCACTTGCATAGCACTAACTGTAAGGAACAGAAGCATAACCCTTCGGCAGTAATCCGCCAAAAACAACTCTACATGCTAGAAACTAAATTAAGTCCACACAGAAAGTCTAAATATAGGGCTGCTCTTTTCAGGTTTAACAGAAAAAAAAACCTATGGCAGAAAAATTCTATAATCTACACGGTAAGATCAAACCACATGGATAAAGAATCTAATGGCAGAAGACAACTACATATCAAACCCAATATCAAAACCTAAGCAAATTCCCCTCTTGTATCCTTAATGAAACTCACGGCAACAACCCTAAGCAACAATCTGATTCTATACAGCCTTCCAAAAACAAAGGAAAGATTCAAAAACTCTTAGAAATCTCGAATTTCTTTACAGCATACATGCAAGGAAGAAAAGGCTCTAGCATAAAATTCTACTCGGCACAGCAAAATCTGAAAGCAAGGAACGGAAACCCTAAACTCGAAGCAACTCCTACCACAGGTGAGTAGTACTTACAAGGCTTTCTTGGACTTACAACCGAAGGGAAGGACTTTCTAGGGTTCGGGTGAGCTTGTAATCGTGGCCTCTTCCTCGCTCACGGCTTCCTTCTTGACCAGAGACCTCGGATTGATGAAGAACTCCCGGAGTCAGCCCCTCACCGGCCACCGGAGAGATGCCCTAAACCTCCTTCATTTCCGCCCGAGAGGAAGTCGCGTCATCGCGAGAGAGGAAAGGAAAAGATTAGGGTTTAGGTCACGGGAAATCAAGCCCTAAGTTCTCTTCTTATAACTCCCATATTTCTATTAACTATTATTGCTTATATATATATCGCTTCCCTTCTTATTAATAACATCCGCGTGAACACTCGGTCAGCCGGGTTTTGACCGAAGCCACAGATCGCAGTTTCAATTCCTCAGCCACGCCCTTTTATTTCAATTTATTTCCGATTTCCTTACTGCTTAAATACATTTTGTTCCCTACTTGATTAACAAAACTCCCATGGAACACTTGGTTGGCTGCATTCAGTTAAGGCTCGGTTCAGGTCCGAGGTCCACGATTCGAATCTCGACTTGAACATTTTTTTGTCGAAACTTCCTTCGTTTAGTAAAAATACCAAACGACCTCCAAAAATCGTATAAAAATACTCTAAAAATTTCTAAAAATCCCTAGAATATTTCAAAAGTATTTCCAAATATTTTTGAGAACATTTAGAACTTGAAATAGGGAAAATTGGGCCGTTACAATCCCCCATACCTTATAAAAATTTCATCCTTGAACTTAGAATAGTTTTGGATATTTCTGTCTCATACTGTCCTCACGCTCCCAAGTAACTTCCTCGTGCTTCTGGTTCTGCCAGATGACCTTCACTAGTGGTACTTCTTTATTCCTTAGTCTCTTAACTTCTTTGTCCACTATCTGTGTAGGTCTACTCTCATAGCTAAGATCCTCCTAAATCTGCACTGACTGAGGTTCAATCACTTGGCTAGAATCATGGAGACATTTCTTTAGCATGGAGACATGAAATACATCATGTATTGCTGACATGTCTTGTGGTAAGTCCAGCTTGTAAGCTACTTTCCTAATCCTCTCTATGATTAGGTAGGGTCCTACATAGCGATGACTTAATTTGCCCTTCTTGCTAAATCTCATCACTCCCTTCATAGGAGCAACTTTGAGAAAGACTGAATCCCCTACTTGGAATTCAAGTGACCTACGGCATGTGTCAGCATAACTCTTTTGTCTACTCCGGGCAGTCTCAATTCTCTATCTGATCTTCTGAATAGTCTAAGTAGTCTCATCTATCAGCTCTGTCTGAATGTCTAGTTCTACTTCCATTTCTTTTCTTTCACCTGCTTCTTGCCAGCAAATGGGTGATATGCACTTCCTGCCATACAACGCCTCATAAGGTGCCATCTTGATGGTGGCTTGATAGCTATCATTGTAGGCAAATTCAGCTAAGCATAAATATTTGCACCAACTTCCCTTGAAATCTAGTGCACAAGCTCTGAGCATATCTTCTAAGATCTGATTTACTTGCTATGTCTGTCCATCAGTCTGAAGATGGAAGGCTGTGCTGAACTTGAGTTTGGTGCCTAGTGCAGTCTGAACACACTCCCAAAAGTGAGAGGTGAAGCGCCCATCTCTATCAGAAACAATAGATTTAGGAACTCCATGAAATATGATCACTTCCTTAATGTACAGTTGTGCCAACTACTCTATAGAATGGGACACCTTGATAGCTAGAAAATGAGCAGACTTAGTCAATCTGTCCACTACTACCCTTATTGCGTCATATCCATTTGTAGTTCTTGGAAGACCTGTTATGAAGTCCATGGATATGTCTTCCCACTTCCACTCTGGTATCGAAAGAGGCTATAGAACTCCTCCTGGTCTCTGGTGCTCCGCTTTGACTCTCTGACATGTCAAGCAGGTACTGACATACTTAGCAACATCCCTTTTGAGTCCAGGCCACCAGAACCTTTGTTTCAAGTCCTGGTACATCTTGGTGGAACCAGGATGCATGGAGTAAGGAGTACTATGGGCTTCTTCTAAAATCTTCTTTCTCAAGTCTTCGTCATTGGGGACACAAAGGTGGTTCCCCTGGTAGAGGATTCCACTGCCTAATACTCGAAACTCCGAATTGTCTTCTTCTTGTATCCCTTGCTTGATCCTCTGGATATCTGGGTCTTCACTTTGTTTTCTTTGTATATCCTCAAGCAAGGTTGACTCTAAGGTCAATGCAGAGAGTTGCCCATAAATAATTTCCATACTAAAGTCTGACAACTCCTTCTACAATGGTAGGGCTAATGATGACAAAGACATCAGGGATGCACTAGATTCTCTGCTTAGTGCATCTGCCACTTTATTAGCTTTGCCTGGGTGGTAGAGGATTTCATAGTCATAGTCCTTGACCAACTCTAGCCACCTACGTTGTCTCATGTTTAAGTCTTTCTGAGTGAAGAAGTACTTAAGACTCTGATGGTCTGTGAAGATTCTACACTGAACGCCATACAAATAATGTCTCTAGAGTTTTAGTGCAAAGACCATAGGTGCCAGTTCAAGATCATGAGTGGGGTAATTCTTCTCATAACCTTTGAGTTGTCTGGAAGCATAAGATATCACTTTTCCTTCCTGCATGAGTACAGCTCCTAAGCCCATCTTGGAGGCATCACTGTAGATGTCAAAACTCTTGTCACTAGCTGGAACAGTCAGAATGAGAGCACTGGTCAGTCTCTTCTTCAGCTCTTGGAAACTCTGCTCACATTTGTCTGACCATTCAAACTTCTTATTCTTCCTAGTTAAGGTCGTTAGTGGAGAAGCTATCCTGGAAAAGTTCTCCACGAATTTCCTGTAGTACCCAGCTAAACCAAGGAAGCTTCTGATCTCCCTGGCGTTCTTGGGTCTACTCCAGTTGTTGACCGCTTCTATTTTGGCTAGATCCACTTGGATATCTTCTTTAGAAATTATGTGACCTAGAAATGCCACCTGATCTAACCAGAACTCGCACTTTGAGAATTTAGTATACAGCTGCTTTTGCTGAAGGGTCTGCAATACTATCCTCATGTGCATGTCATGCTCCTCTGGGGTTCTTGAATAGACTAGAATGTCGTCGATGAACACAATGACAAATTTATCAAGGTATTCTCTGAACACTCTGTTCATCAGGTCCATGAAGACCACTGGTGCATTAGTCACACCAAAAGGCATGACTACAAACTCGTAGTGTCCGTATCTGGTTCTGAAAGCTGTTCTGGGTATATCTCTTTCTTTCACCTTCAGTTGATGGTACCCAGAGCGCAGGTCTATCTTCGAGAATACTGTTGCCCCTCTCAACTGATCAAATAAGTCGTTGATCCTGGGAAGGGGGTACTTGTTCTTGATTGTCACTTGATTCAGAGCTCTATAATCTATGCACATTCGCATAGATCCATCTTTCTTCTTAACAAATAACACAGGAGCTCCCCATGGTGAATGACTAGGGCGGATGAAGCCTTTGTCAAGCAGCTCCTGAAGTTGTTCTTGTAACTCTTTTAGCTCTGCTTGAGATATGTGGTATGGAGCTTTTGGAAATTGGGCTGGTGTCAGGATCCAATTCAATTTCAAACTCCACTTCTCTATTGGGAGGCAGTTCAGGTAGCTCTTCTGGAAATACTTCTGGATACTCGCATACTACCCAAACATCTTCCTGCTTGGGTCTTTCTTGTTATTCTGCACTCCAGTTCTGATTACTTGACTGGGGTCTCTGTTTCCCCACTGTCTTGTCTTCGATCTTGACTGACTTATGTTGCGTTTATTGTGCCTTGATGCCGTTCAGATAGTACTCACTAATACCCTGCTGACTAGCTTTTCACCAATCTGTGGTCGGTGAGTTTCATTACTCACATTAAGTGCTATTTCTGGTCTCAGCCTTCGGAGCATCAGTCTAACTCGTTCTTTCTCTGTACTTACTAACTCTAGGCAAAGACGAGCTAGCCTTTCGAATCCTTTAACCGCTTCTTCTACTGGTAGGTCACCTGGTCTAAATTCTATAAACTCCTCATAATGTTTATTGGTGATCCGTTGGCGGAAGAACTCTTCGTAAAACTCTGTCTCAAAGTCAGCCCAGCTCATCTGGTTGACTACTCTCCTACTCTTAACTCACTCCCACCACTTACGAGCATCTCCAGATAGGCAGAAAGAGGCACACTTAACCTTCTCGACTTCTGATCAGTCAAGAAGCTCCGTTGTGCTCTCCAGTGTTTTGAACCAAGCCTGAGCATCCCAGGGCTCAGTCGTGCCTGAGAAACTTTCTGGCTTCAGCTTCAGCCACTGTATCAGGTATACTTCTTGTCTTCTAGGTGCTGTGGTGACTTCCAGGGCAGCTAATGGGACTTCAGTCACCACTGGGATCTCCACATTGATGGTTGGGGGAGTGGGAGGAACTGGCTGTTGATTGGTCATCAAGTTGGCAATCACTTGTTGCTGCTCTACTACTTGTCTCTGGAGTTGGGCAACAACTTCAGAGAGATTAGGCTCAGTTGATCTAAGCTCTTCGTTCTCCTGATCTTGGTTCTCAGTACGAACGGTACGAGGACGTCCTTTTCTTGACATCTAATTATGCAAAGAAAAAGACTTGGTATCTTCTCTATCCTTTCTAAACATGCATATATATGAATAAAGGAAAGAGAAACAAAAACTTCTATCTTACTTAAGCACTCATAAACAAATACTCTGTACTACAGTTAATAATAAGGAAAGCAATAAAAGAAAGAACTTAAATACTTTCTTACTTGAAGACGGCAAGGATGATGCTGATGTGTGTGATGCTGGAGAATGGGAACTGCTCTGATACCAACTGTAACGATCACCCTTCTTACTACTACTACTACTCTCTAAGGGTGACCATTACTTAACTACTAACTCCACTTAACCGGTGTGATCGAAACCACGAGGAGTCCTTATCGAAAAATTTCGGCAGAGTCTCCCCTGTACCGGTGACCAAAATCTTAAATACAAACACTATATACATCAGCCACAGGTGGCTGGAACATATATCAAACAACTCACGCAGTAAATAATCCAAAACAAAAGAGAACTATACCAGAAATCATCACACAAGATCACAATTCATCTACTATGTCCTAATAACATCAAGATAACATATACCATCCCGAATACTTCTAACATAGCAAAAGGAAAAGAAAACTAAAAGAAACTCCTTTCTAGTCCCAAGGCTTCCATAGTCCAGGCATCGCACATCCACCACACGTCTCCTTGTCGCCTTCCTTCTAACTATAGCTTTCCTTTACCTTTATCTGCAGTAGGAGGAAAATAAATATATAAGCGAAACGCTTAGTAAGTACTAATCTATCTCACAAAATCTCAAAAATGCATACGATGCAAAGGATGCTAAAACTGAAGTGCTAAAAAGAAAAGGCTAAACATGCTCATCTAATAGCAAAGCACTAAAATAAACTGCATACTCATGATATAAGAATAAATCTGCATACTCATGATATAAAAGCATAAATCTGCATGCTAGAAATAAAGCTAATCATGCTCAATAAACTCATAAGGAAAGAAAATGAAAACTAATACTGTATGCTTAGCATTATAAGAGCTAAACTTTACTGGTTCTAAACATAAGTGATACTTGTTTCATTTACTTATAGCCTTATACCTGAAATTAATGTTTAACTTTCTTCTTTTCTTTCTTGGGTCCATGCTTAGTACCATCTTATGCGCGCTCTCTAATAGTGACTGAGGTAGCGAGCCTCCAGTCCTATGAGGATAAAGACCTCGGTCTTACCAGGGCCAAGACCTCGGAATTGGTCACATGGATTTGTTTAACGACAACCTCGTAAGTCGGGTACTAGCCTCTTACTTTAAATTACTTGTTATCTTTTCTAACTAGACCTTGGTCTTTTCCTTTACTTATAACTTCTAATAAATTCCTAAAAGGATTTAATAGAACACTATATGTACATATAAATTCTAGAGTTGCATAGAACGAGTTCAATTCTTTCTTTCTTTCTTTATCCTTCTTATACCTACCTTTTGGTAATTTAATAGGAAACCACAACTAAAGCCGAAGTAAATCTATCCATGCTAAATGAGGTAGTAATGAAACAATAAGATCAACTAGCTGGAATTTAAACTTGCTGAAATTGAAGCGTAACACAAATCTAGACTTGCTTAACTTAGCATAGACTGTTCATGCTCATAATTTTAGTTCACATGCTTCAATTAAGGGATTAACAAGGAGAAACCAAACTGGAATACTGAAACTATAACAGGAAAAGCCTAATCTACTGCTTTTGTTTATTGAAGAACAAATCTAAAATGCTATAAATGCATGCTGTCCATGCTTGTAAGAATAGTAGAAAATAGATACTGATACGCTAAAAGGCAGGGCTGCTCATGCTACTAAATCGACGACAAGGCTAAATCTGAAATGCTACAAGGTGCAGTTCATACTTGTGAAGTGCTCAGAACTAACAAGGTAAATCTGAAACTACAAACAACTAAAGGTTGAAAACTAAATCTGCATGCTTAAAACTTATAACGGAAAGAACTAAAACAGGAATTAAACTAAAGGTGAAACTGGAATGCTAAATCAAGGGATCTGGAACACATGTTAGAGTAGCACTAAAAGCTAACTAAAACTGAAGCTAAATAAAAAGGAACTAATCCCCAACTAAAAGCTAGGGTTCGGATCAAGGAGAAGGATCAAAGTTCATTCACTTGCATAGCACTAACGGTAAGGAACAGAAGCTTCAGCAGTAATCCGCCAAAAATAACTCTACATGCTAAAAACTAAATTAAGTCCATACAGAAAGTCTAAATATAGGGTTGCTCTTTTCAGGTTTAACAGAAAAAAAAACCTATGGCAGAAAATGTTATAATCTACACGGTAAGATCAAACCACATGGATAAAGAATCTAATGGCAGAAGACAACTACATATCAAACCCAATATCAAAACCTAAGCAAATTCCCCTCTTGTATCTTTAATGAAACTCACGACAGCAACCCTAAGCAACAATCTGATTCTATACAGCCTTCCAAAAACAAAGGAATGATTCAAAAACTCTTAGAAATCTAGAATTTCTGTACAACATACATGCAAGGAAGAAAAGGCTCTAGCATAAAATTCTACTCGGCACAGCAAAATCTGAAAGCAAGGAATGGAAACCCTAAACTCGAAGCAACTCCTACCACAGGTGAGTAGTACTTACAAGGCTTTCTTGAACTTACAACCGAAGGGAAGGACTTTCTAGGGTTCGGGTGAGCTTGTAATCGTGGCCTCTTCCTCGCTCACGACTTCCTTCTTGACGAGAGACCTCGAATTGATGAAGAACTCCCGGAGTCATCCCCTCGCCGGCCGCCAGAGAGATGCCCTAAACCTCCGTCGTTTCCGCCCGAGAGGAAGTCGCGCCGTCGCGAGAGAGGAAAGGAAAAGATTCGGGTTTAGGTCACGGGAAATCAAGTCCTAAGTTCTCTTCTTATAACTCCCATATTTCTATTAATTATTATTGCTTATATATATTTCGCTTCCCTTCTTATTAATAACATCCACGAGAACACTCGGTCAGCCGGGCTTTGACCGAAGTCACAGATCACAGTTTCAATTCCTCAGTCACACCCTTTTATTTCAATTTATTTCTAATTTCCTTACTGCTTAAATACATTTTGTTCCCTACTTGATTAACAAAACTCCCGTGGAACACTTGGTTGGCTGCATTCAGTTAAGGCTCGGTTCAGGTTCGAGGTCCACGGCTCGAATCTCGACTTGAACATTTTTTTGTCGAAACTTCCTTCGTTTAGTAAAAATACCAAACGACCTCCAAAAATCGCATAAAAATACTCTAAAAATTTCTAAAAATCCCTAGAATATTTCAAAAGTATTTTTAAATATTTTTGAGAACATTTAGAACTCGAAATAGGGAAAATTGGATCGTTACATGAAGTCCTCGTTGGATAAAAGGGGAGGGCGTGCGGTACTCTAACCTTCTTGTTGAGCTATTTAGTGAAGATCTTGCAAAGACAAAAATAATAAAATTTGTTACAAGACTTTGTCTTGGATTAGTAGTGTGGTAGGAAAATAAGGCAAAAAATCGGCTCGAGTGGTGTTGCACTAATTTCAAGAAAAAAATTGATAAATTGATAAATTTGTCATGAGAGGTTATGAGACCAATTTTGACTTATGACAAAAATTTAAAATGAAAAAAAGGCGTGAGAATTTATTTTTAGCAAAAAATGGACGAAAAAGAATGCTCGAATGGTAGTTGTACTAATTTAGAGCGCCCCCGCTCTAATACTAATTGTAGGATCGAAAGTGCTACGAGGGGGGAATAGAACTCGTGGCATTCATGTTCATTTAAAACACGATCGAGTAAAAAGAGGTGAAATAAAGATAGAATAGAAAGAAAACATAACGCTAACACGGCTAAGTTTTTACTTGGTTCGGAGCCTATGGTGACTCCTACTCCAAGACCCGCATGTGAGAGTGCTTTCGTTGGGCAATCAATAATCAATCAAAGAATATAAATACAAATTTCAATTGATTAGAAGTAATTTGAACAATAAAAAATGTTGACAACTTTAGAGAAAGAGATATTCAGAGTGGTTGTCGTCGGAGTAGCTTTTGTGCGTCGTAGAGACTTTTTCAGAGTAGTGCATAGGAGTGGAAGTTATTTCAATTGATGTGTTTGAGACCTTTTATAGCCTTGTTCGAGCTCCTAGATCCCCTCCTGAGTGCCTGGACTGTGCTGACATGGCGAGCTCTCATCGAAACTTCATCCTCGAAGTTTATCCATGTCCGGACACCTGAACCCTCTCTAGGAGCCTAGACCGTTGACGTGAGTCAGCTAGTCATCGCACTCCAACTTAGCTTATGGATGAATTTTCACCTGTCCGAGCGCCTGGAGTAACTTCAGGCACCCGGATCACCCAGGTGCCTAGCTAGGCAACCACGCGAGGGCGCTCCCTTATCGAGGCTTACTCGGGTGCCTGGAGCAACTCTGTGCACCCAAAGCCCTTCCAAGTGCCCGTACCACTTTTTTTTTCCAACTTTGTCTTTTTGTAAAAAAAAGAGTTAGTCCAGGTAATAATATATAAAGAATAATAAGTTTTGATAGCCTCCAGACTGTTTGATCCTGACTTTAAGTTTCACTAAAACTCAAGGTCAGATCGATGTCTATTGTTCCCTCTTCGAGGAACACGCCCTCACCTACTTCTCTTAGGAGAGATTACCTTTTACCAGACTGGTCCTCCAGACCGTCTGTGTAAGTATCCCATGATAGTTTTAATGTGATCAACCAAGTTAAGTTAGATCCTACTATATTTTGATGTCCTGTGTCTAAGTGTTCAAGAACTTATGAGCACAGGAAGTCGAACAAAAGACGTAGCTAGTGAGAAGGATGGCGTGGGAGAGTCTACGAGCTCGGTGCATTCGAGGGGCGAGGCACTATGGAAGAGTACGCTGACCTCCAGACTATCTTATCCTGACTTTGAGTTTCACTGAAACTCTAGGTCAAACCGATGCCTAATATTCCCTCTTCGAGGAACGCATCCTCACCTACTTCTCTCAGGAAATATTACTTTTTGTCAGACTAGTCCTCTAGACCATCTATGTAAGTTACCTCATGGTAGTTTTAATGTGATCAACCAAGTCAAGTTAGTTATATTTTGATGCCTTGTGTCTAAGTGTGCAGGAACTTAGGAGCATAAGAAGTCGAACAGAAGATGCAGCTAGTGAGAAGGATGACAGTGGAGAGAGTTGACGAGCTCGGTGCGTTCGATGGATGAGGTGTTGTAAAAGAGTATGCTGGAGGACGAGAAGGAAGCGCGCAGCGATTCCGAGGGACGAGAAACTGGAGTGAAAGGTTGCTCGAGAAGGCTGGAAAATGGGTTCAGGTGATCCCTTTTTCGGTGGCCAAAATCACCCAAGCAAGCAGAGTTGGAGCGAAAGACCAGGACAAAAAATCAATTAGATGTTGATTGGGGTCTCGGCACCTAGAGGAATTCCAGGCGCCCGGACTCAGGGCACCCAAACTATCATGGGTGCCGAGGGCGCCCCTGGAGGGGTCCTTGAATGCGGATCGATTTAAGCGGGTCTAGGCTCCCGGAGTGGTCCAGGTGCATGGACCAGAAAGTTTATCGTAAAATCATCTGTCATGATCTGTTACAATGAGGATAAAATTTTATCCCCCTCCAAGCACCTGAAACCCTTCTAGGTGCCCCAATCAGGGCTATAAATACAACCCTGATCCCAGTAGCTTAGAACAACACTTATAATCAATTCTTTTCCTGTTTTTCTTTGTAATTTAGTACTTCAACTGCTATAAGAGGCTTCTCCGCCCGAAAGAGATTTTAGTGAGCTTTCAACGTCTTGGATTAGCAATCTCCTGATTATAAATCAAGCAAACCTCGGTGCCTCTTTCTCTCTTTAATTAGTTGTTTAAATTATGTTTATACAAGTGTTAGTTTTAATCAAGCTGTAAAGATCAAGAACGGTGTTCAGTTTTTATGCAAGGTAATTCACCCCTCTTGTCGGCCTCCAAGGGACTAACAATTGGTATCAGAGCGAGGACGCTTCAGAAGGATTAACCGTCGATCGAAGCATAAGAGATGGTTGGACCAAGAATCTACCCGCCTAAGTTCAAGGGAGAATTCACAATTTGGAAAAGAAAGATGGAGGTATTCTTCAAAACGGACTTTGAGTTATTATTAATATTAAAATATGGTTTTGTAGCTCCAAAAGATAAAGAAGAATACCAATGGACTAAGGAGCAAGCAGATTTCACAGCTAATGGATGAGATGAATTTCATCTGCTGAGCATACTACCTCCGCAAGAAGTCAACAGAATCGGGGTCTATGAATCAACAAAGGAGCTTTGGGAGAAGTTCCTGGAGTTACACGAAGGTACGTCTGAAGACAAACTCACGAGACGGGACCTGCTCCAGAACCAGATCTACAACCTCTGATTGGAAGAAGGAAAAACCGTCAGTCACCTCCACTCAAGAATCAAGGAGCTCATCACCGGACTCACGAATCTCGGTGAAAATGTAACCAACCAAGATTTGATAAGGTATGAGCTTAACGTATTTCCTAGGACTCTAGAATTAATGGTCACCCCTAGTAGATGCATATTTCATCTCTAGGGACTTAAAGGTAAGTGATTTAGAAGAATTATTTTCAACATTTGAGATTCATGAATCTAGAAATGCAGGTCTAAGAACGAAGACAAGGCAGAACATTGACCTTAAGATAAAAACTGACGAACAAGATTCTGAGACATCCCTTGACAATGACGAAATAACCTTCATGGTAAGGAAATTTAAAAAGTTATTTAAAACTAATAAGTTTAATCAAGTGTAGGGTAAAAGAAGGAAAAGAAGAGTAAGATGTTACCACTACAATGAAGAAGGGCACGTGAAAGACAACTGGCCAAAACTGAAAAACAAGGACATGGACAAGGACACAAGCAAAGATAAGAGACCAATCCAGAAAAGGCACAAGAACCTAAAGTCAACGTGGGACGAAACTTCATCAGAATCAGAAATTGAAGCCTATAGTCAGACTTGTATTGATGGCAAGTCACCAAGAAAATGATGGAGCAAGTTCATCAGAGATGAGCATCAAGAGCATTGATGAAGGGGGAGGAACATTAGAAGAAAGCAGCTCTACAAGGGGAGCATCCGATTCTAAGATTGACAAGGTAAGTCAGGTACGATCTCTACCTCAGAATAAATTGATTAATTTATAAAAATGTTGTCAAAAAGTTCTTGCAAATTAGAAATAGAAAATAAAAAATTATTTAAAGAAAATAATGAGTTAAAAGGAACTTTAGCAACGTCTTGTCAATTAGAGGATTTCGACAAGATTAAAATGGAAAATAAAAAATTAAAAATAGAAATAAAAAATCTTGTATGCTCACATGTTCAACAAGATCAAATTTATAATAAATTAAATTGACATTTTAGATATCATCAGAGCCAAATTAGAAAATTATCGCCAGAGTTTATTTCTAATTTTTTTTTTAATTAACCTGTTTGGAAGGAACCTATTTTGAGTTCCAAAATCATACAAAAATTATTTTTTTTAGCATATCATACATTTTATTTGCTTAGAATTATCAAATAAATTTCTTTGCATGATTTCGGTTAGAAATTAATTAAAATTTATTTTTTTCGAGAAAGAAATTTTCATTACTCATCTATGCATACAATTTTAAGTTTTTTGACCATTGTATTATTTTTCTATGAATTTTTTAATAAAATTTATATTCCTAATTTAAAAGTATCTTGCAGTACTATTTTTTGTAAAAAAAATTTTTGTATGAAACTGTATCATTTTCTCTATTTAATAAAATATTTTTGAATTTTTTTTGACTATTGGTGAATTTTCTATGAATTATTTATCCAAATATAAATTTTTAATATTAAAAATTCTTGAAAATTAAATTTTTAAAACTTCATTTTTTTTTGTAAAAATAAATTCTCTATTCCATTATCAAAAAATTTCTTATGATTTTTTGAGCCCAGAGACCATTTTAAGGAAAAGTTTAGCGAAAATAAATCTTTATATAGAAAAGAATGTATTACTGCTTAAATTTAATTCAATTTTTCTTGAAAATTTTATTACAGCTTTGGATATGTAAGTTTAATAGTTAGAACAATTCTCAAAATTTTTAAATAATTAAAAATAATATTAAAATTATTTTTTAAAAATGGTTTATAAATTATAAAAAATCTAGATTTTTGAAAATTTAAAAATTCATGATTTAAATTTGTTTTAAAATTATTTTTATGGAATACCCTATTTTTTATGTGACTAAAGGGGGAGAACTAGATGTTAAGTCTAGGGGGAGGGTGCATTAATTTTTGCACATTTTTTTTTAAAATGAAACATATGTACTTGTCATTCCTATTACTATTTATTTTTGATTTACCCTAACTTAACTTGGGGCTGCTCACGTCAAAAAGGGGAGATTGTAAATGACTCGTGATAGTTTTGATGTGAAAAACCAAATCAAGTTAGGTCCTACTATGTTTTGATACCATGTGTGTAAGTGTGTAGAAACTTAGGAGCATAGGAAGTCGAGCAAATGACGCAGCTAACGAGAAGAACGGTACGGGAGAGAGTCGATAAGCTCTGTGCGTATGAGGAACGAGGTGCTGCCGAAGAGTATGCTGGTAGACAAGAAGGAAGCGTGTGATGGTTCTGAGGGATGAGAAGTCGGAGTGGAAGGTTGCTCGAGAAGGCGGAAAAATGGGTTCGGGTGAGCCCTATTCCGGTGGCTGAGATCACCCAAGCAAGCTGAGCTGGAGCAGAAGACCCGGACGAAAAGTCAACTGAATATTGAGTATAGTCTCGGCGCTTGGATCTGGTCTAGGAGCCCGGACCACCTCGGGTGTTGAGGGCGCCTCTGGAGGCACCTCCGAATGTGGATGGGGTTTAAGTGGGTTCGAGCAGCTAAAGCGGGTCTAGGCATCCAGACCAGAAAGTTATTCATAAAGTTAGTTGTTGTGATCAATTGCGACAGGAATAAAATTTTATTCCCCTTCAGGTACCTGGAACTCTTCCAAGTGTGCCAATAAAGGGCTATAAATACAACCATAATCCCAATAGCTTAGAACAACACTTATAATCAATTTTTTTCCTATTTTGCTTTGCAATTCAGTACTTCAATTGTTGAAGAGGCTTCTCCGTCCGAAGGAGACTTTAATGAGCTTTCTGTTAGCTAGAGCCCTAGAGTCAATCATTTGATGATTGTATTTTGGACTTATTGTATCATATTCTATATAAATAAAGACATTTGGTTTTTGGTTATTATACTTACTTGTATTGGTGCCAAATAAACTAAGTATAATAACGTCCTTGAGTAGAAGGTTCTTACCTATATCAATCGATTGGTTGAATCGATAGTGAGATGATATAGGGAACACTACTCTTAATCATTCCTAGTCGAGTATTAACATTCAGGGGCAATGTTAATGCAATAAGACTAGCATGTAGATCAACTTGATGACTTGATCTCACAAGTCATGGATATAGAGATATCAAGTTGACACATGGGTATACATTAGAGAATGTGTACTGAATGACCCGCCATGAGAAAGTATCATGGATCGTTATATGAGTGTCATATACTTTCTCATGTGGCTATTAGTATGACTACTAGTCCTTAGACCTGAAGTCACCATGGATCCCTACATAAGGAGTTATGTACTTTGGTTTCGTCAAACGTTACTCGTAACTGGGTGGACTATAAAGGCGATTACTAGGTATGTAATGAATTATGCAGAGGGATGTGAGTGATGTAGATGGGATCTATCCCTCCTATATGACGGGAGTGACATCGATATTCTTGATAGAGTGAGACCACGAAGTGCATGGCCATGCCCAAATGAGTCAATATAAGATATTGAGCTCATTTGATTTAGTGAGTCTACTTGGAGTTCAAGATTTAGATTGATCAGAGGATGACACGGTCTATGCCTCACATTGATCAATCTAGATGTCTAGGATAGAAGGACACTTGTCATATATTGTGAGGAGTCACAATTAGTAGTCACAAGGTGATGTTGGATCTCAACATTTCTTGTAACTTGGGTAGCAATGATGTATTGCTAGATGCCGCTCATTGCTTATGTTTCTAAAGGAGTTTAGAAACATTGCCAACGTTACAAGAACCTATTGGGTCACACACAAAGAACAAGTGGATGGAGATTAGGTTCATATGATGAACCAAGAGGATTAGATTCATTTGATGAATCAAATTGGATTAAGAGTAATCCTAATTGGGCTAATTGAGTTGGACTCAAGTTGATTCATGTGTTCAATGAGTCTAATTTAGATTATGACTCATTGAATCAATTTAATTAAATGAATTAGATTCATTATATTAAATTGACTTGAATTAAATGGTTGGATTAGATCAACCATGAGAGAGATTAAGTCAAGTTTGACTTGACTTGAGAGGAAGATGAAGAGTCAAGTTTGACTTGACTTTATGCCACCTCATTGGTGAGTTGACATTAAGTAGACCAATGACGATGCTCCACATCATCATGGTTACTTAAGTGAAGTGTCACCTCATGGGAGTTACCAAGAGTTGTGACTCTTGGTATCCCATGGAGGTTACAAACCACTTAATTAGATGAAAAGAGTTTCATTTTGCAAGTGTAACTCTCATTCAAGTGATCTTCCTCCTCCTAAGCTCTCTTCTTGCTCCTTCTCTTCTCTTGGTCGTGGGTTTCAAGCAAGGGAGAAGAAAGGATAGTGAATCTAATCCAAGAAGAAAGGTTAGTGAAAGTCACATAGAGATTTTAGAGGAGTGTGTTCTCTTCTTTTCCTTTCTTCTTCTTCCAATCATACCCGAGAGCCCTAGAGAGTGCTAGCACACTTGTGGTGCTCTCTTCTCCATACTTAAGTGTTAGAGAACACATCTTGTTCGTGTGGATATCACTAGAGAGTTATCTACGTTGACAACTTCAAGATCCGGCGTACCTTGGACGAGCGGGATACGCGAAGGGCACGCATCGAAGGTATAAAATGTTTTTCCTTTGTAGATCTACTGTAGATCATTGTTTGAAACTCGTAATCGTAATTTCAAAATTTTTCTTCGCACGGATCCGTTGGCTTTGGGGTTTTCGGGGTTTCCGCGACGCGAAAACGCGGTTTTCGCGGCCCAAAAAACCCAACACTTTCAACGTCCTGAATAGCAATCGCTTGATTGTAAATCAAGTAAACATCAGTGCCTCTTTCTCTCTTTGATTAGTTGTTTAAATTCTGTTATGCACGTATTAGTTTTAATCAAGCTGTAAAGATCAAGAAGGGTGTTCATTTTTTGGTGTAGGGTAATTCACCCCTTCTTGTCAGCCTCCAAGGGACCAACAGCTTAGACTTTTACTTAGCGCCTGAGTGTAATGACCCGCCTTCTACTAACTAAGCTATAAGGCCGGACTGTCATATTATGCTGTGCTAACTATTCCATGACCATCATTAAATCTGTAAAGCCCGAAAAATTCCCGAATTTATTTTAGAATTATTCTATGATTTTTGTGGAATTTTTAGATATTTTTCCGGAATTTTACGAGTATCGGAAGTAGCAAAAAGGAATTGGGAACGAAAACGGCCTAAGCGGGAGTCGAACCCAAGACCTATGGTTTAAGGGATAATGTTAGTAACCAGTGAACCCAGCAGGGCCGTGCTGAGAGAAAGGAGAAACATTTATATTTATATTAGAGTTAGACCGGAATTACCACATGATATAAATAGGAGGTTTAAGTGGGTTGGTTTATTTCTAATTGGTTCGTGACCTTCTCCAAACCCTCACCGAGACCCTCTCCCTCTCCCGTTTCTTTCTCTTGGCGTAGCAAAACAAAGCAAGGGAAACCTAGGGTCCCTTCCCTAGGATCGTGTGTTCACTTTCCAGCGACAACACCTGTACGAAGTCGGTTCTTCTCCGCGAGAGGAACGCGAGGACGTAAGCGGTTCGTCGAACGGAGCAGTTTTTTCGGAAAAACCTAGCGAATAAATCGTAAGAAAACCTTGCGATTGAGGTAAGAAACCCCTCACCTGCAGTATAATTGCTCTCGCTTGTTAGTTTTGGCATTAGTTCAGTAATTTCACAGTTTTCGGTTTAGGGTGTGCTTTTAGTGCACACCAAGCGTTCGGTAGAATGCTCAGTTCCGAAGGATGCACCAATAGGCGTCCTAACAGCATGTAAAATGAATTAGAACATTTTTACTCAGTTTATTATCAGATATTACAGCAAATGGATCAGATATCCATTGGGTGGGCTCCCACAGTAGCCTCTAGGTTCAGATAACCTAGCTCTAGGTTCAGATAACCTAGAACAGCAAAGTAAGATAAAACAGTATTCAGTATTTTACTTTTATTCAGTTGGCACTGTACTTGGATCAGATATCCATGGGCACAGTCGTCCCTAGGTTCAGATAACCTAGTAACCCTGCTGGATTCGGAACTTACAATCCCGGGTCTCGTAGGGATGCGCGCACAGTAAGTACAGTTGCCAGGGCCCAACAGCATGTTTAGTATTTTCATCTATTATATGTATAGTTTTCAAATTTGAAACCAGTGATGAGAACACTAATTTAGCATTCAGTTCAGTCAGGTTCAGTTTACATGATTTGAGTTCGTATACAAATTTAGATATAAGCATGACTAGTTCAATTTCAGGTTCAGTTTATATGTCATGCCATGCTTTGTATGATATCATGCCATGCCATGCTTGCATGCTCAGTTTAGGTTTCAAACAGTATGTTTTAAAAACATAATTGCATCGTTGCATGTTTTTGTGAGGTAGATGGTTCCTTACTAAGCTTATTGGCTTACAGATACTATTTTTCTTATACTGCAGATACCGGTAAAAGAAAAGTGGACTAGCGGAGGCTGGGGGATGATGCTACGATGATGTGTGTGTGCAAGGGGTCTGGAATAAAGATCCTTGGGATCTATACGCTTTTATTTCAGTTTTAGCACTTAACATGTTTAGTTTCATACTTAGTCTTGTTACTAATTGTTCTAGCTTAGTAACTATGTCTTGTTTAGTTTATCATGTTTAGAACATTAGTAATTACATGCTAGAATGTATCTCCATTGTTTTAGAACTGTTGTGTGATGTTTTGGCACGCCAAAGTGTCAAATCGAACTCTCGAGTGAAATCGACACCGATCGGTCCCCGGACCCGATCGAGTCTGGTCTGGATCGGTCAGGCCGATCCGGTGAATCTGAGAATACTCTGTATCCTCTGGATCGGTCGGCCGACCGATCCACTGACCCCTGGAAGATATTCGTGCTGGATCGGTCGACCGATCCGGCTCGAGTAGATTCGGCGCCCTGCCGGATCGGTCTGCGGACCGATCCAAACACACTGGATCGGTCTTGCACGTCTCTCGATTGGATCGGTCCGTGAACCGATCCACAGAATCACGGCAAGTTTGATCGGTCCGTGGATCGAACAACAGCTAGCTGGGAAAATAGCTTTGAGTTCTAGCTCAGATGGGAGGTCAAGTATCCTCCTTAGCACATATACTCATACCGGAAAGGTCTTGAACCCTTCCTTATAACAGCATGAGTGTATCAGTTGTCAATTTAATAGAGTCAGTTAGAGAAATTTTATTTTACCCAGTTTTCCGCACAGTACGGCACAGCAGTTTCAGTAGTTAATGTAGCGATCCGGCTCACAGCTTAGTACCCACTAGTTGGGTCGTTACAGAGTGGTATCAGAGCCGTGTTCCATACTTCCTACACACACATCAGCATTGTTCCTGCAGCTTCCAAGTAAGAACATCTCTCACTCAGTTTTGTTTTCAGCTTTCATATCAGTTATATGTACTTTCATGTTTGCTCGCATGTTGGTAGTTAATTAATTCATGTTTACAGTGATAGTATTTAACATGTTACCAGTAGTTAACTATAACATGATAGCCTAGTTATATATATGTGTTCTCTGCTATTTAGAAAATGGTACGAGGACGTCCAGCTAAGAAAGCAGCAGCGACTGAGCCCCAGCATGAGGCAGCACTAGTGGCTCAGCTACAGCAGCAGTTAGCTGAACAGCAGCAGGAGATAGCCTCCTTAAAGGCTAACCAGCAGACTACTCCCCCAGTCACTCCAGTACCGAACCTCACGACTCCAGTAATCACGGAGGTTGTACCAGCTCAGCCTGCAGTACCAGTCCCAGTAGCCCCAGTAGCAGGGGCTAAGAGAGAAGCTTACCTTATCCAGTGGCAGAGAATTAAGCCCGAGAACTTCTCAGGCACCAGCAAACCATGGAATGCTCAGGCATGGTTTAAAACACTGGAAAGCACGATGGAGCTTCTAGACTGGCCAGAGCACGAAAAGGTGAAGTGTGCCTCCTTCTGTTTAACAAGAGATGCACGCATGTGGTGGGAGCGGATTAAATCGAAGTGGCCAGTAAACCAGATGACATGGGCCAACTTCGAGAAATAATTCTTCGAGGAATTCTTTCACATGCAAGTCACGAACCAACACTATGACGAGTTTACAGAATTTCGTCAGGGCAACCTATCAGTTCAGGAAGCCATGAAGAAATTCAACAGGTTGGCCCGTCTGTGTCGAGAACTAGTCAGCTCGGAGAAGGAACGACGGTTGATCTTTGAAGATGCTCAGACCAGAGATCGCAATGAATGTGGTTGGTGGCGTTCATAGGCCACAAACCACAGAGGAGCTAGTGAGTAGTGCTCTGATCACCGAGCACTATCAGCACAGCATCACCCAGCAGAAGCAGGTTTCCACAGAGCCCAAGGGGACAAGCTGGCTCAGGTACTCAGCAGAAACAACAGGGACATAGCTCCAACTGGAAGGGGAAACGCAAGGCAAGCAGTGACCCAAAAGGAGGACCAGCTGGAAAACATTCCAGACATCCCAAGTGTACTACTTGTGGGAAACATCATCCAGGAGTTTGCCGCAAGGGTATGCGAGGTTATTTTGAATGTGGAGGAAGGGCACATGGCTAAGCGGTGTCCAGAACAAGCGATCTTCCTCGACCTCGTGATATGGAGCTCGGCCGGTAGCAGCTACACGATGTATGTCTGCCTTAGATGGTCCTGATCGATCGAGGCATTAGAAGCCCCACGCTACCACGAATGCGGTTTTCTCATCGACGAGAGGGCGTAGCAAATGCCTCGGCGGTTGTCACAGTCGGATCGATTTTCTGACATGATGCAAGTCTTATTCGATCTGGGGCAACCCACTCTTATGTATCCGGCGTTTGCGAAAAATTAGCAACACCTCGAGTACTCAATAGTCGGTTTACAACACTACCCTCGGGAGACATTATGACATCTACACAGCTCGAGGCGGTGCAGGTCATTATAGCGAGAGAACTTTTGGTGATCGTGGTGCTAGAAATGATGACTATGATGTCATCTTTGGAATGGATTTTACGATCGGATACGGCGCTTCTATAGAGTGCCGTAAGCAAAAGGTCATATTCCAACCTGAAGGAGTACAGTTTAAGTTCATAGGAAAACCAAAAGCGGAAGTTTCTCTCGGCATTGAAAGCCACAGCTATTGGATTCGGGATGCATGGGATTTTTAGCAAATGTAGTCGACACCGGCCAGGACAAGAACCAACAGCTATCGGAGGTTCGAGTCGTGTGTGACTACCCAGCAGTCTTCCCTGAAGAGCTACCGGGCTTAGCACCAGAGATTGAATTTGAGATAGAGTTCATTCCCGGCACAAATCCAATTTCCAAGGCACCGTACCGCATGGCTCCAGCTGAACTGAAGGAACTTCAGGAGCAATTACAGGAGCTTCTAGACAAGGGTTTCATACGCCCTAGTCACTCACCATGGGGAGCACCTGTGTTGTTCGTGAAGAAGAAGGATGGAAGCATGCGCCTATGCATAGACTACCGTGCCTTGAACGGTCACAATTAAAAGCAGTACCCTCTCCCGGGATAGATGACTGTTTGATCGCCTAAAGGAGCCACAGTGTTCTCTAAAATTGACCTCAGATCAGGATATCACCAGGTTAGAGTCAAGGAAGGTGATATACCTAAAACGGCTTTCAGGACCAGATACGGACATTATGAGTTCGTAGTCATGCCTTTCGGCGTGACAAATGTTCCAGCTACTTTTATGGACCTCATGAACAGAGTATTCAGAGAATACTTAGACAAGTTTGTCATCGTGTTTATCGATGACATTCTTATCTATTCAGGCACTCAGGAGGATCATGCAGAGCATCTGAAGACAGTTTTGCAGATCCTTCAGCAGAACCAGCTATACGCCAAATTCACGAAATGTGAATTTTGGCTAGACCAGGTAGCCTTTCTAGGTCACATCATCTCCAAGGATGGTGTTATGGTAGATCCCAGCAAGATAGAAGCAGTAAGTAACTGGAAGAGACCCAGGAACGCCAGTGAAATCAGAAGCTTTCTGGGATTAGCAGGCTACTACAGGAAATTCGTAGAGGACTTCTCCAGGATAGCCTCCCCACTGACAGCTCTCACCAGGAAGAACAAGAAATTTCAGTGGACAGAGGACTGCGAGAACAGCTTCAGCGAACTAAAACGGAGATTGACCAGTGCTCCTATTTTAGCTATACCAGCAAACACAGACAGCTTCGACATCTACAGTGACGCCTCCAAATTGGGATTAGGAGCAGTACTGATGCAGCAGGGCAAGGTGATCGCCTATGCCTCCAGACAACTCAAGGATTATGAGAGGAACTATCCTACTCACGACCTTGAGCTTGCAGCAGTGGTGTTCGCTCTCAAGATTTGGAGACATTATTTGTACTCAGTGCAGAGTATATACAGATCATCAAAGTCTGAAGTATTTCTTTACTCAGAAGGATCTGAATATGCGACAGCGCAGATGGTTAGAGCTGGTCAAGGATTATGACATAGATATCCTCTACCATCCAGGGAAAGCTAATAAGGTAGCAGACGCACTCAGCAGGAAGTCCAGTGCCACCTTATTATCTTTAGCAGCTATGTCACCACCCCTAAGGAAGGAGATTACAGATTTTAGTCTCAAGCTTATGGTCGGGCAGCTTTCCACTATGTTCTTAGCATCTACCTTGCTTGATGATATCCAGACAGCTCAGGAGCAGGATTCTGAAATCCAGAAAATCAAGCAAGGTTAGCGAATCGAGAAAGTGGAGAGTTGAGTGTCCGCTTGGGGTAGTGTATTTTGGTGACAGACTATGTGTTCCGGATCGGGAGGAGCTACGGAGAGATTCTAGACGAGGCTCACAGGACTCCTATCGATGCATCCTGGTTCCACCAAAATGTATCGGGATCTAAGGAAACGATTTTGGTGGCACAGGATGAGCGAGACATCGCCGAATCGTCGATCTGCCTAACTGTCGGAGGGTTAAGGCGGAACATCGGCGACCGGGAGGAGTTCTGATCCAGATTCCAGAATGGAAGTGGGAGGATATCTCTATGGACTTCATAGTGGGATTACCCAGAACCACGAATGGTTTTGATGCCATCTGGGTAATAGTCGACAGGTTGACTAAATCAGCCCACTTCTTAGCTATCAGAATATCCTATTCTATGGAGCAGCTAGCTCAGTTATATCTCAAGGAGATTGTCAGGCTGCATGGAGTCCCACGAACCATTATATCGGACAGAGACAGCAGATTTACATCACACTTCTGGAAGTGTGTGCAGTCAGCTATGGGCACCCAATTAAAATTTAGCACAGCCTTTCATCCTCAGACAGATGGTCAGACGGAGCGAGTAAATCAGGTACTCGAAGATATGCTCCGAGCTTGTGCCCTAGATTTCAAGGGAGGTTGGTGCAAATATCTGAGTCTAGCAGAATTTGCATACAACAACAGTTATCAGGCCACTATTGGCATGGCACCTTATGAGGCACTCTATGGGCGGAGGTGCAGATCACCAATCTGCTGGTATGAGAGTGGTGAACAGAAGTAGATCTAGTAGCAGATACCACAGCAGTCATACAGCAGATTCGCCAGAGGATAGAGACAGCACAGAGCCGTCAGAAGAGCTATGCCGATACACGACGCAGACCCCTAGAGTTCTCGGTTGGGGATACAGTTTTCCTCAGAGTAGCTCCCATGAAGGGAGTCATGCGTTTTGGGAAGAAGGGCAAGCTAGCTCCCAGATATGTGGGACCATACCTTATCACGAAGAGAGTGGGCAAGGTAGCATATGAGCTAGAGTTACCTCAGGAGATGTCAACTGTCCACAATGTATTTCATGTCTCCATGCTGAAGAAGCATATTCCAGACGCCACCCAGGTGATTGAGCCCCAGTTGGTACAGGTCCGTGATGATCTCAGCTATGACAGTCGGCATATTCAGATAATAGACCGAGCAGTAAAGAAGTTACGGAACAAGGATGTACCATTAGTCAAAGTCAGTTGGCAAAATCACACAGCAGCAGAGGCGACAGGCCAGCATGAGACAGAAGTACCCAGAATTGTTTTAAGTTCGGGGACGAACTTTTTATAAGGTATGGGGGATTGTAAAGCCCGAAAAATTCCCGAATTTATTTTAGAATTATTCTATGATTTTTATGGAATTTTTAGATATTTTTCTGGAATTTTACGAGTATCGGAAGTAGCAAAAAGGAATTGGGAACGAAAACGGCCTAAGCGGGAGTCGAACCCGAGACCTATGGTTTAAGGGATAATGTTAGTAACCAGTGAACCCAGCAAGGTCGTGCTGAGAGAAAGGAGAAACATTTATATTTATATTAGAGTTAGACCGGAATTACCACATGATATAAATAGGAGGTTTAAGTGGGTTGGTTTATTTCTAATTGGTTCGTGACCTTCTCCAAACCCTCACCGAGACCCTCTCCCTCTCTCGTTTATTTCTCTCGGCGCAGCAAAACAAAGCAAGGGAAACCTAGGGTCCCTTCCCTAGGATCGTGTGTTCACTTTCCAGCGACAACACCTGTACGAAGTCGGTTCTTCTCCGCGAGAGGAACGCGAGGACGTAAGCGGTTCGTCGAACGGAGCAGTTTTTTCGGAAAAACCTAGCGAATAAATCGTAAGAAAACCTTGCGATTGAGGTAAGAAACCCCTCACCTGCAGTATAATTGCTCTCGCTTGTTAGTTTTGGCATTAGTTCAGTAATTTCACAGTTTTCGGTTTAGGGTGTGCTTTTAGTGCACACCAAGCGTTCGGTAGAATGCTCAGTTCCGAAGGATGCACCAATAGGCGTCCTAACAGCATGTAAAATGAATTAGAACATTTTTACTCAGTTTATTATCAGATATTACAGCAAATGGATCAGATATCCATTGGGTGGGCTCCCACAGTAGCCTCTAGGTTCAGATAACCTAGCTCTAGGTTCAGATAACCTAGAACAGCAAAGTAAGATAAAACAGTATTCAGTATTTTACTTTTATTCAGTTGGCACTGTACTTGGATCAGATATCCATGGGCTGGACTCCCACAGTCGTCCCTAGGTTCAGATAACCTAGTAACCCTGCTGGATTCGGAACTTGCAATCCCGGGTCTCGTAGGGATGCGCTGTAGCCTGAGAAGAGGCCTCAACAGCATGTTTAGTATTTTCATCTATTATATGTATAGTTTTCAAATTTGAAACCAGTGATGAGAACACTAATTTAGCATTCAGTTCAGTCAGGTTCAGTTTACATGATTTGAGTTCGTATACAAATTTAGAGATAAGCATGACTAGTTCAATTTCAGGTTCAGTTTATATGTCATGCCATGCTTTGTATGATACCATGCCATGCCATGCTTGCATGCTCAGTTTAGGTTTCAAACAGCATGTTTTAAAAACATAATTGCATCGTTGCATGTTTTTGTGAGGTAGATGGTTCCTTACTAAGCTTATTGGCTTACAGATACTATTTTTCTTATACTGCAGATACTGGTAAAAGAAAAGTGGACTAGCGGAGGCTGGGGGACTATGCTACGATGATGTGTGTGTGCAAGGGGTCTGGAATAAAGATCCTTGCGATCTATATGCTTTTATTTCAGTTTTAGCACTTAACATGTTTAGTTTCATACTTAGTCTTGTTACTAATTGTTCTAGCTTAGTAACTATGTCTTGTTTAGTTTATCATGTTTAGAACATTAGTAATTACATGCTAGAATGTATCTCCATTGTTTTAGAACTGTTGTGTGATGTTTTGGCACGCCAAAGTGCTGAAATTAGAACTCTCGAGTGAAATCAGACATCGATCGGTCCCAGGACCGATCGAGGTCTGAGCCTGGATCGGTCGGTAGGCCGATCCAGCTGATCAGAAACTATATACCTTCTGGATCGGTCAGCCGACCGATCCATTGCGAACAGAGAGCCTTGATTCGACACGGATCGGTCGACCGATCCGATCGAATATGCACCTCCGCGTGCACGGATCGATCTGCAGACCGATCCAGACACACCTGGATCGGTCTTGCCGACCGATCCAGTCTCTGCTGGATCGGTCCGTAGACCGATCCAGCAGGGCACAGAATCACGGCAAGTTTGATCGGTCCGTGGATCGAACAACAGCTAGCTGGGAAGATAGCTTTGAGTTCTAGCTCAGATGGGAGGTCAAGTATCCTCCTTAGCACATATACTCATACCGGAAAGGTCTTGAACCCTTCCTTATAACAGCATGAGTGTATCAGTTGTCAATTTAATAGAGTCAGTTAGAGAAATTTTATTTTACCCAGTTTTCCGCACAGTACGGCACAGAAGTTTCAGTAGTTAATGTAGCGATCCGGCTCACAGCTTAGTACCCAGGAGTTGGGTCGTTACAAAATCTAGGTGCGGAAGCTGAACTAATTAAAACTTTGCTAAACTATTATCATTTCTTGATTCTATATGTACTAAGGGGTATAATCTAAACTATTCATGACATATATTACATCCCCCAATGGTCAAGGAACTTAACTAAAAGTTTCTTGCTGATATCAGGCCTCCCAATCGATCCGCGGATCGATTGGAATGGTCGAATCGATCCATTGATCGATCCAGGTGGCTACTGTATACGGAACTTAGGTTAGATCGATCCAGTGATCGATCCAGCACGCTACTGTGCTCGGGGTAATATTCTGGATCGATCGGCTGATCGATCGAGGCTGGCCAATCGATCCAGTGATTGATCCCAGAGCCTTCTGTTCGCGACAGAATTTGCTGGATCGATCGGCTGATCGATCCAGGAGCTTACTATTCGCGGTACGAACTTCTCAATCGATCGGCTGATCGATTGAGAAGCCTCCAATCGATCGGTCGATCGATTGGGGTTTCTGATTTCGTACCAGAAATCTGATTTCAGCACTGTTTCGTGTCTCAATCACACATACAAGTTCTAAAATGACTAGGAAACGATCTAGCATCACATAACTAATATTCTAAGCATAGTAGAGTGCATAATTTACTAGTTCATGGCATTTAACATACTAAGGTGCGGAATAATAAAATGTTAAAAAGTTCTAATGTTCAAAACAAAACTCGCTAAGATTCCCCTAAGATCTTTGTTCCAAGTTCCATCCACACACATCTTCATCACTGCATTGACCTCCAGCCTCCACTAGTCCATCTTCCCTTTACCTTTATCTGCAGTATAAGAAAAATAGTATCTGTAAGCTTGAGAGCTTAGTAAGAAACCATCTACCTCACAAAACATGCATACGATGCAAATTATGTTTTCAAAACATACTATTTGACATACATACTAAATATGCTAAGCATGGTATGGCATACAACACATAGAAAGCAAAACTGGTCATGGCAATAAAGCTAATTATAAACCATCATGTTGTATCAACAGAAAGCTAAACTGATACTAAAGCTGAGCTAAGCAAATACTAATCTGATGCTAAAACTGAACTGAACTCACATGACTAATTTGTGATGTTTGAAAACTATATTCATAAGTAGATTAAAATACTAATCATGCTGCTAATGGGCCCGACATCTGTACGTGCTATGCGCGCATCCCTAACTAGACCCGGGTTTGCAAGTCCCGAATTTAGTAGGGTTACTAGGTTATCTGAACCTAGGGACGACTATGGGAGTCCAACCCAATGGATATCTAATCCAGTACAGTGCCACTGAGAAAGTAAAATACTGAACATAAGCTAATAAATTCTTGTCTTGCTTTTACTAGGTTGTCTAAACCCAGAACTAGGTTATCTAAACCTAGAGGCGACTGTGGGAGCCCAACCATTGGACATGTAGTCCTGTAAAAGCTGATGCAAGACTAAATAAGCTATAAAAATGCTTCTATTGCATTTATCTAAGCTACTAAAATGCCTAAGTTGCATTTCACTGTGCTAAACAATTTAATCGAATACTTGGTATGCGCTAATTCGCATCCTTTGTGTCGGAAGTCTACATACTACTAAACTAAAACATGGAATTCACACGAAAGCTACTTATACTGTAGGTGAGGGGTTTCTTACCTTCTACGCGAAGTTTCTTACAAATCTGATCGCTAGGTTTTTCGGAGAAGAGATCTTCTTGACGATCTTCTCGCGTCTATGCGTTCCTCTCGCGGAGAGGAGCGTCCTCGTATCCTTTGTATTGCCGGGAGGTGCTCCTAGAGCCCTTGGCTTGGTGCGCCGAGAGAAGGAGGAGGAGAGGAAGGGGTCGGGCGAAATTAGGGTGAGGAAGGAGAAGTTGCCGATTAAATTCTATCTCCCCACTTATTAATTCCTATTTATATTAAGGAATTAATTCGCCCAACTAAAACATAAATATAATTGTTTCCCTTTCCTTTCAGCACGGCCCTGCTGGGTTCACTTAGTTACTAGAGTTCGCTATAAGTCGTAGGACCCAATAGGTCTCGGGTTCAATTCCCGCGTAGGCTATTTTCGTTTTCTATTTATTTTTGTTACTTCCTCTACTCTAAAAAAAATCTTTAAAAATATCCTAAAATTCCAGAAAAATACTAGGATATTTCTAATAATTATTTTGAGAATTTTCTGGTGTTACAATCCCCCATACCATATAAAAAGTTTGCCCTCGAACTTAGAATAACTCTGGGTATTTCTGTCTCATACTGGCTTCTGTCTCCCATGTTGCCTCTTCTGCTGTGTGATTTTGCCAAATGACTTTTACTAATGGTACCTCCTTGCTCCGCAATTTCTTAACTGCTCGGTCTATTATCTGAATAGGCCGACTATCATAGCTGAGGTCTTCACGGACTTGTACCATCTGGGGCTCAATCACCTGGGTGGCATCTGGGATATGCTTCTTCAGCATAGAGACATGAAATACATTATGAACAGCTAACATTTCCTGGGGTAGCTCTAGCTCATATGCTACCTTGCCAACTCTTCTAATGATAAGGTATGGTCCCACATATCTGGGACTTAATTTGCCCTTCTTCCCAAAACGCATTACTCCCTTCATAGGAGCTATTCTGAGGAACACTGAATCCCCAACTGAAAATTCTAAGGGTCTGCGTCGTGTATCAGCATAGCTTTTCTGGCGGCTCTGAGCTGTCTCTATCCTCTGGCGGATCTTCTGTATAGTTGTTGTGGTATCTGCTACTAGATTTATCTGAAGTTCTAGTTCTTTCTGTTCACCACTCTCATACCAGCAGATTGAAGATCTACACCTCTGTCCATAGAGAGCCTCGTAAGGTGTCATGCCGATGGTGGTCTGATAGCTGTTGTTGTATGCAAATTCTGCTAAGCTCAGTTATTTGCACCAACTTCCTTTGAAGTCTAGGGCACATGCTCGGAGCATATCTTCGAGTACCTGATTTATTCGCTCCGTCTGTCCATCTGTCTGCGGATGGAAGGCTGTGCTGAACTTTAACTTCGTGCCCAACGTTGACTGTACACACTCCCAGAAGTGTGATGTGAATCTGCTATCTCTGTCTGATATAATGGTTCGTGGGACTCCATGTAGTCTAACGATCTCCTTGAGATACAACTGTGCTATCTGTTCCATGGAGTAAGATATCCTGATAGCTAAGAAGTGGGATGATTTAGTCAACCTGTCGACTATTACCCAGATGGTATCAAAACCATTCGTGGTTCTGGGTAATCCCACTATGAAATCCATAGAAATGTCTTCCCACTTCCATTCTGGAATCTGAATGGGCTGCAAAACTCCTCCTGGTTTCTGGTGTTTTGCCTTAACCCTCTGACAGGTTAGGCAGGTGCTGACATATTGAGCGATGTCTCTCTTCATCCCAGGCCACCAAAAACGTTTCTTCAAGTCCTGATACATTTTGGTGGAGCCAGGATGCATCGCATAGGGAGTCTTGTGATCCTCATCTAAAATTCTTCTTCGTAGTTCCTCCTGATCTGGAATACATAATCTGTCGCCAAAATACAACACCCCACTAGCGGACACCCTAAATTCTCCACTTTTTGTTTCTGCTAATCCTTGCTTGATTTTCTGAATTTCAGGATCCTGCTCCTGGGCTGTCTGAATGTCACCAAGCAAGGTAGACTCTAATGTCATAGTAGAGAGCTGTCCAACTATGAGTTCGAGACCGAAATCTGTGATCTCTTTCTGTAGGGGCGGTGACATGGCTGCTAGAGATAATAGGGCAGCACTGGACTTTCTGCTAAGTGCATCTGCTACCCTATTTGCCTTTCCTGGGTGGTAGAGGATGTCTATATCGTAGTCCTTGACCAGCTCTAGCCATCTGCACTGTCGCATATTCAGATCCTTCTGAGTGAAGAAGTACTTCAGACTCTGATGATCTGTATACACTCTGCACTGAGCTCCATACAAGTAATGTCTCCATATTTTGAGAGCGAATACCACTGCTGCAAGCTCAAGATCATGAGTGGGGTAATTCCTCTCATATTCCTTGAGTTGTCTGGAGGCAAAGGCAATTACCTTACCATCTTGCATCAGCACTGCTCCTAGTCCCAACTTCGAGGCATCACTATAAATATCAAAGCTGGCTGTGTTCTCGGGTAGAGCTAGAATGGGTGCACGGGTCAGTCTTCTTTTCAGCTCGCTGAAACTATTCTCACAGTCCTCTGTCTACTGAAATTTTCTGTTCTTCCTGGTGAGAGCTGTCAGTGGGGAGGCTATCCTGGAGAAGTCCTCTACGAATTTTCTGTAATAGCCTGCTAATCACAGAAAGCTTCTGATCTCACTAGCGTTCTTGGGTCTTTTCCAGTTACTCACAACTTCTATCTTACTGGGGTCTACCATAATACCATCCTTTGAGATGATGTGACCCAGGAAAGACACCTGATCTAACCAAAATTCACATTTTGTGAACTTGGCGTACAACTGGTTCTGCTGAAGGGTCTGTAGTACTATTTTCAGGTGCTCTGCGTGTTCTTCCTGAGTTCCTGAATAGATAAGAATGTCATCGATGAATACGATAACGAACTTATCTAAGTATTCTCTGAATACTCTGTTCATGAGGTCCATGAAAGTAGCTGGAGCATTTGTCACGCCGAAGGGCATGACTACGAACTCGTAATGTCCGTATCTAGTCCTGAATGTTGTCTTGGGTATATCCCCTTCTTTAACTTTCACCTGATGATAACCTGATTTGAGGTCTATCTTAGAGAACACTGCTGCTCCCTTTAGCTGATCGAACAGGTCATCTATTCTGGGAAGAGGATATCTGTTCTTGATCGTGACTTGGTTCAGTGCCTGGTAATCTATACACAGGCGCATGCTCCCGTCCTTCTTCTTCACGAACAATACAGGCGCTCCCCATGGTGAGTGACTAGGGCGTATGAAGCCTTTGTTAAGCAGCTCCTGTAGTTGCTCATGAAGTTCCTTCAGTTCTGCTGGAGCCATACGATAGGGCGCCTTGGAAATAGGATTAGTACCGGGGATGAGCTCTATCTCGAATTCAATCTCCCAGTCTGGTGCTAAGCCTGGTAACTCTTCAAGGAAGACTGCTGGGTAGTCACATACGACTCGGACCTCTGCTAGTTGTTGGTCCTTGTCCTGCCTGGTACTGACTACGTGTGCTAAAAATCCCGTACATCCTGAATCCATTAATCTCTGTGCCTTCATAGCTGAGAGAAACTTCTTGGCCTTTCTCTTGGGTTCTCCGATGAACTCGAACTGTGCTTCTGCTTCAGGTTGGAATACGACTTTCTACTTACGGCACTTGATGGAGGCACCGTATCTGATCAAGAAGTCCATTCCAAATATGACATCATAGTCAGTCATATTTAGCACTATCAGATCGCAAAAGCGTTCTCTGTCTGCTATAACGACTGGCACTACTCTGAGCCAGTGCGTGGATGCCATAATTTCTCCTGAAGGTAATGTTGTCAGAAACTGACTACTGAGTCCCTCTGGAGGTATTGCTAACTTCTCGGCAAATGCCCTGGATATATAAGAATGGGTTGCCCCAGTATCGAATAAGACAGTTGTACTTTGCTGTAAAATACTAATCTGACCTGTAACAACTGTCGAGGCATTTGCTATGTCCTCTCTGGTCAGCGAGTAGATTCATGCATTTGTCATGGCTGGAGGGGCTTCTAGTCGGCCCTGGCTGATCTGTGGACCGTCTAGAGCAGTCTGCATCTGATGCAACTGAGCTGGCTTGGCTTCATACTGGATCGGCTGTGGTGGAGGAAAGCTGGCCTTGTTTGGACACTGCTTGGCCATGTGCCCTTCTTGTCCACACTCAAAGCATCCTCGTGTGCCCTTACGACAAACTCCAGGGTGGAATTTCCCACAAGTAGCACACTTTGGATAATTGGGATGTTTGCTAGCTGGTCCTCCTTTCGGGTAACTCCCTGGTTTGCGCTTGTTGCTGGAGTTCCCTTTCCAGTTAGAGCTGTGGCCCTGGTGTTTCTGAGTACCTGAGCCTCCTTGTCCTTTGGACTCTGAGAGAACTTGCTTCTGCTGCTTGATATTATTCTGGTAGTGCTCGATGGTTAGAGCACTGCTGACTAGTTCTTCAGTGGTTTGCGGCCTATGAAGGCTGCCAGCCACGTTCATTGCTATTTCCGGCCTCAGCATCTTGAGCATCATCCAAACTCTTTCTTTTTCTGTGCTGACTAGTTCGAGGCATAGACGAGCCAGTCTATTGAATTTCTTCAAGGCTTTCTGGACTGATAGGTTGCCCTGACGAAACTTAGTGAACTCGTCATAGTGGCGGTTTGTGACCCGCATGTGAAAGAACTCCTCGAAGAATTCTTTCTCGAAGTCAGCCCATGTCATCTGGTTCACTGGGCGCTTCGTTCTAATTCTCTCCCACCACATACGTGCATCTCCTGTCAAACAGAAGGAGGCGCACTTCACCTTCTCATGTTCTGGCCAGTCCAGAAGCTCCATCATACTCTCCAGTGTTTTGAACCAGGCTTGAGCATCCCATGGTTCACTGGTGCCTGAGAAGTTCTCGGGCTTGACTCTCTGCCACTGGATCGGTCTCCTGCCCGATCAGTGTACTCCTGGATCGGTCGGGAGACCGATCTAGCAGACTACTGAAGCGTTGCAGCTTCTGGATCGGTCAGCTGACCGATCCAGGGTGTTCATCCGTGCCAGTAGCATCCTGGATCGATCCGTGGATCGAGCCACTAATGCTGTAAGGTCTGGGGGAGACACTGAACTGCCTGCCTCATGCTGGGGCTCAGTAGCTGGTGCCCTTCTGGCTGGGCGTCCTCGTGCCATTGCTAAAGACATAGAGGATAAACATAACTAAGGCAATCATGTTTATATAACTACTATCACTATCATGTTAGGTACTGTCATCAATCAACATGTTACAGTATCTATAAACATGAAAGAAAGAACATAATAAAGTGAGAGACGTTTCTTACTTGGAAGCTGCAGGTTCAATGCTGATGTGTGTATAGGAAGTATGGAAACTGCTCTGATACCACTCTATAACAACCCGCCTTCTACTAACTAAGCTGTAAGGCCGGACCGTCACATTATGCTGTGCTAACTATTCCATGACCATCATTAAATCTAGGTGCTGAAGCTGAACTAATTAAAACTTTGCTAAACTATTATCATTTCTTGATTCTATATGTGCTAAGGGGTATAATCTAAACTATTCATGACATATATTACATCCCCCAATGGTCAAGGAACTTAACTAAAAGTTTCTTGCTGATATCAGGCCTCCCAATCGATCCGCGAATCGATTGGAATGGTCGAATCGATCCATTGATCGATCCAGGTGGCTACTGTATACGGAACTTAGGTTGGATCGATCCAGTGATCGATCCAGCACGCTACTGTGCTCGGGGCAATATTCTAGATCGATCGGCTGATCGATCGAGGCTGGCCAATCGATCCAGTGATCGATCCCAGAGCCTTCTATTCGCGACAGAATTTACTGGATCGATCGGCTGATCGATCCAGGAGCTTACTGTTCGCGGTACGAACTTCTCAATCGATCGACTGATCGATTGAGAAGCCTCCAATCGATCAGCCGATCGATTGGGGTTTCTGATTTCGTACCAGAAATCTGATTTCAGCACTGTTTCGTGCCTCAATCACACGTACAAGTTCTAAAATGACTAGGAAATGATCTAGCATCACATAACTAATATTCTAAGCATAGTAGAGTGCATAATTTACTAGTTCATGGCATTTAACATACTAAGGTGCGGAATAATAAAATGTTAAAAAGTTCTAATGTTCAAAACAAAACTCGCTGAGATTCCCCTAAGATCTTTGTTCCAAGTTCCATCCACACACATCTTCATCATTGCATTGACCTCCAGCCTCCACTAGTCCATCTTCCCTTTACCTTTATCTGCAGTATAAGGAAAATAGTATCTGTAAGCTTGAGAGCTTAGTAAGAAACCATCTACCTCACAAAACATGCATACGATGCAAATTATGTTTTTAAAACATGCTATTTGACATACATAATAAATATACTAAGCATGGCATGGCATACAACACATAGAAAGCAAAACTGGTCATGGCAATAATGCTAATTATAAACCATCATGTTGTATCAACAGAAAGCTAAACTGATACTAAAGCCGAGCTAAGCAAATACTAATCTAATGCTAAAACTGAACTGAACTCACATGACTAATTTATGATGTTTGAAAACTATATTCATAAGTAGATTAAAATACTAATCATGCTGCTAATGGGCCCGACATCTGTACGTGCTATGCGTGCATCCCTAACTAGACCCGGATTTGCAAGTCCCAAATTTAGTAGGGTTACTAGGTTATCTGAACCTAGGGACGACTGTGGGAGTCCAACCCAATGGATATCTAATCCAGTACAGTGCCACTGAGAAAGTAAAATACTGAATATAAGCTAATAAATTCTTGTCTTGCTTTTACTAGATTGTCTAAACCCAGAACTAGGTTATCTAAACCTAGAGGCGACTGTGGGAGCCCACCCATTGGACATCTAGTCCTGTAAAAGCTGATGCAAGACTAAATAAGCTGTAAAAATGCTTCTATTGCATTTATCTAAGCTACTAAAATGCCTAAGTTGCATTTCACTGTGCTAAACAATTTAATCGAACACTTGGTATGCGCTAATTCGCATCCTTTGTGTCGGAAGTCTACATACTACTAAACTAAAATATGGAATTCATACGAAAGCTACTTATACTGCAGGTGAGGGGTTTCTTACCTTCTACACGAAGTTTCTTACAAATCTGATCGCTAGGTTTTCCGGAGAAGAGATCTTCTTGACGATCTTCTAGCGCCTATGCGTTCCTCTCGCGGAGAGGAGCGTCCTCGTATCCTTTGTATTGCCGGGAGGTGCTCCTAGAGCCCTTGGCTTGGTGCGCCGAGAGAAGGAGGAGGAGAGGAAGGGGTAGGCGGAAATTAGGGTGAGGAAGGAGAAGTTGCCGATTAAATTCTATCTCCCCACTTATTACTTCCTATTTATATTAAGGAATTAATTCGCCCAACTAAAACATAAATATAATTGTTTCCCTTTCCTTTCAGCACGGCCTTGCTGGGTTCACTTGGTTACTAGAGTTCGCTATAAGTCGTAGGACCCAATAGGTCTTGGGTTCAATTCCCGCGTAGGCTATTTTCGTTTTCTATTTATTTTTGCTACTTCCGCTACTCTAAAAATTTTTTGTAAAAATATCCTAAAATTCCAGAAAAATACTAGGATATTTCTAATAATTATTTTGAGAATTTTTGGGCGGTACACTGAGACATCAAGAATTTCCACTGGATGTCCGAATCCTGACTTGTCCAGTCTTACACATGGTGTACGCGACCTCCAGGATTTTCACCTAGCGTCCTCTGTAAACGCTCGTCCTTCTACCCTTATCTCATATAAGACAGACGTTACCCTTTTCTGTATATCTTAAATTTTTTTCATTCTTACATATTATATACTGCTCAGCCCCTAGGTTTATTCTAACTCGTTTCGACTGATAGGACATGACTTGGAGCTAAGCAGAGCTGCACGGTCATGTGAATCCACACGACCGTATCCCCTTGACCGAGAGAAAGGGGTGCACGGTCGTGTGAATTCACACGGCTGTGTCCCCTTGGCCGGAATGAAGAGGGGCACAACCATGTGAATCCACATGGCCGTGTCCCCTTGGCCGAGAGAAAGAGGTGCACGGTCGTGTTAATCCACACGGTCGTGTCCACTTGGCCGGGAGGAAGAGGTGCACGACCGTGTGAATCCACACGACCGTGTCCCCTTGGCCGAGAGGAAGAGGTAGGTGGCCATGTGAATCTGCACGGTCGTGACATGGGTCGTGTGGAGGTCACACCCCACTCTACAAAAGGTGTGTTCTCCCCTTTGTACTTATCATTGCCACTCCAATTTCTGCCAAACTGATAAATTTATCCTAAGCAACTAATGATAGCATTTAATGTAAAGTGGAAAGGAGAAAGATACTTTAGCATCAGTTCTAATATATTCAGATATTCACAAGTTCACAAATCTTCTTCCATTGTTCCGTCACACACACACAAAACACCGCTCCAGCCGCCTCCTCCTACTCGAGCTTTCCTTTACCTTTATCTGTAGCATAAGGAAATGTAAATCTATAAGTGAATGCTTAGTAAGTACTATCTACTTACAAAACGATGCATTTAAAGAGAACATGCTTTTAAAACTGCTTGCAGAAAGCACAAAACTTACACTTGACCGTAATTCACGCTAAAACGCATAAATCGGAGTTATATACATGACATGCATTTTTAAATAGGTTTTTCATGCAAAGCATCAGCTTAAAAGAAACATACTAGTAATGTAATAAAAACAGGAATCTTGGCATATTATAGAGTTTATCAATGCTGAACTTTATAACTCAAGTTCTCAAACTTAGGAACACTTCCACTAAGACAAACCATGAAGTTTGAAAACTTTATATTACATAATTAGTGAAAATAACAATCACTTGCTTTGGGCCCGACAATGTACCACTTTGCGTGTGTCCTTAATAAGATCCGAGGTATCTAATCCCGAACCCATTAAGGTACTACTAGGTGATCTAGGGGCCTAGGGGCGATCTAGGAGCCCACCCATAGACCTTGTGTTCAGTACATGCTATTTTAAAGTAAAATACTTTCTTTTACATATCACTTTCTTGTACTTGCACTTGTTTGTCATTTAAACAAACACCTTATGTGTGCTTAATCCCCTCACACTTATAGGGAAGCACTTTAGGGCACTTGAATACGCTTCTTAACCCCAAAACTAAATGAGAGAGATTCAAGACACTCTAAACATGCTCTTAGTCCCAAAAACTTTAGAGAGCATCTTACATATCATATCATACATCTTCTTTAACATATCATATTTCTTAATCATGCATACAACCATACCAACCTACAACAAAAAGGTTCATTCATGCATAATCGAAGTAACTTATACTGTAGGTGAGTAGTACTTACTTCCTTTCGCTATTTCTTACAATTATACCACTAGGGTTTTGGGAGAATAAGCCTCCCTTGTATGCCTTGGCCTCCGGATTTTCTCTTCACCCTCGTACTAATTCCCGGAAGGACACCCTCCTCTTAGATTCTCCTCTTGAGAAGCTTCGAAGGATGGAACCCTAAGGTTCTTGGCCGAAAATAGAAGGAAGGAGGGAGAAATTTTGGCTAAAGGAGAAGAGGAAATGAAAAGGTTTTTAGGTTTTGATCTCTTTCATTCCCTTGTATACTAAGTGGAAGTTGAAGCATTTCTTCCCACATAATCGACATATAATGAATAGTTTTCTATTTTTAATGTGATGCTTTACCACCACCCTAATGACAACTTTAACCAATCATAAATAAAAGGTCTTGGGTTCAATCCTAGCTCAAGGCCATTATAAATCTATTTTTATTTCTTTTATCTTCGCTTAGTTCTTTTTTCTCTTTTGAAAGAGAGGAAATTTACGGGCGTTACAATCCCCCATACCTTATAAAAAGTTCATCCTCGAACTTAAAACAATTATAGATACTTCTGTCTCATATCTTCCTCACGTTCCCATGTTGCCTCTTCATACTGTTGACTTTACCACAGCACTTTCACTAACGGTATCTCTTTGTTCCTTAGCTTCTTAACTTCTCGATCTATTATCTGAATGGGTTGACTTTCATAACTGAAATCCTCTTGAACCTGTACCATCTGTGGCTCAATCACTTGTTTTGCATTAGGAACATGCTTCTTCAGCATTGAGACATGAAATACATTATGAATAGCTGACATTTCCTGCGGTAGTTCCAGCTCATAAGCTACCTTGCCAACCCTTCTAGTGATCTGGTATGGCCCCATGTAATGTGGACTCAACTTTTCTTTCTTTCCAAATTGCATCACTCCTTTCATAGGCGCTACTTTGAGGAACACTGAGTCCCCAACCTCAAATTCCAGCGGTCTACGGCGCACATCCACATAGCTCTTCTGTCGACTCTTAGCAGTTTCTATTCTCTGGCGAATGCTCTGAATGGCTTTGGTGGTGTCCTCGATAAGATCTGTCTGGAGTCCCATTTCTTTCTTTTCACCACCTTCATACCAGCAGATAGGAGATCTACATCTCCTCCCATATAGAGCTTCGTAGGGTGTCATTCTGATAGTAGTTTGATAGCTATTATTATATGCGAATTCTGCTAAGCATAGGTATCGACACCAGTTCCCTTTGAAATCTAAGGCACAAGCCCATAGCATATCCTCCAGAACTTGATTTACTCATTCTGTTTGCCCATCTGTTTGAGGATAAAATGTTGTGCTAAACCACAACTTAGTGTCAGGAGCTCTCTGAACACACTCCCAGAAGTGTGAAGTAAAATGACAATCTCTATCAGAAATTATGGTCTTGGGAACTCCATGCAATCTGATGACCTCTTTAACATACAATTGCGCTAGCTGTTCAATAGAGTAGGATATTCTGATAGCTAGAAAATGATCAGACTTAGTCAATCTGTCCACTATTACCCAGATAGAGTCGTAACCATTCATGGTTCTGGGTAATCCTACTATAAAATCCATAGATATATCCTCCCACTTCCACTCTGGGATCTGGATAGGCTGCAAAACTCCGCCTGGTCTCGGATGTTCTGCTTTAACCCGTTGACACGTCAGACAGGTACTGACATATCTAGCAACATCTCTTTTCATTCCAGACCACCAGAAGCGTTCCTTTATATCTTGGTATATCTTGGTGGAACCAGGATGCATAGCGTAGGGCGTTCCATAGGCTTTATCTAGAATTTTCATTCGTAGTTCCTCTTGATTAGGGGCACAGAGGCGATTACCGAAATATAGTATCCCACGGTCTGATACTTGGAACTCTCCATTTTCTCCTTCCTGTATTCCATGCTTGATCTTCTAAATATTAGGATCTTCATCGTGCCCTTTCTATATATCATCAAGCAGGGTTGACACTAGTGTCAAAGTGGAGAGCTGCCCAGTAATAATTTCAAGCCCAAAATTTACTACTTCCTTCTATAGGGGTTGGGACACAGCAGCTAAGGATGATAAAGTTGCGTAAGATTTCCTACTTAGTGCATCTGCCACTTTGTTCGCCTTCCCTGGATGGTAGAGAATTTCACAATCATAGTCTTTGACTAGCTCAAGCCATCTCCACTGTCTCATGTTCAGGTCTTTCTGAGTGAAGAAATACTTCAGACTCTGGTGATCTGTGTAAATCTTGCACCGAGCTCCGTATAAGTAATGCCTCCAGACTTTGAGAGCGAAGACTACTGCTGCTAACTCAAGATCATGAGTAGGATAGCTCTTCTCATAATCTTTGAGTTGCCTCGAGGCGTAGGCAATGACTTTGCCATTCTACATCAGTACAGCTCCGAGTCTCAATTTAGAAGCATCGCTATAAATATCAAAGCTCCCGCCATGTTCTGGAAGAGTCAGGATAGGAGCACTGGTGTTACGATCCGCAAGTGTACGGAAATGTCGCAAGTAATATAAAAGATTATCGTATCCACAGGGACTGGAATAAGCACTAGAAATGTCTCAATGCGAATTAGCTAAACAACTATCCAATCGTTTCAAATGCAAAGTAAGGGTAAACAAATCTAATATTAAAGATCAACAAACAAGAGTTTAGTGTTTTGGGTTATGATAAAGGGAGATTCTAGGAATTTCGGTTTCTTTGTAGGATTTCTCGAATGTAAATGGTTCACCAATTCTTATCCCTCAATAGCCAAACATGTAGAAAGTTGCCGGTTCTCTCTTGCAATAGATAACCGGCTAAGGACAGAGAAATGTATCTAAATAGGATTGATTAGACATGAACCTATGTTGTCCTTACACAGAAGTGCACCTATTACTATGCCTTCCTCGGATATCAACATAGAAGCCCGCGACTTATTAATCTATCAAGATACAAGAAACTAATCACAAAATCCATCCTACTCTCTTGAATATTCCTATTTCCTCTTCAAGATTGTCTTTCAAACGTCCTTACACGGGCTTGCACCTGTCACGTGGATCCCTCGGATGATCGAGTGAGAGTTTATCTTTACAAAGTCCATAAGAAATCCAAACAATTAATCAAGAATGAGAATTAAGCACGAATCACCATCAATCATTCAAGATCTAATTGATACAAGCAAGATAATGTCATTGAAACAAGAAAATGGCAAATCCATAAGAGATTACATCAATCCATCATACAAATACTCCCTTCATCCTAGAATACAAGATCTACTCCATGAATCGAGGAAGAAAACCCGAAGAAATAAAGAATACAAGCATTTCTTAAATCCCCAATCCAAGAAACCAAGAAAAGGGGGAAAGAGAAAACTTATCTACGAAGAAGCTGTTTGGATCCTCGCTCCGGAGTCGAAATCGTCAAGAACTCCCCTTGAATCGCCCAGAAATCCTCCCAAGATTGGGAGGAAACCACCAAATCTTGCCTTCTCCCAAAGGGGGAGAGATCCCCTTTCAATTCATGAAGGAAGGTTTAAATAGAGGAGGAAATCGGGCGACACGGACGTGTGAGATCCACACGACCATGTCCAGCTTCCTTCTCTCGCCAATGCCGCATGGCCGTGTGGTGCACACCACCAAGGCCCTCCCGCTCTGGAAATGCTACACCTGTGGTGCACACCGCCACCGCTGGTCTCGGAAAATCCACACACTGCAGGATGCACACGCCACCACCGCTGGCCTCGAAACCTCACACCTGTAGATCCACACGCCATGTAAGGCATCTGCTCGATTTCTTCAAATCAAGACACGGCAGAGATTCACACGGCCATGTCCTCTTCCTTCCTGTTAAGACTACACGACCATGTGTGGTACACGACCGATGATCTCTCCTTCAATTACTTCCAAGCTTGCCCGAGGACGCATAATCTTCACCAATTTCGACTCCTGTGTAAAATGCACAAAAGCAGATCTCCGAACCAAAAGAGTAAATATGCTAAAAAGGAAAGCTGAAGTATAAAATGCATAGATCAAGCATGCTCAAAGTATGTAAATGTGCGAAAACATGCATAAAAGAGTATATAATCTACGACATCACACCCCAGACTTAAACCTTTGCTTGTCCTCAAGCAAAATGCTGCAGTCTAAATTCATATGTTCTACAATACATTCATAAAACCTAGTGCACTTTCCTAATTCTATCAAAAAGTTTCATTAACAAGCATGATCATGGAAACAAGTAAAGTATGGTTCAAGCATAAGAATCTTGTGCACAGTGTAAAAGTAACTCAACACCCTTCAATTTTCAATCCATGTCCTAGTCAAGTCGTCATCAAATTTGAATTCCTAATGTTTCCAGTGAAAGACAAGTAACCAGTGATAGGCACTTACTCACCATTCACTTGGTTCATATTTCTCAACTAACCCAAGGTCTCAAAGGTGTGCTCAATCTCAAGGGAAGCTAAGCAGTCATTTCCCCAGTAACCTAACTCGGTCTCAAAGGGGTGACTTGCTAGATTCCACTCATGACAACTGTTTTTTTATATCCTTTTTTTTTTTAAGTGTTTGCATTGTGCAAAACTTATTCACAAATGAACTTTTAGCACACATGTTGGGATATTTTGATTTTTCCAAATGAGCTTTAATGATTTGAGCCTCATCTAGTAACCAAAATGAAAGTTGAGAAATCACCATGGAAATCAAGTACTAAGCAAACAAGATGAATCATGACTATTTCAATGACATCAACTATTCAAGCATCAAGCACAAGTGTAGTGAAGATAAAATCCTTAAGGTTGAACCAAAACTAAAACTCACCACCATAAGATTCTTAGCTTATTAATGCTTCCCAAGATAGAAAAAAGAACTACACAAAGTTACTACTAGCATCATTCGAACATCATGAATCAAGACAATAATCGTGCTAACATTTCACTTGAATCCAAGAAAGCATATAAGTGAAGATTTGATGTTCTCAAAAAAATTTTTGCCATGATTATTTCAAAAACAAGCAAAATAAAGCAACAAGCAATGAAAATAAGAACCAACATGAAAAACTAACAAAAACTAAAAAAAACTGAAAACCAAACTAAACAATACATGACACCCCCCCCCAGACTTAAGCTTTTCATCGTCCCGATGAAATCAATATGGTGGAGGAGGTGGAGGTGGACGAGGAAAAGGGGATCTACGACGTGGTTGGTCAATAGGAAAACTAGGAAAACCTGGAATCTCACCCAAAGATCTATGATACTCATATAAAGCATCTACTTGTTGGCTAGTAAGTGTCATGCTCTGCATAAAATCTCTCATCCTAGCCTGATCAGTATCATAATCCTGCACAAACTCAGCCACTTGACCTTGAAAATTCCTCGTAAACTGAAAATGATTTTGTACCTCCCTAAATTGATCATCAGATAAAGAGAAGCAACCCTCCAACATTTTTCGTTGGGCATCTTGCTTCTCATGAAGTGACTCTAAAGACGCACGAAAATCTGAAAAATCAAACCTAGAGGATCCCGTGCCATATGCAAAAGAATGCCTAGCAGGCTCCATAAAACTAGAAGGCTGCGGGTGTCCAAATGACGGGGGCTCATGATGTGGCTCAGTGTCTCCAGGTATAGAAGGGTTATCCTCAAAATCCAACTCAAAAATTACCCAATTAGCCGGGTTACGGATAGTAGTTCGTTCAGGAAAAGTAAGGGGTAAAGGAGAACCACTCCTCCTAGGAAACGCGAAACCATTCTCATCCCGAACGATCATTTTCATAGAAAGACATGCATCAATGTCAATCATGTCATTACCATGAATTATTTCCAACCCATCAACATCAAGATTTAAATTATAAGCTATTCGGGTAATCAAACCACCAAAAATAATTGATCCCAATGATGCCCTAGCAGATCTTAATAAGGTTTGAACAAAATGAAAACCAGAATCAAATTCAACCTTATAAAGCATAGCCCATAAAGCATAAAGCTCTATCTTTTTAACCACCCCATCACTCTCTCCCCTACCAAAAATAGTTTTACTCATGACTCTATGTAGATACCTAAAGATGGGGTTTTGCATATTGGAGGCCTTAGCTCTTGAAGGCTCATAAGGTTGACCTAACCCAGTTATTGCATTCCAAAAATGATTCCAATTAAACCTTGGATCAAACCTACGAGGGCTACCGGTGGTTATTCCAAAACAAGAATTAAAGTCACTAAATGTCCATAGAAATTCTTGATTCATTAGTCTAAATGAGATTTTTTCAAAATAATCATCTTCATTAGTAAAATGGACATCCAATGAACTTAAAAATTCCAAAACAAGACGAGAATATGTAGGCAAATGTGTGTACATAATATCACCCCAATCTAAAAAACCAATCATCAAATCTACATCTTCCCTAATTCCAAGCATATCAAGAACAGTTGGGTCCATATATCTAGTACACACTATCTTTCTATTGACAAGAATTGCAAATCTAGTTACTTGATCATCATTTCTAAACACGATATTGAATTCATTGTCATTACCCTCGTTGCGTGAAGTCCTTTTGCCTTTGCCCTTCACTGGTTGTTTTCCCTTGTCCTTTGATGGCTCCTCCTCTTTGTCCCCACTGGATCCACCACCTCTTTTGCGAAGTTTCTTCAAAATGTTGGACATCTTGATGAGTTTAGATAGGGGAAAAGTTATCTAGGGTTGGAAGAATGAAACTCAAAGAACAAAACTTCAAAGAGCAAGGATCTTAGGTTAGGAGGATGAAAAGTTAAGAGGAGAATCCGGATCTAAGAGATCTTGAGAGATTAGAGAGGAGTTTTTAAGAGATTGGGAGAGAGAAAGATGTTTTGGAGAGTTGGGGGTGTGCGGAACACGGCCAAGATCTGCCCGTGTGAGGTAGAAGAAAGACTTTAATAGTTCTCCTACACGGGCCGTGTAGATCTACACGGCCTCCCCATCTTTCCTCTCGGGATTCTTTACACGGGCCGTGTAGATCCACACGGCCTCCCCCTCTTCCTTCTCTGGATTCCTCGCACGGCCGTGTCTGGGACACGGCCTCTCCATCTTTCCTCTCGGGATTCTTTACACGGGTGTGTTTGAGACACGGCCAAGATCCTTTTCTCCTCGGAAGATGCTACACGGCCGTGTCTGGATGACACGGCCTAAGCACTTCCCTTCTCTGCAACTTTTGCCTGGCCGTGTATAGCACACGACCGAGCTCCGTTTTGCACCTAACCTGAAAACAAAATCAAAAGAATGCATCAAACTAAAAGAAATTTAGATACAAATCAAAACTAACTAAAAGAACCCTTGGGTTACCTCCCAAGAAGCGCTTGTTTAAGGTCTTTAGCTCGACCAAACTTTATCATTCGCTTCTTTTCCTCGCCCTTGGAGGACAGATATACTTTTCGTTTTTGTTGGGAGATCTTCTCCCAACATCTTCCACCACATTGTCTCCTTCGTTTGGTGGCCTTCCATGAGGATGGAAGTTCCATTCCTCAAGTTTATAAATGCTTGTCCTGCTACAAGCATTTAAAAGAGACGAGACATGGTTAGAGATATTAGATAAATCATATTCCAACTTTTCCTTACCAATTACCAAAGAAAGCTTATGATTTTTGACATCAATTATAGCTCCAGCTGTAGCAAGGAAAGGTCTTCCTAATATGATAGGAATCCTAGGGTCCTCTTCCATGTCCAACACGACAAAATCTGTGGGAATAACATTCCCATCCACCTCTACTGGCACATCTTCTATAATACCCAAAGGGTACCTGCAGGAATGATCGGCAAGTTGAAGTGCCATAGTAGTAAGTTTAATGTTTTTGAGACCTAATTTATTACAAATTGAATAGGGAATGAGGCTAACACTCGCCCCCAAGTCACAAAAAGCTTTTTCAAAAAATTCTTTCCCTATGTTGCAAGGAATATAAAAGCTCCCTGGGTCCTTCAGTTTTGGAGAAGTGTTCTTCTCAAAAATAGCACTACATTCCTCACTAAGCGCAATGGTCTCGACCTCTCCTCTTCTTCTCTTGTTTGACATGAGATCCTTCAGGAATTTGGCAAATCTAGGCATTTGTAGAATAGCATCGATAAGAGGTACCTCTACACAAATTTCCTTAACTTTTTCTAGAAACTTGCCAAATTCTTCATCTTTCTTGAGCATTGTAAGTCTTTAAGGAAAAGGGACAGCTTTGCTCTGATGGTTCAGTGGAAGAGTTTCTTCAACCTCAATGGTACTCTCCTCATTAGCTTGAATCTGATTTGGTATAGGAGGAGAGAGCTCTTCTTCTTTTTGTATCCCTTTTGAAGCAGTCGCTTGGGAGTCTCCCAAGGTCCGTCCGCTCCTAAGCTCAATTCTATTGCAATGCTCCATAGGATTCACATCAGGTTTTCCTGGAAGTTGTCCTGGTGCTCTGGATGAAGAGGAAGCTAGTTGGGCAATTTGACTATCCTGGATCTTTTGATGCTTTTCAGAATTATCCATTCTCTGAATGAGCTTTGCTAAATCTTGCTTCATTTCATTCTGACTTGAGATAATTTCTTCAAGCATCTTTTCAACATTTGACTTTGGTAAGCCTTGAAAATTTTGTTGCCCAGCTTGGAAATTTGGTCTTGCCCCCATAGATGGTCCTTGATCTTGATTATTTCTGTAAGAAAAATTTGGATGACTCTTCCATCCAAGGTTATAAGTATTTGAGTATGGGTTGTTCTGCCTTTGATTGTAACTCATGATTGCATCACATTGTTCAAGTTGATTGATTTGTGCAGTGATAGCTCCCAATGGACATGAGTCATTTGAATGCTCTGAACTCCCACATACTTCACAAGATGTACTAATAGCATTGACCATATTAGCACTAGCCCCCATATTCTCAAATTTCTTTGTAAGAGCGTCCAATTTTGCAGACAAAAGAGTGACTGCATCTACATCAAACTTCCCTGATGCTTTAATTGTTGGGTTTACAGAAGAATAGCCACCACTTCTTTCATTTGCCCATTGATGATGATTTTATGCTACACTTTCAATGATTTCTTCGGCTTCATCTAAGCTTTTGTTTATAAGTGCCCCTCCAGCAGCTGAATCAAGGGACACTTTGGTATGATAATTGATACCATTATAAAAAGTGTGCAACACTAACCATCTTTCCAACCCATGATGTGGGCATTGTCTGAGCATACTATTATATCTATCCCATGCTTCAAAAAGAGATTCTGAGTCAGTTTGCTTGAAGCTTGCAATTAAATTCCTCATATGAGCCGTTTTGCTTGGTGGATAGAACTTATCAAGAAACTGTTGCTCACACTGCTCCCAAGTGGTGATGCTATTGGAGGCTAAAGAATTCAGCCATTGCTTTGCCCTATCTCTTAGAGAAAACCCAAATAACAATAATCTAACTACATCTGAAGGAACTCCATTCATTTTCATGGTACCACATATTTCATAAAAGACCTCTAAGTGTTGATTGGGGTCTTCATGAGGTCCTCCACCAAATTGGTTCTGCTGCACCATAGATATGATCGCGGGTTTGATCTCAAAGTTATTAGCTTCCACTGAAGGTCTTGAAATACTAGATCGAAAACCTCTTGCATAGGGTGTTGCATAATCCTTGATTGGTCTATTTGCCATGTTCAAATGTTCCTGTTCTTCAATTTGCCTTTGCAGAATTCTTCTTTTATGGAAAGTTCTATCAATCTCAGGGTCAAAAGGAAAGAATTCCCCTGCAAAGTTAGATCTTCGCATACACAAGAACAAGATAACAAATGGCAATTCGACAAAAAAAGAAAAATAGAAGAATCAAAAATGCAGAATTGAATTTGTACAAAAAGAATTAACAAGAAGTGAAAGTTATACGAGAAAGTAGAAACAGAAATCTAATGATTAGTTACAACTATGCAATATGAAAGGAAAACAAATGTTATGTTTAGTCTAACTCAATTGATAATTCCTAATGTTATAGCGCAGTCCCCGGCAACGGCGCCAAAAACTAGTTACGATCCGCAAGTGTACGGAAATGTCGCAAGTAATATAAAAGATTATCGTATCCACAGGGACTGGAATAAGCACTAGAAATGTCTCAATGCGAATTAGCTAAACAACTATCCAATCGTTTCAAATGCAAAGTAAGGGTAAACAAATCTAATATTAAAGATCAACAAACAAGAGTTTAGTGTTTTGGGTTATGATAAAGGGAGATTCTAGGAATTTCGGTTTCTTTGTAGGATTTCTCGAATGTAAATGGTTCACCAATTCTTATCCCTCAATTGCCAAACATGTAGAAAGTTACCAGTTCTCTCTTGCAATAGACAACCGGCTAAGGACTAAGAAATGTATCTAAATAGGATTGATTAGACATGAACCTATGTTGTCCTTACACAGAACTGCACCTATTACTATGCCTTACTCGGATATCAACATAGAAGCCCACGACTTATTAATCTATCAAGATACAAGAAACTAATCACAAAATCCATCCTACTCTCTTGAATATTCCTATTTCCTCTTCAAGATTGTCTCTCAAACGTCCTTACACGGGCTTGCACCTGTCACGTGGATCCCTCGGATGATCGAGTGAGAGTTTATCTTTACAAACTCCATAAGAAATCCAAACAATTAATCAAGAATGAGAATTAAGCACGAATCACCATCAATCATTCAAGATCTAATTGATACAAGCAAGATAATGTCATTGAAACAAGAAAATGGCAAATCCATAAGAGATTACATCAATCCATCATACAAATACTCCCTTCATCCTAGAATACAAGATCTACTCCATGAATCGAGGAAGAAAACTCGAAGAAATAAAGAATACAAGCATTTCTTAAATCCCCAATCCAAGAAACCAAGAAAAGGGGGAAAGAGAAAACTTATCTACGAAGAAGCCTCGTCTTCGGATCCAATCCTCGCTCCGGGGTCGAAATCGTCAAGAACTCCCCTTGAATCGCCCAGAAATCCTCCCAAGATTGGGAGGAAACCACCAAATCTTGCCTTCTCCCAAAGGGGGAGAGATCCCCTTTCAATTCATGAAGGAAGGTTTAAATAGAGGAGGAAATCGGGCGCCACACGACCCCATGACACGGCCGTGTGAGATCCACACGGCCATGTCCAGTTCCTTCTCTGCCAATGCTGCACGGCCGTGTGGTGCACACGGCCAAGGCCCTCCTGCTCTCTGGAAATGCTACACGATCGTGTGGTGTACACGGCCGCCACCTGCTTGGTCTCTGGAAAATCCACACGGCCGTGTGATGCACACGGCCACCACCTGCTTGGCCTCTGGAAACCTCACACGGCCGTGTAGATCCACACGGCCATGTAAGGCATCTGCTCTGATTTCTTCAAATCAAGACACAGCCGTGTGAGATTCACACGGCCATGTCCTCTTCCCTTCCTGTTAAGACTACACGGCCATGTGTGGTACACGGCCTGATGATCTCTCCCTTCAATTACTTCCAAGCTTGCCCGAGGACGCATAATCTTCACCAATTTCGACTCCTGTGTACAGAAAATGCACAAAAAGCAGATCTCCGAACCAAAAGAGTAAATATGCTAAAAAGGAAAGCTGGAAGTATAAAAATGCATAGATCAAGCATGCTCAAAGTATGTAAATGTGCGTAAAAACATGCATAAAAGAGTATATAATCTACGCACATCAACTGGTTAGTCTCCTTTTCAGTTCAATGAAACTCTTCTCACAATCCGCTGTCCACTCAAATTTTCTATTCTTTCTAGTAAGTACTATCAATAGAGAGGCGATCCTTAAGAAGTTTTGTACAAATTTCCTATAGTAGCCTGCTAGCCCAAGGAAACTTCTGATTTCATTGACATTCTTAGGTCTATTCTAGTTAATCACAGCTTCTATTTTTATCGGATCTACCATAACCCCATCCTTGAAAATAATGTGACCTAGAAAGGACACTTGATCGAGCCAAAACTCGCACTTGGAGAACTTCGCGTACAACTATCTCTGCTGAAGAATCTGTAATACTGTCTTCAGATGTTCAATATGTTCTTCCTGAGTTTTGGAGTATATAAGGATATCGTCTATGAAGACGATTACGAACTTGTCCAGATATACTTTAAATACTCTGTTCATCAAATCCATAAACGTAGCCGGAGCGTTCGTCACTCCAAAAGGCATAACTACAAACTCGTAGCGCTCGTTTCTCATTCAGAATGACGTCTTTGGTACATCATCCGCTTTCACTTTCACTTGATAATATCCAGACTGCAAGTCTATCTTGGAAAATACTGTGACTCCCTTTAACTGATCAAATAGATCGTCAATTCTCGACAGGGGATACCTATTTTTCATGGTTACTTTGTTCAGCGCTCGGTAATCTATACACATTCGCATGGACTCATCCTTCTTCTTTACAAACAACACCAGAGCTCCCCATGGTGAGTGACTCGGGTGAATAAAACCCTTGTCAAGAAGCTCTTATAGTTGTCCCTGAAGTTCTTTCAATTCTTCCGGAGTCATGCGGTAGGGTGCCTTTGAGATTGGATGGGTACCAGGGATGAGTTCAATCTCAAATTTAATTTCCCTATCTGGAGCTAAGCCCGGTAACTCATCCGGAAACACTTCTGGGTAGTCACATACTACTCTAACTTCCTCTAACTTTTGGTCTCCTTCTTGCTGGGTATTAATCACATGAGCTAGAAACCTGACACATCCATCGGCTAACATTTTCTGAGCTTTTATGGCCGATAAGAATTTTTGGGCTCTCTTCTTTGATTCTCCAATGAACTCAAACTTAGACTCTACCTCAGGTTGGAATATGACTCTTTGCTTACAACACTCGATGGAAGCACCATACTTGCTCAAAAAATCCATCCCAAAAATAACATTATAATCAGACATGTTCAGCATTATTAGATCACTGTACAGTTCTCTATCTGAAATTTTGACTGGCACAGCACATAGCCAGTGCGTAGATGTCATTATCTCTCCTGAGGATAGTGTCGTTAAGAACTGTCTGCTTAGGACATTCGTAGGTATATCTATTCTTTCAGCAAATGCTATGGAGACAAATTAATGGGTTGCCCCAGTATCAAATAGCATAGTTGCACAATGATTAAAAATACGTATCTGACCTGTAACAACAGTGGAGACATTTGCTACATACTCTCTGGTAAGGGAGAAAACTCAAGCATTTGTAAAACATGGTGGAGCCTCCAGTCTGCCTTGGTTAATATGAGGACCCTCCAATGCGGCCTACATCTGGTGTAACTGTGCCTATTTGCCTCCATACTGAACAGGTTGCACTGGAGGTAGGTTGCTCTTGGTCGGGCAATACTTGGCCATATGCCCTTCTTGACCACACATATAACAAGCACTAGTGCCCTTGCGACAGACTCCGGGATGCAGCTTTCCACACGTGGGACATGTAGCATACTTAGGTTGCTTGCTCACGGATCCTCCCTTTTTATTACTCCACTGCTTTCTCTTGGAGCTCTCCTTCCAGGTTGAACCTTGGCCCTAGGGTTTCTGAGTGCCAGAACTCCCTTGACTTTTATTCTCAATCAGTACTGACTTCTGTTGCTTAATATTGTTCAGGTAATGTTCCGTGATCAGGGCACTACTAACCAGCTCTTTTGCAGTCTGCGGTCTATTTATTCCGCCAGCCATATTCAGAACTATCTCTGGCCTGAACATCTTGAGCATTAGCCTTACCCTCTCTCATTCTGTGCTGACTAGTTCGGGGCATAGGCGAGCCAACCTATTGAATTTCTTCACGGCTTCATCAACTGATAAACTTCCCTGACGAAATTCTGTGAACTCATCGTACATGTTTGTTCGTGACACGCATATGAAAGAATTCTTCAAAGAACTCAGTCTCGAAGTCAAACCAGGTCATTTGATTCATTATTCTTTTTGTCTTGACCCGTTCCCACCACATTCTTACATCACCAGTGAGGTAGAAGGAAGCACACTTTATCTTTTCTACCTCTGGCCAATCCAATAACTCCATTATACTCTCCAGGGTTTTGAACCATGCCTGAGCATCCCACGGTTCATTAGTGCTAGAGAAGTTCTCTGGTTTCAGTTTCTGCCACTAGATAAGGTATGCTTCCTGCCTCACTACCCTTGCAGGGGCTGCAGGTGTAACTGATGGAACCTCGACCGTAATTGGTGTCACGCCCCCAGAGGAGACACTGTCCGAGAAAATTTCGGCAGCATCTCCCCTGTACGGTGGACAATCTGAAACTTTTCTACATCTCATATACCTCAGCCACAGGCGGCTTGAATAATAACAAGAAATAAAAACAATCACCACGCAGTTTATATATATATTCAGCCTCTCGCTGTCACAACCACGCAGTATATAATAGTAAACAACAACAGTACTCTGACTCAGCAACTGGAACTCTCTCCTGACAGCATCAACCTGAAAATATCAACAATAGAGGCGGGGTGAGTCCAACACTCAGCAGGTACAATTGATATGCAAAGTAAAGAAACAACACCTAACACTAATCATGCGTACAGTTTCCTGAAAAGAAAGATAAAAATGCATCTGAAGTAAACAGGAGAATGCTGTACTAACCAGATCCTGAGTATAAGGTCAAACAGTCCGAGTGGTATAGGAATCCTGTATGCATGTCAAACATAGGTATCCAAACAATATGCAGCATATAAATGCAGCAACCACAAACACAAGCAATAAATGCATCATGCATATGATGCCAATGATGCGTCCTGGTCACCCCTGACGCCAGTCGATCATCTCACACACAATAGTGAGGCCGAGTGGGTAGGGTTGTGACAACAGTGCACTCTGTCGTCACTACTCCTGATGAGTGACCGAGTGGACGGGATGCTGTCGGAGTACACCTATCCTCCTACCCCGATCATAGATGGGGGAGCACAATGCTCTCAACTCCCGGTACACGATGACGGGGAGGAATCCCTGCCGGATAACACGTTGTGTCACACTACCCATGAGCGGACCAACGGTGCCTAACAGAGTCCCTGCTGCAACACACTCTGCCTGAATCGACCACTAACCCATGAGTGGTGGTGTGTGCAGATCCATGTAACTGGCGATGTGCTCAACAATAATGGAGCGGACTATCGCACAGCATGCAATTATGCAAATGATGCATGGCAATAACCATATAAACATCCTGACCTAATCCATATATATAGAAAAGTACACCCTAGGTCAACGAATCATATCGAATCAAAGGTACACAGAAGGTATAAAAACCTAGGTCCTGAACATGGTGAAGCATGGTATATCACTACCCCCTATAAGCATGTATAAACAAATAAAGTATACATGGGATGCAAATCAAGCAATCAATCAATCATGTATCAGATATTGGGTAGTGACTAACCGAAACAAATAAAGGACATAATTAATGCAATATGTTAATTTCATTACTAAGCATATCAAAGACAAAAAGTCAAAAGTACCCGCCTCCAATAGGAATGTCCAAATCCGACATCGAGATACTCGTCTCGCGTCAAGGTCCTGTAATATTTATAGTTTCCAGGTTTAGCTAATTTCATATAGATAAAATAGCTAAATCAAATCCACGAGAAGCTAACATAAATCCAACAATTAACTAGGGTTAATTTACCTTAACCCTAATCATACCATCAGACCAATTCCACACCTAATCCATTTTCACATGATTACACCTCTACATAATCAATCACCTAATTCAAATGCATAAGAAATTATATATGTACCAATTCCTACCTAAATCAACTCATACATGATCAACAGCATATATTAAATTCCTATGCCTCACCTTAACCTCCACAGCGGTTCCTTGCTGCTGGATGAAAGTAGCTGCCAAATCCAAGAAAACTTACAGTAAACACTTCTCTTCAAGATTCCCCTACACTGTCCGGATCAAAGGTAATGGCAAGAGTGGAGACCACGGATCAGATTTAGGGTTCAAACATAGTATTCCAACAACAACCTAACTCAAGAAAATAATTCACTGATCTTACCTCACCCACAGCAGGAATGTTGCTACCAGAGAAAGGTAGTTGCTGGATGGTGATCACCGGACCCAAGAAAAGGCCTTAGAACAACACCTTGCAGATTTTTTTTCCTACTGATCGGACATCAAACATGAGATCAAAATGGAGATCACAATGCAACAACAACCTATTCATCTTACCTTGCTGTCACACTGCCGAACCACTTCTGCTCTGAGAAGGAGGCAAGGTTCGGAGGTAGGGCACAGGAGGCGTGACCACAGTGAGGAAGAAAATGTGGAGGCAGTAACGAGATGGAAGAAAGACTCGCCACTAAATGCTAGTGAACCGGCGCTAGGGCAGCAAAAGGTGGTCGGCGTCGGCAGAGGAGAAGAATTGGTCGGCTCTGTGAGTTGCAGCCGGCGGTGGCGTCGGGCTGGCTAGGGCAGAGGAAGGCCAGCGGTAGCACTAGGTCGGTGGCGGCGAAGCAATCTCGGTGGAGGCACAACCCAATTAGGGCACGCTTGGCGCTGTGGTGGCGGCAGAGGAGAGGAGAAGAGGAGAAGGCTTCGGGTGTGCGGCTCGGGAGGAAGAAATAGAAGATGAAGAAGAAGTGTCGACACGGCTTTGGGCACTCGGGGAAGAAGGAAACCTCGGTGGCCGACGGTTAGGGCTCGGAGGAGTCGGGCGCGTGGCGAGGGCTCGGGCACGCGGGCACGCAGGGGAAAACATGGTTTCGGCGAGGAAAGAAAACAGAAGAAAGAAAATAAAGGAAAAGAAAATAGAAAAGTAATTAAGAAAATAACATTTCCTCGCTTAAATGGGTAGCCTAAACAGGCTTTCCCGGAGCCCCGTTTTTATCTCCCTGAACTCGTCCATACGGTCTCCGAAAAATTCCCGAAAAATTCCCAAAAATTCCGGAAAATTCCTTTATTCATATTCGCCTATTTTCGGTATTTTACATTCTCCCCCACTAATAAAAATTTGGTCCCCAAATTTCGTTATCTACCATCAGCAAATACTAACATCAGGCAAAGAGTACAAAATGCTGAACGGTAAATTAAATCACATACCTCAAGTGAAAAGATAGGGATATCGAGCTCGGATAGTATCCTCGAGCTCCCAAGTAACTTCCTCGTCCCAATGATACTGTCATCGGACTTAACCAGCTAAATAGTCTTGTTCTGCAACTGACGCTCTTTCCGTCTAAATTCCGTACCGGAACCTCCTCGTAGGTCACGTCAAGCTGTACGAGAACTGAGATATCTGCCAGCACATGTGTCGGGTCATGTACGTATCTCCTCAGCATCGATACGTGGAATACATCGTGAACGCCTGACAGGGATGGTGGTAGTGCCAGTCGGTAAACTACCACTCCGATCCTCTCCAAGATCTCGAAAGGGCCAATGTATCGCGGAGCTGGCTTACCTCTGAGGCCAAATCTCTTCACCCCTGTCGTGGGTGAAACTCGTAGAAATACATGGTCGCCTATAGAGAACTCTAGTGGTCTGCGTCTCCGATCAGGATAACTCTTCTGACGGTCCTGCGCCTCTGACATCCTCCGTCTGATAGTACGGACCAACTCTGCATCCTGTTGAGCTCTATGAGGTCCCAACAGCTGGGCCTCTCCAACCTCATCCCAAAGGACGGGTGTCCGACACGGCCTACTATACAACGCCTCAAACGGTGCCATCTGGATAGCCGAATGAAAGCTGTTGTTGTAAGCAAACTCAACCAACGGCAGATGGTCCTCCCAACTGCCTCCGAAATCCATAACACATGACCTCAGCAGGTCCTCTAAAGTCTGAATGGTCCGCTCTGACTGTCCATCTGTCTGTGGATGGAAAGCTGTACTGAAACGGAGTTGTGTGCCCAAGGCCTGCTGCAGACTCTGCCCGAAATGTGACGTAAACCGTGGATCTCTATCCGAAATGATACTCAACGGAACATCATGTAATCTAATGATCTCTGGCAGTACAGATCTGCCAATCGATCCAGGGAATCAGTCATCCGAATCGCTAAGAAGTGCGCGGATTTGGTTAATCAATCAACGATTACCCAAATCGCGTCATGGCCTCGTTGTGTCCTAGGCAAACCCACCATAAAGTCCATGGTAATGTGTTCTCATTTCCACTCAGGATTAGGAATCTACTGAAGTAAGCCGGCAGGTCTCTGGTGCTCGGCCTTCACTTGCTAACAGACAAGACATCTAGCTACAAAATCCGCGATGTCATCATGTCGTCCCTCATGTCGTTCCACCAATAGAAACACCTCAAATCTTGGTACATATGGGTACCGCCTAGGTGGACAGCAAATCGAGAGCGATGAGCTTCCTGAAGTAGCTCCTGTAAGACCGAATGAGACTGAGGTACGCACAATCTGCCTCGGAAGTATATAATACCCTCCTCGTCTCGTGCAAACTCAGTCTGCTGCCAGAAGCTATTTGGCTGCAAATGGACCGTAAATACTGATCTCCAACCTAGGTCTTTTAAATCCTCATCCTGATCAAGGATTGAGCAACCATGATAACCAGAATACTCTGCTCTGTCTGTCCCTACTTCGCAAGGCCTAACCCGGAGAAACCCTGAATCAAATCTGTGACCACAACTCGGTGGCAAGCTAAAGTCTCTCTAGACTTCTAGCTGAGTGCGTCGGTAACCGTATTAGTTTTCTCCGGATGATAGTCAATCGTACAGTCATAATCCTTCAGGAACTCCATCCATCTCCTCTGTCGGAGATTAAATTCCTTCTAGGTAAAAATATATATTTGAGACTCTTATGATCAGTGAGAATCTCAAATGTAATACCGAACAGATGCCGCTGCCAAATCTTCAAGGCAAAATAATGGCAGCCAGCCACAAGTCATGTACTGCGTAGTTCTCCTTATGCTCCTTCAACTGCCAAGAAGTAGGAGACTACCCTGCCGTGCTGCATCAAAACAACGCACAAACCATGTAGAGACGCGTCGGTATAAAGCACGAAGCCGTCCTCTTCAAAAGGTAAAAACCAAAAATCAGAGTCGACACTAGTCTCCGCTTCAGCTCCTAGAAACTGGTCTTGTCATCCTCAGTCCAAGTGAACTTCACGCCTTTCCAGGTCAAGCGTGTCAATGACATAGCTATCCGAGAGAAACCCTCAACGTATCTCCGGAAATATCGAGCCAAACAAAGGAAGTTGCGAGCCTCTTCTATAGACTCCGCCTACTTCCAACGGTAACAACCTCGATCTCCTGTGGAACCACGGTATACTCCTACTGGTGACCGTGTGTCTCAAACATCTCACAGAAGACAACCAAAATACGCACTACTGATCTTCACATCTAGACGTTTCCATCAAAACATCTCGATAACCATGCAAAGATGATGTGCGTGACTCACCGTGGATCCAAAATAAATCACAACATCGTCAACAAAGACAATGGAAACTGATCCAAACATCCTGGGAATACCAAAATCATCCAGTCTTTGAAAACATCTAAGACTTCCTAAACCCTATTGGTAAAATCATGACACATAATGTCCATATCACAGACATTTCTAACCATAAGATCCCTGACAATAAGTCTGAAATATAATCACCAACAATACAAATCACCAAGAATAGATCCACCTGTGTGAGTGCAACGCTCCATCACAGAAAATACCACATATGTGAGAGCAACGCTCTACCACAAGAAATCCTCAATATGTAGGAGTAACACTCCACTACAAATAATCTATAACATGTATCTGCAATAGATATAGGAGCAATGCTCCGCTACAAGAAATCCGAAATATGTGGGAGCAACTCTCCACCACAAAATAATACAAAAGTACCCCAAGGAACCTAACTATCCAGCTAGAGACTGTACAAGATCTCTCTACCACAAATCATTGTGGTTAGCCTAGGCTATAACAACCTAGTAAACTAATCAAATCCATCATCAACTCTATCAGCATCCTAGTGGGTCATCCACTGATAGGAGAATTAGTTGATGAGTTAATCCAACAAATGACATAATGCAGTCACTCCACATTCTGCATTCAGCATAAGTAGAATCATCATGCTGCCACCAATATATACCTGGCACACGTGCTCACACAACATATGTATAATCGACATAATCCTCCAATTTGTACACACCAAACACACTCATAGCACAGGTATAAATCAGTGTGATACCTCCAACAATACCTATCAAACCCGTGTGCATATATCAGCATAGGTATAATCAACAATACACCTCAACAACACTCACATGACATATGTACACCTATGCCAAGGGTATAATCAACGTAATACTTCCAACAAATCATAATCGACACGAGTATACTCTCAAAACAATCATATAATAAACAAGATACCTCAAATATTACACCCAACACATCTGCACATATCGCAACTCATATTAGATCGATAAGATACATCCAATAAAACATTCAAACATATGTGCACATTCCACAACATAGTTTTTAATTGACAAATACCTCCAATAAACAATCAGACATGTATGTCTAACCACTCGGGTATAATCTACTAGAAACCCACAATAATCATATGTATAAAGGTATACGACCCAAAAGATAAAGTCAGAATTCAAGAACATCAAGACACTCTCATTTTTTTTTTATCCTCAAAAATATCAGCCCACATAATATCAGATGAATCAGTCTCTACTCCCCATGAGAGCAAGTTAACATTCAAAACATCAAATCATTATTTATCCACATAGTCCAATATCAGAGGAAGCAAATATCAATTTTATCATCCTGTTAACTAATCACAACTAACCAGATTTATTAAAATCTCATAGGCACTCTAAACCATAAACTCTCTAGCACCCAATTTATAATCTGATCACCAACTATAATCATCAAACAACCACATAACATTTACTCTCATAAATCATTAGAAATCAACACATCACAATATCTGATCTCCCAATATCCCTCAACCTCAAATCATTCTCAACAATGATCAAACATGATAACTCTCCAATGACCAATTTTCACCGTATCGGATACCCTAATATCCAAAAGATACGAGTATAAAAACTCTACTGGCTAAGTCCACAGGAATATATAGGTATCATCCATTACCCAGCTAACAATAGCAGAGGCTGATATGTGCCTCCATCTCCTAATAATAGTAACAGAAGCTAAAACTACTGATGGTATGATATGAAAAATCACCAGAGACTATAATCCTTGATCTCTATTACGGTCGACCAAGATCAGTGGCTAACCCATCACATATAATATGGCTACAACAACCAGACAGGTAATAAAGATAAAGTGCTAATAGATGTCCTAACTATCATAAAATAAACATCATACCTATTTGCCGTCTGGAGATGTTCCATCGCTGTCCAGTCCCCAACTTCTTACCTCAAAATTCCGAACGAGAAAATCGCCGGAAATCCATATAAATTCGAAATGGAAGTCCGAAACATAACCATAACGGAAATCTGTACAAACCGAAATAAACATCCAAAAATCCAGAACACCAAATGCAGGTATCCATAACCTGCTCTGATACCAATAAATTGGTATCAGATAAATCCCGAAATCCAAAATATGAAACAAAAGATCGTAAAACCGTGCTCTGATACCACTAAATTGTCACGCCCCCAGAGGAGACCCTGTCCGAGAAAATTTCGGCAGCATCTCCCCTGTACGGTGGACAATCTGAAACTTTTCTACATCTCATATACCTCAGCCACAGGCGGTTGGAATAATAACAAGAAATAAAAACAATCACCACGTAGTTTATATATATATTCATCCTCTGGCTATCACAACCACGCAGTATATAATAGTAAACAACAATAGTACTCTGACTCGAAATCCACCCTACTCAACTACACTCATAAAGCTCAAAACCGACGAACTCACCTCTTATGCCGTCCAGGCAGGCATGTAGTAGATTAAATCCAAAATCCAAATCCGTCGATATAATAAAATCTATACCATGTCCATAAGTAAATAAATCCAGAATATAACAAATGCAAACAGTCTAGAACAGAAAAGGAAACCAAACGAAAAACCAATCACATCCTCGAGGTCTGCAGGGACCAGCAACTGGAACTCTCTCCTGACAGCATCAACCTGAAAATATCAACAATGGAGGCGGGGTGAGTCCAACACTCAGCAGGTACAATTGATATGCAAAGTAAAGAAACAACACCTAACACTAATCATGCGTACAGTCTCCTGATAAGAAAGATAAAAATACATCTGAAGTAAACAGGAGAATGTTGTACTAACCAGATCCTGAGTATAAGGTCAACCAGTCCGAGTGGTATAGGAATCTTGTATGCATGTCAAACATAGGTATCCAAACAATATGCAGCATATAAATGCAGCAACCACAAACACAAGCAATAAATGCATCATGCATATGATGCCAATAATGCGTCCTGGTCACCCCTGACTCCAGTCGATCATCTCACACACAATAGTGAGGCCGAGTGGGTAGGGCTGTGACAACCGTGCACTCTGTCGTCACTACTCCTGATGAGTGACCGAGTGGACGGGATGCTGTCGGAGTACACCTATCCTCCTGCCCCAATCATAGATGGGGGAGCGCAATGCTCTCAACTCCCGGTACACGATGATGGGGAGGAATCCTTGCCGGATAACACGTTGTGTCACACTACCCATGAGCGGACCAACGGTGCCTAACAGAGTCCCTGCTGCAACACACTCTACCTGAACCGACCACTAACCCATGAGTGGTGGTGTGTGCAGATCCATGTAACTGGCAATGTGCTCAACAATAATGGAGCGGACTATTGCACAGCATGCAATCATGCAAATGATGCATGGCAATAACCATATAAACATCCTGACCTAATCCATATATATAGAAAAGTATACCCTAGGTCAACGAATCATATCGAATCAAAGGTACACAGAAGGTATAAAAACCTAGGTCCTGAACATGGTGAAGCATGGTATATCACTACCCCCTATAAGCATGTATAAACAAATAAAGTATACATGGGATGCAAATCAAGCAATCAATCAATCATGTATCAGATATTGGGTAGTGACTAACCGAAACAAATAAAGGACATAATTAATGCAATATGTTAATTTCATTACTAAGCATATCAAAGACAAACCGCCTCCAATAGGAATGTCCAAATCCGACATCGAGATACTCGTCTCGCATCAAGGTCCTGTAATATTTATAGTTTCCAGGTTTAGCTAATTTCATATAGATAAAATAGCTAAATCAAATCCACGAGAAGCTAACATAAATCCAACAATTAACTAGGGTTAATTTACCTTAACCCTAATCATACCATCAGACCAATTCCACACCTAATCCATTTTCACATGATTACACCTCTACATAATCAATCACCTAATTCAAATGCATAAGAAATTATATATGTACCAATTCCTACCTAAATCAACTCATACATGATCAACAGCATATATTAAATTCCTATGCCTCACCTTAACCTCCACAGCGGTTCCTTGCTGCTGGATGAAAGTAGCTGCCAAATCCAAGAAAACTTACAGTAAACACTTCTCTTCAAGATTCCCCTACACTGTCCGGATCAAAGGTAATGGCAAGAGTGGAGACCACGGATCAGATTTAGGGTTCAAACATAGTATTCCAACAACAACCTAACTCAAGAAAATAATTCACTAATCTTACCTCACCCACAGCAGGGATGTTGCTACCAGAGAAAGGTAGTTGCTGGATGGTGATCACCGGACCCAAGAAAAGGCCTTAGAACAACACCTTGCAGATTTTTTTTCCTACTGATCGGACATCAAACATGAGATCAAAATGGAGATCACAATGCAACAACAACCTATTCATCTTACCTTGCGGCCACACTGCCGAACCACTTCTGCTCTGAGAAGGAGGCAAGGTTCGGAGGTAGGGCACAGGAGGCGTGACCACAGTGAGGAAGAAAATGTGGAGGCAGTAGCGAGATGGAAGAAAGACTCGCCACTAAATGCTAGTGAACCGGCGCTAGGGCAGCAAAAGGTGGTCGGCGTCGGCAGAGGAGAAGAATTGGTCGGCTTTGTGAGTTGCAGCCGGCGGTGGCGTCGGGCTGGCTAGGGCAGAGGAAGGCCAGCGGTAGCACTAGGTCGGTGGCGGCGAAGCAATCTCGGCGGCGGCACAACCCAATTAGGGCACGCCTGGCGCTGTGGTGGCGGCAGAGGAGAGGAGAAGAGGAGAAGGCTTCGGGTGTGCGGCTTGGGAGGAAGAAATAGAAGATGAAGAAGAAGTGTCGGCACGGCTTTGGGCACTCGGGGAAGAAGGAAACCGTGGTGGCCGACGGTTAGGGCTCGGAGGAGTCGGTCGCGTGGCGAGGGCTCGGGCACGCGGGCACGCAGGGGAAAACATGGTTTCGGCGAGGAAAGAAAACAGAAGAAAGAAAATAAAGGAAAGAAAATAGAAAAGTAATTAAGAAAATAACATTTCCTCGCTTAAATGGGTAGCCTAAACAGGCTTTCCCGGAGCCCCGTTTTTATCTCCCTGAACTCGTCCATACGGTCTCCGAAAAATTCCCGAAAATTTCCCAAAAATTCCGAAAAATTCCTTTATTCATATTTGCCTATTTTCGGTATTTTACAATTGGTGCCACCACATTGGCTTCCGGTGGGACTACAGGAGAAGCTTGCTTGTTAGCCGTCAGAGTGGCTATAACCTGCTTCTGTTCTATTAATTGTCTCTGTAGCTGAGTTACTACTTCTAAAAGGTTTGCCATCTACATATTCATAATCAACCAGTGAGACATACGTTAGTCCACCATCATTCTTATTTGCTATTATTAGCACTTTCATGTATAAGCATGCTCTCATTCTTACTTGCTGTCATTAGCACTTATTAGCACTTTTATGTATAAGCATGCTTAATCTTAACAACAGTTCTTACTAATCATTAGAAAAATAAATGCGTAAAAGTTATGGGAAGGTACTTTCTTACTTGGAAGCTGCAGGATCAATGCTTGATGTGTGTGACGGAAGGATGAAACTTGCTCTGATACCAAACTGTAAACGCTCGTCCTTCTACCCTTACCTCATATAGGATAGATGTTACCCTTTTCTGTATATCTTAAATTTTTGTCATTCTTACATATTATATACTGCTCAGTACCTATGTCTATTCTAACTTGTTTCGACTGATAGGACATGACCTGGAGTCAAGCAGAACTGCACGGTTGTGTGAATCCACACGATCGTGCCCCCTTGATCGAGAGAAAGGGGTGCACCACCTTGTGAATTCACACGGCCGTGTCCCCTTGGCCAGAATGAAGAGGGGAACGGCCGTGTGAATCCACACAGTCGTGTCCCCTTGGTCGAGAGGAAGAGGTGCACGACCGTGTGAATCCACACGGCCGTGCCCCCTTGGCCGAGAGGAAGAGGTGCACGACAGTGTAAATCCACACGACCGTGTCCCCTTGGCGGAGAGGAAGAGGTAGGGAGTCGTGTGAATCCGCATGACCGTGACACGGGTCATGCAGAGGTCACACCCCACTCTACAAAAGGTGTGTTCTCCCCTTTGTACTTATCATTGCCACTCCAATTTCTGCCAAACAGATAAATTTATCATAAGCAACTAATGATAGCATTTAATGTAAAGCGGAAAGGAGAAAGATATTTTAGCATCAGTTCTAATATATTAAGATATTCACAAATTCCCAAATCTTCTTCCATTGTTCCGTCACACACACACAAAACACTTCTCCAGCCGCCTCCTCCTACTCGAACTTTTCTTTACTTTTATCTGCAGTATAAGGAAATGCAAATCTATAAGAAAATACTTAGTAAGTACTATCTACTCATAAAATGATGCATTTAAAGAGAACATGTTTTTAAAACTGCTTGCACAAAGCACAAAACTTACACTTGACCGTAATTCATGCTAAAACACATAAATCAGAGTTATATACATGGCATGCATTTTTAAATAGGTTTATCATGCAAAACATCAGCTTAAAAGAAACATGCTAGTAATGTAATGAAAATAGGAATCTTGGCATATTATAGAGTTTATCAATGCTGCACTTTATAACTCAAGTTCTCAAACTTAGGAACACTTCCACTAAGACAAACCATGAAGTTTGAAAACTTTATATTACATAATTAGTGAAAATAATAATCACTTACTTTGGGTCCGACATTGTACCACTTTGCGTGTGTCCTTAATAAGATCCGAGGTATCTAATCCCGAACCCATTAAGGTACTAGTAGGTGATCTAGGGGCCTAGGGGCGATTTAGGAGCCCACCTATGGACCTTGTGTTCAGTATATATTATTTTAAACTAAAATACTTTCTTTTACATATCACTTTCTTGTACTTGCACTTATTTGTCATTTAAACAAACACCTTTTGTGTACTTAATCCCCTTACACTTATAGGGAAGCACTTTAGGGCACTTGAATACGTTTCTTAACCCCAAAACTAAATGGGAGCTATTCAAGACATTTTAAACATGCTCTTAGCCCCCAAAACTTTAGAGGACATCTTACATATCATATCATACATTTGTTGGATCGAGATGCGCTAGAGGGGGGGTGAATAGCGCTCATGGCTTTCACGTGTTTCGGATTCGTAAAACGTTCAATTAAAACTAATCTGGATAACGTAGCGGAAATAATAAAGAAAAGACAAACACAGAAAGACATAGAGTATTTATTTGGTTTGGAGCATTGTGCGACTCCTACACCAAGGCCCACGTTCGTTGAACGTTTACTTTGGGCAACACCTACTATTTCGTAAAATGATTACAAATGAAGTACAATTGAATACAGAAAAATATACCGACAACAATAGAAATCGCAGATTCAGAGCTCCGGGTTGTCGGTGTCAGTCGCAGCTTCATCGGAAGGTCTCTTTAGCAGCTTGTAGCAGAAGGGTTACTTGTTCAGTTATTTCTCAAAGGTGTTGCTCGAACCCCCTTATATACACTACTAGAGGCGCCTCAAAGCTTCACTAAGGCGCCTCAAAGCTTCACTAAGGCACCTCAAACCCGCCGAGTCAACCTCACGGATGAGCGCTGAAATCTTCTTCGCTGATCCGGTTGAAGGAGCCTCCATCAACCTTGAAGGCACCTTCAAGTTGTCCAAGGCACCTCCAGCTCAGTCTAAGGCACCTCCAACTCTGCTGTGCGCAAACTCAGCTCCATCCGAGGCGCATCCAGGGCTGCTTCGCGGCCAGCTCATGTTCTGCACCCAAGGCGCCTCCAATCTCTATGGAGGCACCTCGGACACTGTTCATCCGAGGCTTAGCTTATTTCTTTTGTACCTGCAAGACATGTTAGTCCCAAAACAACAACATACCCTACAAGATAATGTTAGCATATAAATAACAGTATGAATATAGAGTGTGACAGTCATCGACCTGTCCAGGTCTGACTTCGGATCTCCGACCGGAAACCCTAGGTCGACCCGACGCCTACTATTCCCTCTGCGGGGAACGCGTCCTCACCTACTCCCCTCAGGAGAGATTACCTGGTACCAGTCCGGTCCTCCAGACCGATTGGACTTTCTGCCTAGGGTTACCACCCCTAGAACCTAGGATTACCGCCGCCTAGGGTTTTTCTCTACCTAGGGTTACCACCCCCTAGGACCTAAGGTTACGACCCCCTAGAGTTTTTCTCCACCTAGGGTTACCACCCCTAGGACATAAGGTTACCGCCCCCTAGGGTTTTTCCTCCACCTAGGGTTACCACCCCCTAGGACCTAAGGTTATCCCCCTTAGGATTTTCCTCCACCTAGGGTTACCACCCCCTAGGACATAAGGTTACCGCCCTTAGGGTTTTCTACCACCAAGGGTTGTCGCCCCCTAGGACCTAGGGTTACCACCCCCTAGGGGTTTTCACCTGCCTAACCACAGTTAGGACTTTCCTGCAAACTTATTCAAGCACATTAGATAACAAAACAACTTAACTTGAACCCTTTGACATAATCAAAACACCGGTTCGATCGTCGGATGCCTCCCGCACCAACAACATCTTCTTTAACATATCATATTTCTTAATCATGAATACAACCATACCAACCTACAACAAAGAGGTTCATTCATGCATAATCGAAGCAACTTATACTGTAGGTGAGTAGTACTTACTTCCTTTCGCTATTTGTTACAATTATACCACTAGGGTTTTGGGAGAATAAGCCTCCCTTGTATGCCTTGGCCTTCGGATTTTCTCTTCACCCGCGTACTAATTCCCAAAAGGACACCCTCCTCTAGCACTAGTGCCAATCAGTATAGGCTCTAAGATCTAATGACCTAGTGTGACCATCATGCTTTCTCTATGCCAAAGCCTTGGTCAAGGGATCTGCGATGTTAGCCTCAGTGGGTACTCTGCAAATCTTCACATCTCCTCTATCGATGATCTCTTGAATGAGATGGAAGCATCGTAGTATGTGTTTGGTCCGCTGGTGTGAGCGAGGTTCCTTAGCCTGTGCTATTGTTCCATTGTTGTCACAATAGAGCTCTATGGGATCAGGTATGCTAGGAACCACCCCAAGTTCAGTAATGAACTTGTTGATCCAAACTACCTCCTTGCTGCTTCTGATGCAGCAATATACTCAGCCTCTGTTGTAGAATCAGCGACTGTGTCCTGCTTCGAACTCTTCCAGCCCATAGCACCACCATTTATGCAAAACACGAACCCAGACTATGATCGATAATCATCCTGGTCAGTTTGGAAGGTAGCATCACTGTAACCCTTTACAGCTAGCTCGTCATCGCCTCCATATATCAAAAAATATTCTTTAGTCCTTCTCAAATACTTAAGAATATTCTTGACCGTTATCCAGTGACTTTCACCTGGATCTGACTGGTATCTGCTCGTCATACTCAAAGCATACGAGACATCAGGACGAGTACATAGCATGGCGTACATGATAGATCCTATGGCTGAAGCATAAGGGATCTGATTCATGCGGTCTCTCTCCTCTCTAGAAGAGGGACCTTGAGTCATTGAAAGACTCATACCATGTGACATCGGCAGAAATCCCTTCTTGGAGTTCTGCATGGCAAACCGTAGTAGTACCTTGTCAATGTATGTACTCTGACTTAGGCCAAGCAATCTTTTAGATCTATCTCTATAGATCTGTATGCCTAGAATGCGGGATGCTTCACCTAAGTCCTTCATTGAGAAACAAGTCCCTAGCCAAGTCTTGACAGACTGCAGCAAAAGGATGTCTTTCCCAATGAGTAGTATGTCATCCACATACAATATAAGGAAGAAAACTATGCTCCTAACAACCTTCTTGTAGACACAAGGTTCATCTTCATTCTTGATGAAACCAAACTGTTTGATTGCATCATCAAATCAAAGATTCTAGCTCTGGGAAGCTTGCTTTAGTCCATAAATGGACCTATGCAGCTTGCATACTCTGCCACTATGCTGTGGATCTACAAAACCCTCAGGTTGTGTCATATACACATCCTCGAGCAGGTTTCCATTCAGAAATACGGTTTTGACATCCATCTGCCAGATCTCATAATCGTGGTACGCCGCAATAGCAAGCATGATCCGAATGGATTTAAACATCGCTACTGGAGAAAAGGTTTCATTATAGTCAATACCATGAATTTGTTTGAAACCTTTAGCTACCAAGCGACCCTTATAAATAAGTCCATCCATGTCAGTCTTTCTCTTAAAGACCCACTTACACCCAATGGGTTTGACCCCTACAGGTGGATCAACCAAAGTCCATACTTGGTTAGGGTACATGGATTTCATCTCGGATCTCATGGCCTCTAGCCATTTCTCGGAATCTGGTCTCATCACAGCTTCCTGATAGGAGGTAGGCTCATCCTCATTGAGCACAACATCATCATGGTCAGACAAGAGAAATGAATATCTCTCAGGCTGACGATGTACCCTATCAGACCTGCGAAGAGGTAGGTCTACTTGAACTGGTTGTTGTTCCTCAACTCCTTTTGGAACAACATCATCCACAACACTTTGTGGTTCCAGTTCAACTTCCATCGAGGCTTCAGTGCTATGGTTCACATCTTGAACTTCTTCAAGATCGAACGTACTCCCACTAGTCTTTCTAGAAACAAAATCCCTTTCTAGAAATACCCCAGTCTTAGCCATAACTATCTTGTGTTGACTGGGAATGTAGAAGTAATATCCCTTCGGTTCCTTAGGATATCCAATAAAATAACACTTATCGGATTTGAGTCCCAATTTGTCCGAGACTTGACGTCGAACGTAAGCCTCATAACCCCAAATCCTCATAAAAAACACTTGGGCATCTCTCCCAATCCATATCATATATGGTGTCTTTATTACAGCCTTAGATGGAACTCGGTTTAGAATGAAAGCTGCTGTGTCTAGAGCATAGCCCCAAAGATACATGGGAAGATCTGTGTGACTCATCATAGACCGTACCATATCTAATAAGGTGTGATTCCTCCTTTCGGATACACCATTCCACTGTGGTGTTCCAGGAGGAGTGAGTTGAGATAGAATCTCACACTCAGCTAGATAGTCATGAAACTCATGGCTAAGGTATTCACCACCTCGATCTGATCGAAGTATCTTAATACTCTTGCCAAGATGATTTTGTACTTCATTCTTGAATTTCTTGAACTTTTCAAAGGATTCTAACTTATGTGTCATCATATACACATAACCATATCTACTGAAGTCATCAGTAAATGTAATGAAGTACCTATAACCACCTCTGGCAGCGACATTGAAAGGGCCACATACATCACTATGTATAAGTTCTAACAAGTCAGTCGCTCTCTCGCTGTCACTAAAGGGAGTCTTGGTCATCTTGTCCAGTAGGCATGACTCGCATATCTCATAAGATTCAAAATCAAATGAGTCCAACAAACCATCTTTATGAAGTTGGGATAAGCGTTTGTCATTTATATGACCTAAGCGACAGTGCCAAATATAGGTTTGGTTCATGTCATTTGACTTGAACCTCTTGATACTTATGTTATAGATAGGGTTTTCAAGGTCTAGAATGTAGAGTCCATTCATCATAGGTGCACTACAATAAAATATATCATTTAAATAAACTAAACAACATTTGTTCTTTATTATAAATGAAAAGTCTTTCTTGTCTAAACAAGAAACTGATATAATGTTCTTAGTCAAAGCAGGTACATAACAACAATCATCCAATTCTAGTATAAGCTCAGAGGGCAGAGATAGAGAATAAGTTCCTACAGCAACAGCAACAACCCGTGCTCCATTGCCTACTCATAGGTCCACCTCGCCCTTCGTCAATGTCCTGCTATTTCTCAGTGCATGCACATTAGTACAAATGTGAGAAGCACATCCGGTATCTAATACCCATGATGAAGAAATAGATACATTGACTTCTATAACATATATACCTGAAGTGAAAGTCTCACTTCTCTTCTTCTTAAGATCTTCCAGGTGCACTTTGCAGTTCCTCTTCCAGTGCCCGGTCTGACCGCAGTGGAAGCAGGTAGCATCCTTGGCAACCTCTCCTTTGGGTTTCAGTGTCTTGCCTTTGCCCTTGGCTTGGGACTTTCCCTTACCTTTGGGCTTGCCCTTGCCCTTATGCTTTTGTACCATCAGAATGGAATTGAGCTTAACCTTCTTAAGGTTGAGCTCAGCAGTTCTTAACATGCTAAGTAGCTCGGGCAGTGGCTTGTCATTTTGGTTCATGTCATAATTTAGAACGAATTGACTATAGCTATCTGGCAAGGATTGCAAGATCAGGTCAGTGGCCAGCTCTTGGCCAAGCGGGAATCTCAACCTCTATAGGTTTTCTATGTACCCAATCATTTTGAGTGCATATGGGCCTACGGGAGTCCCATCTTGCATCTTGCACTGAAACAGTGCCTTAGAGATCTCGAATCTCTCGTGCCTCGCTTGTCCTTGATATAGTTGACGAAGATGTTCAACCATATCATAAGCATCCATCAACTCGTGTTGCTTCTGAAGCTCAGAGTTCATGGTCGCGAGCATAAGACATGACACATCTAATGCGTCATCTTGATGCTTCTTGTAAGCATCGCGATCAGCTCATGTGGCAGTGGCAGGAGGTGCCTCGGGAATGGGCTGTTCCAGGACGTACAATTTTCTTTCCTGAGTGAGAACTATTCTCAGATTTCTGTACCAGTCTAGGAAGTTAGCTCCATTGAGCTTGTCCTTATCGAGGAAAAAACGCAAGGAGAAGGAGTTCGTGTTTGACGACAAGGTAATCTACAACAGAAAAAATGCAAAAAAAATAAATATCATATTCCCATTAATCATCTAATTAGACCTTTAATTAAATGATGCTCCCACTGAATTATAGAACTTTTGTAGAATCAAGTCATGGGCGTGGTCAAACCACACTTACTAGATTCTAACTAGCTATAATTCGTGCGGGACAAGATCCACATCATACTACGCCTTGAGTTAGCTTTGGCTAAATCGCCCAAGACTTAGTATGATCGGTAGGTAACTAATTACCAATTACATCTCTATGCAACTCTTGTTTATAGGATCGAGATCCGCATGTATATTAAAACTTGAGTTAGCTTTGGCTAAATTGCCCAAGAGTTAATATAAATGTGATTTTGACCTATCTACCAACCATTGGAAAATGCCTATAGTTAAACTCGATCCAATTGAGTTAACTAGTTACTCAATCTAATTGAGTTGTACTCACCCATGCGTTGATAGGCGGGACCAAGATTGTCCCTCCGCACCCTACCAAGATAATATGTGTTGCTCTGCTTTGGCAGATTCAACAACAACATCTGATCGAGGTAGTGATGGGTATCACGGCATGGTAGGCATTTCGAGTTGACGCGATTGAGATCTAATCTAATCGACGATGTGTATCATATACTTGATTTAGATCTAATCTAATCGTGAAGGTGCATCATGTACGCGGTTTAGATCTAATCTAATCGTTAAGGCTCTAATTAATTACTAATCTAGCATGCATCGCATACACACACACAAGCAATTAATTAAATTTTGTGATTATTCATGGACCTACTACGATCTTTTCAAGCCAATGAGAAGATCGGTTGGTCAACCTAAGGTCAATAGCTTCCTCAAGCTCCTCCCTTTGACCGTCATGTGTTGCTCGCACCCTCCTCGTAACTCCGTCTCGAGTGGACCTTCCATCGCTCCAATTTTGTACATTACAAAAGGTGAAACTCGAGTTACATTCGAGTCTAAAAATTATTTTACAACAGGAATATAAATAGAAGGGCATGACACGCAGGTCGCGAATCAAGTACAACACGCACAAACACACAAAATGGTGTGCAGGCCATATTATGAATTACAACACATATTTCCAATCAAATTAGGTTCTTTGGGCCTTGACCATCATAAAATGATACATAATTCTAAATTATGTGATTTCCATAAATTTCTATAATTTTTCTAATATTTTTATGATTTTATGAGTCGCAACTTCCCGGCGGTCCCAATTAGCGATTTTCGGGCGCAATCGCGGAACGAAGCCCCTTGTGGGGTTAGGGGCAGCACCCCTACTTGCGATATAACCATCGCAAGTATTCCTAAGCGATCCTACAGCGCCTAAAGTCGCTGTCCCAAAATGTATTGGGCGAGACCTTGCCGATTCGGAAGGTATTTCTCGCTAGTCGAAGCCTACAAGTGTTCAAACACTTGTTGCTTCGGTTCTGCGAGAAAAATACCCATAAAATACATAAAAATCATAAATTTATAGAAAGTTACAGAATTGATATTTTTCATAAAAATACAAACGAAATCCGTACACGCTTCGCACGTGGCTCTGATACACTGTTGGATTTTTCGGGCCGCAAAAACTGTTTTTTGCGTTGCGGAACCCCCGAATCCCATGCCACCGGATCCGTGCGAAGTTATAAAACAAAATTTTCTACGTGTACGAGTTTCTCTAACCTAGATCTACACTAGATCTACAAAGAAAAAGAGATTACCCTTGATGCGAAGCCCTTCGCAAATCCCGCTCGTCCAAGGTTCGTCAGATCTCAAGGTTGTCAAGTGTACAACCCTCTATGTGTATCCACACGAATAAATCGATGGAGAGAACCTATAAAGATGTGCTAGCAACCTTAGAGGATCAGCAATGGTGGAGGAGAGGGAGAGAAGAAAGGTAGAGGTGAAGAAGAAGAAGGTTTGAATGAAAAATCAATTCACTCTAGTAACCCCCACCAAAGTGGCCGACCACTTTATGCTTCTAAACCCCCATGGAATATCAAGAGTCAAGTCTCTTGATCTCCTCCATGAGATGACATTTGGTCAAGTCAAACTTAACCAAATGAAGAAGCCTTGATGATGTGGCATTGGTCAAGTCAAAGTCAAGTCAAAACTTGACTCTTTATCTTCCTACTTAAGTCAAGTCATACTTGATTTTTTCTCTCCCATGGTTGATCAAATCTAATCATTGGTTCAAGTCAATTTTAATTTAATAAATCACTATTCATTGAATTAAATTGGCTCAATGAGTCTAAGTCCAAATTAGACTCATTTAACACATGAACCAAATTGAGTCCAACTCAATTAGTTTACTTTGGATTACTCTTAATCCAATTTGGTTCATCACATGAACCTAATCCTCTTGGTTCATCATATGCACCTAATCTCCATCTAATTGCCCTTTGTGTGTAACCCTATAGGTTCTTGTAACATTGGCAATGCTCCTAAACCCATTTAGAAGCATAAGTAATGAGCGGTATCTAGCAACACATCATTACTACCCAAGTTACAAGAATATTGAGATCCAACATCACCTTGTGAGTACTAATTGTGACCCCTCACAAGATATGACAAGTGTCCTTCTATCCTTGACATCTAGATTGATCAATATGAGGCATAGATCGTGTCATCCTCTAATCAATCTAAATCTTGAATCCCAAGTAGACTCACTCAATCAAATGAGCTTAACATCTCATATTGACTCATTTGGGCATGGCCATGTACTTAGTGGTCTCACTCTATCAAGAATAGTGATGTCACTCCCATCATATAGGAGGGATAGATCCCATCTACATCACTCACATCCCTCTTCATAATTTGTTACATACCCAGTAATCGCCTTTATAGTCCACCCAGTTACGGGTGACGTTTGACGAAGCCAAAGTATGTAACTCCTTATGTAGGGAACCATGGTGACTTCAGGTCCAAGGACTAATAGTCATACTAATAGCCACATGAGAAAGTATATGACACTCATATAACGATCCATGATACTTACTCATTGCGGGTCATTCAGTATACATTCTCCAATGCATACTCATGTGTCAACTTGATATCTCCATATCCATGACTTGTGAGATCAAGTCATCGAGTTGACCTACATGCTAGTCTCATCGCATTAACATTGTCCCTGAATGTTAATATTTGACTAGGAATGATTAAGAGTAATGTTCCCTATATTATCTCAATATCGATTCAACCAATCGATTGATATAGGTAAAAACCTTATACTCAAGGACGCTATTATACTTAGTTATTTGGCACCAATACAAGTAAGCATAATAATCATAAACAAATGCCTTTATATACATAAGAATATGATACAACGAGTCCATACAACAATCATCAAATGATTGGCTCTAGGGCTCTAACTAACACTTTTATCCTCCCTTAGTTCTTTTGGCTCTTTTGAAAGAGAGGAAATTTACGGGCGTTACATCCTCGACCCTAAGATTTTGTCCAATGTCCTCAATCCGCCAAGACTTTCCCCAGTCCCCCGGACTAGGACTTTGTTGCCCAACCACAGCTAGAACTTTCCACCTACCTAGTATCTATTAGGACTTTCTTTGCCTAGTCTCAACTATGACTTTTACCTTGCCTAAGATCACTTAGGACTTTCCTGCACACTCAGTCAAACATGTTAGAACAACAAGAATCGTAAGTTTGAACCCTTTTCCACAATTAAAACTTATGTTCGATCATCTTGTGTTTCCTACACCAACATGCTTGCCTCGCCAAATAATTTAAGTGGGTTGGGTTAGAATTTTATCAACCCAAACCCGTAGCGGGCCGACCTACCTTAGCCCGCAACTCGTGCAGGACGACCCATGACAGGCATGGGTCGACCCGCAGGTTGAGAAACACATGTAAGTCAAATTTTATAATAATTTATTATCTCTCTTTATTATAATTTAAAAATAAAAATAGTACTTTTTATCAAACATGAGTCCTCATTTGCGCCCATTTAAATTTAAAATACCTATTTCTGAATATATTTGATTGATGAAACCTTTTCGAACTAAAACGTCGAAGATATGAAACCTTTTTTTTAAAAAAAAAATATTTTTGATGGGCTCGCGGGTTGATCCTCTTACCTCGTAACCCGATTTGGATTAGGTTAGATTGGAAATTTTTTAACCTGCCAAAATGGCGGGTCGACCTGCCCCGCCTCGCCAAATAGCTGACCCTCCATGGACCAACTTGCCCTGCCATGGATTGGCTCGTTTGATAGCTCTACCGAACATCCAGGCGCCCTGAGTGGGTCTAGGCACCCCAATTGCTCAAAATCCATCTCGCATCTAGATGAGGTGGCACATCGTGATTGTACGATGCACGTTGACTTCCAACCACTTAGAAGGGATCCAGACGCTTAGAAAAGTATAAAGTCGACGTTGATAGAGTTTCGTCCAAATGCAATCATGTTAGCAGTACAGGCGCTCAGAAAGGAACTAGGTGTCGAAAGTTGGAAATCACCGATGGAGGTAAGATCGGATGAGCCATGCTGGGGCGCCCGGGGTTGGTTCAGGCGCCCAGAACCTCTTTTAAAAAGGCCTTCGGATAACAACTTCATATATCCTTTTGCGCCGCTTCCACTCAGTGCCAAAGCTCTAATGACAACGACATCATTCTTGTACTTCTTCAAATTCAAGACTCTACTATGCTCAAACTTCAATGATGCAATGCCGCTACGAGCCCAAATGATCGCCTAACCTTTGGTAATGTATAGTTGGTGGCTTCTTTTCATACTATTGTTTCTTTTGTACGTTTTTATTGCAAGGGTCGGTAAACTTGTTACCGAACCCTATCTTTGTAAAACGAGCCTTGTTAATAGTAATTGTCCAATAAAAATGATCAAACTGACTACGAGCTTTGGAGTAGTAGCCACGAGACTACGAACCAAAAACCAACATGTTTATTTTCAATTCAGTCTTTATGTTTCCATTGCACTACATTGTTTTTCAAATGATTCCTGAATGCATACAAAGTGCACTATTCACGATCGCTCTAACGCTTTTTCAATCCAACACTCGATCCTTAGATGACTGAGAAATTAAGAAGGCGCTTTGTCGTTGCACTATTGTCCCGGGATAAAAATAAATAAATGGTATTAGATGAATTATAGCAGGTATGAATTATCAATGGTATTAGATGTGGCTGTTATAATTCATACCTCGACAAAGTTAGTAGAGTGGAACAAGAGAGATAAATGATTTTCTTTGGAATTTATCGAATGAAAACTCCACCATCGAGTTTGAAATTAAAGTCCCCAAAACAAAATCTAACAACCCGATTAGTCTCAGCTTTTAGGTTGGAATTGCCTGTGATTATTCTTGACTTTCCATCTATTCGTGTGCTCTCTCCACCATTGAAGTCATGCTTTTTGTATGAACCTTCATACTTAATGTTCTTCTCTGATGTGCTATTCAATCTCTAGCCATGGTTTCCTTCTTTCAGTCACCAACTTTTCTATCTTATTATTAAGTATCATTCTTTATTCAACAGAGGTGACATAGGAAACTTACTGCACTTTCCCAAACGATCTTTTTCTTTATGGTTTGTTTGTTTGTGAAAGCTTTCCTATGAAATCTTTGTCGGAAAAGGCACTGAAAAGGAACTTGCAGGAAGTAAATATCAGAGAAATCGTCAGGACTCAGGAGGAACAGAACACAAAATTTCCAGGTTTTTGATAAATATCAAACTATGCATGAATTTACAAGTGTGAAGAAGGAAAACACGACGACCTTCAGGCGAATTCAGCCATGAATTGGTTATCAAGCAAGAGCTCAGGCCAGATATTGTAGCTAGAAATGATACGATCATCGCCATGGTTGACAACGGAGACTTCAGTCGGTGGAGGAGGAAGAAGAAGTGGATGAGGCGGTTCTTCCTGGCCAAATCCTGCCATGGAATAGCACTCTCTGTTCTCCTGGTTCGCAGGCGGCGGCTGGTTATCAAGGACGGCGCAAGGCATCGTCGGAGGGAAGGACGACGGCATCATCTGAGAGCCCAGCATGTTCATGGCCTCCAAGTCGGCGGCGGCGGCGGCGGCTCCATTCGCCATGGCCTGGACTGCCTCTGCCTGCAGGCGACCGTCGAGGATCAGCTCGCGAAGGTTGGCGAGGGCGATGAGCTGCGGGAGTGTGGAGAAGAAGTCGGTCCTCGGGCGGTGAGTCATGGGGTCGAAACCCATCTGGATGAGCTTCTTCTTCAGGTGGGTGTTCCAGAAGTTCTTGATCTCGTTGTCGGTCCGTCCAGGGAGGTGCGAGGCGATTGCAGACCACCTGAAGAACGAATCAAACTCACGTCAACGAGCTGCGCGTGCATGGATTCAATTCGAAAATTAATGCAAGATTCGTACTTGTTCCCTAAGATCGCGTGCAGGCTGAGGATGGTTTCCTCTTCCTCAAGCGAGAATTTGCCTCTCTTAATGTCCGGCCTCAAGTAATTCGTCCATCTCAGCCTGCAGCTCTTGCCACAACGATTGAGCCCTGAAACTCATCCGAATGAGAAGAAGAAGATAGGCGAATGCACAGAGGGAGAGAGAGAGAGACAGAATACCTGCGAGTTTGGGGAGGGCTCTCCAGCTTCCATGGCCATGCTTCTTGATGTAGTGGATAAGCTTTTGGTCCTCCTCAGGAGTCCACGGCCCTTTCTTGAGGCCATTCTCGTCGCAGCAGGGCGATCTCCCCATTGCAGCAGCAGCGACTGCTGATAACTTTCTCAACCAGAAGATGGCTGCTTATTTATACACGACAGCTTCGAGCATTCCACTACTTGCCATGCAATTGGCTCACCAAAAATTTACTGTACCTACTGACTCCACTACTTTTTGATAGAATTTCTTAAACACGACAGCTGTCATGTAGATCTTTCAGATAGGAAGGTGAATTGGGGATCTAAACAATGCGTTTACCAGCTACTCACTCGACAATATTATGGAATGAAAGTCAAAATGATAGGTCGCACGTGCAGTATATATATATACAAAAATAAAATCCAAATTTAGATCGCATGTGCAATATTAATATCACAAAATCCTGGCGTGAATCTCTAGCAGGGCATCTACTCTGATTTTGCCATATATTTGAAGGGATCGAAGACAACAAACTTCAGATTAGCAATGGAGAGAGTTGGTGTGGCAGATTCTAATGATTAATCAGACACACTGAGCATCTGCAGCGGATCCTGTCTGCTCTCTTTCGTTTCTGTTCAGGTTTTGTATTTTAACAGAGTATCTGAGGGATTAATTATAGGGATGAGCTATCCATACCCCAACATTCAATAAACACATTTCATTATCTAAATACACTCATCAATATTTTTTTTATCATAAAATTTTTTAAATACATCCCATAATATTTCTATTTTACCCTTTCTAAAAACCCTACAAGAAATATAGCATCAAAAATCTATATCTCCAACTTTCTTCCTCTTCATCTCTCTCGTCTCTTCAACATACGAACTGAGCAACTCGATTTCTAGCAATACTATGAAACAACGATGCTCAAAATTTACAAGTACTATCTCGTTCAGCCTTTCATTGTGTTATACATTATTATCAGTAATTTTTTTCTTATATTTGTTTAATTTTGATTTATAATTTTAGAAACTTAGTTGAATATGATATTTTTTGCCTGGAAAGACTTCAAGGTGTTGAGGTTGTTGAAATTGTAAAATATATAGTAGAGATACAGTCGTGCGTCGTTTAGCCCTGGTCCACTGAAACATTGTTGCTTATTTGGCTACCATCAACTGAACGCACTAGGATATGTTCAGCCATGGCCCACTGAACGCAACACAATATGCTAGATCGATGACCACCAAACATAACTGAATGTGTTCGATTTCTATCTACTGAACAAAATATAAAACGTTCGGCCTTTAGAAGCTGATCCGATGGATTTATTTGGTTGTGTTTTTCCGAACACATTGTGTTTTGTTCTATTTTGAGTGGCCAAATAACTCCACTTCATTTCAACAATACATGTTGGTAGTATATCTAATTCACTTATTTCTTATGTGCAGTAAAAATGATGAAGACATTTTCAAGGAGAAATAGACAAACAACTTATGAAATAAAGTGCCAAGAAGAAAGATTTGCACGAGAGGTACAATCATCACAAGTACCCCAAGAAAAGGTACTACCATAAGTACCACAACAAAAAGATATGCATGAATAGGTACCTGCACAAGGAAAGTTACCTTCATGAATGAATGAGAGTGAAGAAGAGCAAGCTCCCGTTGGAGGGAACAATGAAGATGATGAAATATTACGCAAACCATTTCTAGGTGGTCCACATGATCCATCACTGTTGTGTTGAGTTTTAATTCAAACTATTTCCTTTGGTTTTTAGTCGCACATTGCCAAGCTAAGAAGGTTGGAAGGACTTATATATGGAGTCCTTCCATCCATGCTTAGCAATGTTAAGGGGACCTACACGCATGCGCGGGCTGAACCCAAATCAGGTGATTTGGGGGGTTCGAGCTGGAAATGCATAAACCGGGTGCGACGCAAGCGATCATCGCGCGCAGGGGGGGTGCAAATCCCCAGCTCGTGGGCCTCACGCTTGCGGGCGGCCAGGTTTATTTTTGCCAGTCTGGTTTGCTTACCTGGTTTATCTATTCCGGTTTGGTTCTGTTCCCGTGAGAAAGCAAAACAGCGCGACGCACTGTTTCTGTCCGTGTGAACGAAGCGACACGGTCCTGTTCTCGTGAGGAAGCAAAGCGACGTACGCTTTGGTGCGTGCACTGTTCCGAAGTGTATTTATACACTTCCTTTGCTCCTTCTCAAATCACTCCAAAGCAAAGCATTCCTCTGCTCTCTGCTTTCTCCTTTCTTCTTCCCGAGTTCGAGTTCTGAGGCTTGGTTTCTGCGATCTGAGGTTGAGTCCGAGTGCGGCGTTCCTCTTGGAGTGCACCTACGGACGGCGCAAGCGGTTGTCGGATCTTGGGAGGATTTTGCCGGAGAGCCTCTGCACCGTGGGCGGCAATAAATCCTCTAAAGACAGTCGGCAAGCCCGACGCTTCAACCGGAGATACACAAATTCTTAACTTACTCTTATTACCGTTTATTGCATGCTCGTCATTTATTGGTACAATTATATATTAGATTATTGTGTTAGCGTAATCATATCACTACAATTTTAGAGGATTTATTGTAGCATCAATAGACATGATGAATGATAGGGTAACAGGGTCTGATGAGGCTAGCGCCCGACCCGAAAGATTTTTCGGGCAAAACTTTAGACGTTGGCAACAACGGATGAAATTTTGACTTATTACTCTAGGGCTATTCTCCATTATAGAAACAGATCCTCCTTCACCTAATGAAGAGGAACCTGCCCGTAGTGCTGCCATAAAGAGGTTTAAGCAAAGGGATTATCTCTGCCATGGGAGGATCCTATCTACCCTCTCAGACGCACTATTTGATGTGTACTGCTCAACCTCTTCAGCTAAAGAGCTGTGGAAATCTTTGGATAAAAAATACAACTCCGAAGATTTTGGTTTAGAAAAGTATACTGTGGTAAAATTCCTAAACTTCAAAATGGTTGAAGGCAAATCTGTAATTGAGCAGACACATGAATTCCAAGTTCAAATTCATGGTCTTGCCGAAGGAGATATGTCATTACCTGAAAAATTTCAGGTCTTATCAATCATCGAAAAATTGCCTCCGAGTTGGGAAGATTTTAGCATGACTCTTAAACATCGGAGAGGTAAAATCTCTCTAGAAGATTTGATGATTGCCTTAAATATCGAAGAAGAATATCGAAAGCAACATAAAATGATGATACAAGAATGCCTATGGATTTTATGTTGGTGCGGGAAGTATCCGACGATCGAACCTTAGTTTTGATAATGGCAAAGGATTCAAAGTTAAGTTAGTGTGTAATCTAACATGTTTGAATGAGTGTTTCAGGAAAGTCCTAGCTGCGGTTAGGCAAAGGGAAAATCCTAAGGGGTGGTAACCTTAGGTCCTAGGGGGCGGTAACCCTAGGTGAGGGAAAACCCTAAGGGGCGACAACCTTAGGTCCTAGGGGGCGGTAACCCTACGTGGAGGAAAACCCTAAGGGGCGGTAACCATAGGTCCTAGGGGGCGGTAACCCTAGGTGGAGGAAAACCCTAAGGGGCGGTAACCTTAGGTCCTAGGGGTCCTAGGGGATTTTATGTTGGTGCGGGAAGCATCCGACGATCGAACCTTAGTTCTGATAATGGCAAAGGATTCAAAGTTAAGTTAGTGTGTAATCTAACATGTTTGAATGAGTGTTTCAGGAAAGTCCTAGCTGCGGTTAGGCAAAGGGAAAATCCTAAGGGTGGTAACCTTAGGTCCTAGGGGGCGGTAACCCTAGGTGAGGGAAAACCCTAAGGGGCGACAACCTTAGGTCCTAGGGGGCGGTAACCCTACGTGGAGGAAAACCCTAAGGGGCGGTAACCTTAGGTCCTAGGGGGCGGTAACCCTAGGTGGAGGAAAACCCTAAGGGGCGGTAACCTTAGGTCCTAGGGGGCGGTAACCCTAGGTGGAGAAAACCCCTAGGGGGCGGTAACCCTAGGTCCTAGGGGGTGGTAACCCTAGGCGGAAAGTCCAGTCGGTCTGGAGGACTGGACTGGCATCAGGTAATCTCTCCTGAGAGGAGTAGGTGAGGACGCGTTCCCCGTAGAGGGAATAGTAGGTGTCGGGTCGACCTAGGGTTTCCGGTTAGGAAATCCGAAATCAGACCCGAACAGTCCGAAGACTGTCGTTTATTCTTTTCTATGTTTTATCAGATTCTAACGCTGTCTTGCAGGGTATGTTGCTCGGACTAACCTTGTTTTCCAGGTGAAGAACCTGCTGGAAAAAGGGAGGTCCGGGCGCCCGGGACCAAGTTTTATCCCCTGCACGACTTCGCCACGTGGAGCATCCTGGTTGGTTGGCCACGTCACACTCCAGGCGCCCGGAAAGGATCCAGGCGCCCTGAATGTCATATAAAAAGAGGGTCGAGGTGCACTTCAAAATAACAATCTTCTAAGCTTTCTTTTGTGAAGTGCTGCCTACGAGACGACCTTGAAGTGCTACTACTCGACGTCGACAACCGAAAGCTCAGACTCTTCGATCTGTTGTTGTCGGTATTAGTTTACTTATTGCTTTAATTGTAATTCAGATTGTAACCTTTACGAATTATAGTTGTTGCACACCGTAAGCGATCAAGGATCGCGGGCCTTCGAGTAGGAGTCGATCAAGGCTCCGAACGAAGTAAATCCACTGTGTTCATCTGCTTGTGTTTCTTTCATTTCTGCTGCGTTTTTTACTCGAGTGTTTTACGACTTCGATAAACGTATAAAATAGCCACGAGCGCTATTCACCCCCCCTCTAGCGCTTTCGATCCATCATTTTATTCCAAAGGCAAATGTAGTAGTCTCATCTGACAAGAAAAAATTCAAAAATCAGAAAATGAAGAACAAGATTAAACCCAAACCAAAGGTTCAAAAGAAAAATGTAACCAAGCCGTGCTGGGCATGTGGACAAATTGGACATTATGCCAAATTCTGCCCTAAGCGGAAGACAAGGAGAAAAACCAAAGCAATACGTCCAACATCAAGGCACAAGCAAATGTCGTGACTGCTAGTGACGACACCAGCAATAGGTTTGTTACCTTCAAACCCGAACTAAACTTGATCTATCAACCTAATGAATGGTTAGTTGATACAGGTGCTAATGCGCACTGTTGTGCTGATCGCTCTGCCTTCCTTACTTATCAGGTAATTGAAGGCACTTCCGTGACCATGGGGAACCATTTTGCAGTCAGGGTGTTTGGGATAGGATAAGTTGACCTGAGGTTCACCTCTGGAAAAGTCCTGTCACTGCATGAGGTGCATCATGTTCCAGCGGTCCGTAGGAATTTGATTAGCGGGTCAAAGTTAGTCCGTGCTAGTTATGAATTGAACTTTAAATGTAATAAAGTTGTAATATTACATTTAGGAACCTTTATTGGAAAAGGTTACCTTAATGAAGGTTTATTTAAACTCAATGTAAAAAATGCTACCTTAAATAAATCTACTGATATTGGTTGTTCATATAACATTGAGTCTTATGATATATGGCATGACATATTAGGACATGTCAATTTTAATGTCGTGAAAAGGATGATGAATCTAGACATGATTCCTAAGCATGCTATAAATGATAAGAAAAAATGTGAAGTTTGTGTGCAATATAAACAAACCCGAAAACCCTTCAAATCAGTTGAGAGAAATTTTGATATTTTAGAATTGATCCATACTGACTGTTGTGAGTTTAACGGTGTAATAACGAGAGATCATAAAAGGTATTTCATCACCTTCATTGATGATCACTCTCGTTATTGTTATGTTTATTTGCTGAAAACTAAGGATGAAGCTTTAGATAAATTTATGATTTTTAAATCTGAAGCTGAGAATCAAACAAATAAATCTGTTAAGAGATTAAGGTCTGATAGGGGTGGAGAGTTTACCTCGAACCTGTTTCAAAAATTTTGTCAAGATACAGGTATAATTCACGAGGTAACTGCTCCATATAGTCCTCAATCCAACGGTATAGCAGAACGAAAAAATCAAACCCTTGAAGATATGATTAATTCCATGTTAGGCAGTTCTGGGTTACCCAACTTCATGTGGGGGGAAGCTCTATACACTGCATGTCATGTGTTAAATAGAATCCCCATGAGGTCTAGGGATAAAAGCCCATATGAGCTTTGGAAAGGCCGGAGGACAAGTTTGAAATACCTTAAAATGTGGGGGTGCCTTGCAAAGGTACTAGTACCTGAACACAGAAGGAAAAAATTTGGTCCAAACACCGTAGATGGTATCTTCTTGGGTTATGCTCAAAATAGTATTGCATATAGATTTCTGATTATTAAATCATAAATTTTTGGAATAGATGCAAATACTATTGTCGAACTTCGCGATGCTACATTTTTTGAGGATATATTTCCTATGAAGACAAGAACACCTCAGTCTATATCTAGTATTCCTACTAGAGATAAGCCTGCTTCCGAAGAGGCCCTATTATCCGTAGAAGGTATACCTTCCTCAAGTCACTCTAGACTAAATGAATCTAGTGAGTGTACAGAACTGAGGAGAAGCAAGAGGCAACGTGTGTCTACGGATTTAGGCCAGGACTTTATCACCTATAATATAGAAGGTGACCCTGTGACATATAGAGATGCTATGGCTTCTCCTGAAGCTAAGCACTGGAAAGAGGCCATTAAAAATGAAATGGACTCTATTATCTCTAATGCCACTTGGGAGTTGGTAGATTTACCTCCTGGGTGTAACACTATAGGATGTAAATGGGTGTTTAAGAGAAAACTAAAACTTGATGGGTCAGTAGATAAATTCAAAGTCCGCCTAGTTGCTAAGGGATTCAAACAGTAAGAAGGGATTGACAATTTTAACACTTATTAACCTGTTACCAGAATTACTACAATCCGAGTGTTAATAGCATTGGCATCCATATATCATCTTGAGGTCCATCAAATGGATGTCAAAACGGCATTCCTTAATGGAGATCTTGAAGAAGAGATATATATGGATAAGCCTGAGGGACATGTAGTTTCTGAAAATGAGAATAAAGTCTGTAGGTTAGTTAAATCTCTTTATGGTTTGAAGCAAGCCCCAAAGCAGTGGCACGAAAAATTTGATAGTGTTATGCTATCGTTTGGCTTTGAAATGAATGACTCTGATAAATGTGTGTATGCTAAAATGAAAGGTGATAGTTGTATTATCTTATGTTTATATATAGATGATATTCTACTTTTTTGTTCTAACCTTTCTATTATTAATGAGACTAAGGCCCTCTTAAGTGGTAAGTTTGATATGAAGGATATGGGTTGTGCTGACATGATTTTAGGGCTGAAGTTGACTCGATCAACTGATGGAATAGCAATTTCTCAGTCACTCTATATTGAGAGAGTATTAGAGAAATATGGCTATAGCCAAGTTAAATCTGTAGTCACACCGTATGATCCTTCAAAAACTCTCCACAAGAATAAGAGTGGTGTGACAGTGTCTCAATTAAGATACTCACAAATAATAGGTAGTCTAATGTATTTAGCAAATTGTTCTAGACCTGATATTTCTTTTGCTATATCGAAATTGAGCAGGTTTACCAGCTGTCCAGACAGAACGCATTGGGATGCATTAGACAGAGTACTCAGATACCTAAAAGGCACTATATCCTTGGGCTTGTGGTATGGGAGATTCCCTGCAGTCCTGGAGGGATATAGTGATGCTAGTTGGATAGCGGACACTACTGAGTGTAAAGGCGTTACTGATTATGTCTTTACACTTGGAGGCGGTGTTGTTGCTTGGAGGTCTGTTAAACAGACGATTATAACCTGTTCTACATCTGAGGCAGAATTGTGTGCTTTGGATACCACAGTAACTGAAGCTGATTGGCTGAAGGGTCTTCTTTCTGAAATTCCCTTGATGATGAAGCTAATACCTTCTATTTCAGTACACTGTGATAATCAAACAACAATAGCTCAGATTAGAAGCTCCAAGTATAACCAGAAACAGAAGAGACATGTACGAATACGATTAAAGTCTATTCTTGAGTTAGTGTCTCTTGGAGTGGTGTCATTGGACTTTGTAAGTTCAAAGGACAATATTGCTGATCCACTCACTAAAGGGCTTGATTCTGAGAAAATCAAGAGATCCAGTAAGGGAATGGGACTGAGGCCTGTCCTGGATTCATCTATAGCAACAACCCAACCTATCTGATTGGAGATCCCAAGAAGTAGGTTTAATGTGGTATAAACAAGCTATAAGGATGAATCGTAAGCATCAAATTGATTGAGATGTAATCTCATAGTCTTTTCCCTGGATAGATGCTTAACTGCTAGTAAGGATGAGCTTAGGAGCCCTTAATAAGTTCAAGGTCTTAATGATAGGATGCTTGCAGTACATCCTTGGAGAACTCACCTATGTAAGTGTAACTGTGGGGCCGTAGTGTGGGGGGTCTAGGCAACTCTCCTTAGCACTTATGAAACAAGATTCGGTGGCATGGCCGTAATGCACCAACCCAGAAGGATTCAACCGTCGCTAGTGATGAGTTGTTACCAATTGATCTTCACATATAAAAGGTTTAAGATCAAGACTCAGTTCTCTTCAAACCTATGTGAATAAGATTGGTGTACTTAGGTGAAAATTCAAACCAGAAGGTATTTTCACTGAAAGCTCATTGCAACCAAGCCTCAGAACATATCTTTATTTTCGATCAAAATAATTTGAATTAGTGGGGGATTGTTGAGTTTTAATTCAAACTATTTCCTTTGGTTTTTAGTCCCACATTGCCAAGCTAAGAAGATTGGAAGGACTTATATATGGAGCCCTTCCATCCATGCTTAGCAATGTTAAGGGGATCTACACGCATGCACGGGCTGAACCCAAATCAAGTGATTTCGGGGGGTTCGAGCCGGAAATCCATAAACCGAGCACGACGCACGCGATCATCGCGCGCATGGGGGTTGCAAATCCCCAGCTCGTGGCCTCACGCTTGCGGGCGGCCCAGTTTGTTTTTGCCAGTCTGGTTTGCTTACCTGGTTTATCTATTCCGGTTTGGTTCTGTTCCCGTGAGAAGCGACGTACGCTTTGGTGCGTGCACTGTTTCGAAGTGTATTTATACACTTCCTTTGCTCCTTCTCAAATCACTCCAAAGCAAAGCATTCCTCTGCTCTCTGCTTTCTCCTTTCTTCTTCCCGAGTTCGAGTTCTGAGGCTTGGTTTCTGCGATCTGAGGTTGAGTCCGAGTGTGGCGTTCCTCTTGGAGTGAGAGTCTCTGCACCGTGGGCGGCAATAAAGCCTCTAAAGACAGTCGGCTAGCCCGACGCTTCAACCGGAGATACACAAATTTTTAACTTACTCTTATTACCGTTTATTGCATGCTCGTCATTTATTGGTGCAATTATAGATTAGATTACTGTGTTAGCGTAATCATATCACTACATGTTGTGGGGTTTTAAAACACACATAACGTCAAAAATTTAGTTTGGTAAAGAGCAAGATGTGCTCAAATGTCTATGCATGTCATACAGCTAAATTACTATAATGAGACTTCGATTCAGGAGTAGTAGTCTAAACATGAAGGAGTCTCTTGCATATATTTTGCTGTTATTTAATGTTATATGTATACATTTTAAACTCTATGTAGTTTTTTGGATTATTAATATAGTTTTTGTATGTTTAATGCTATTTTAACAATATGAGTAATTTGTTGCAAAGAATTGTTATTTAGATTTTGTTATTTTGGATTTTAAAATTGTTTCTTCACATGTCAGGATGTTGAGTTCATTTTTTTAGCCATAGTTGCTATATTTTTTCGTTGTCTTTAATGGGAAAGAACACTCATGCTTTGTCAAAGTGTATATATTTTTAGATCTTTTGTGATTCAATGACATATGAAACTCCAAATCAGTGGATGACAAATGGGTGCCTAAATACTTAATCTACCACAAAGTCATAATATGTGCTCTTTAAAATGCTTAATCTACTGTCTACAATTATTTTTCATGTTGTAGCAGTTACGATTGCGTAGCTACTACAACTATGACCTTCGAAATTTTACTACATAGTTGTAGTAGCTATGAACCCATAGCTACTACACAATTGTAGCAGTTACGGTTTTGTAGCTGCTACAACTGTATATCAAACTTTCGAGTTTGTAGCTACTACAATTATATAGTTGCTACAATTGTGTAGCAAACTTTAAAAAAAAATCATAACATTTGACTTAGATATTAGAATAAGATGATTTTTTTTAATTATAGATCTCTAAACGTGTTTCAATTAAAAAAAGGATCACAAAATTCTGATATCTAATTCAAAAGTTATGGTATTTAGAAGTTTGCTACACAATTATAGCAGCTATACAGTTATAGCAGCTATGGTTTCGTAGCTACTATAACTGTGTAGCAGCTACGAAACCAAAGCTACTACATATAAAAAATAATTGTAATTGTAGCAGCATCGAAACTGTAAATGTTACAATGTGAAAAACAATTATAGTTGTAGCAGCTACGAAACCGTAACTGCTACGACTGTGTAGTAAACTTCTAAAAATTATAACTTTTGACACAAATATCAGAATGAGACAATCTTTCATTAAATTATAGATCTTTGATCATGATTTGATTAAAAAAATCATCAAATTTTGATAACTGAGCTAAAAGTTATGGTAGTCAGAAGTTTGTTATACAATTGTAGCAACTACACAGTTATAACAACTATGATTTCGTAACTGCTACAACTGTGTAGTAGCTATAAAATCATAACTACTATAACATAAAAAATAATTACAGTTGTAGCAACTATAAAACCGTAGCTGCTATAACATGAAAAACAATTATAGTTGTAGCGGCTACGAAATCATAGCTGCTACAACTATGTAGCAGCTATGAAACCGCAGCTGCTACAACTATGTAGTAAACTTTTGAAAATCATAACTTTTGAATTTTATATTAGAATGAAAAGATATTCTTTTTTAATTATAGATCTCACAACGAACTTTGATTAAAAAAAAAGATTGTCAATTCGGATATCCAAGTCAAAAGTTATGGTATTTGAAAGTTTGTTATATAATTGTAGCTGCTACAAATGTTGTAGTAGCTACACAGTTATAGCAGCTATGATTTCATAGCTGCTACAACCGTATAGTAGTTATGAAACTGTAGCTGCTACAATATGAAAAATAATTATAGTTGTAGCCTCTATGAAACCATTGTTGCTACAAAATGGAAATTAATTGTAGTTGTAGTAGCTATGAAATAGTATCTGCTACAACTGTGTAGTAAATTTCTAAAAACCATAACTTTGACTCAGATATCATAATGAGATGATTTTTTTTAATTATAGATCTCTAAACGAGCTTCGACTAAAAACATGACCGTCTAATTCTGATACCCAAATAGTTATAGTATTTGGAAATTTGTTATACAATTGTAGCAGCTACACATGTTGTACATATGTTATAGCAGCTATATAATTGTAACAATTATGGTTTTATAGTTGCTACAATTGTATAGCAACTACTAAGCCATAGCTTCTACAACATGAAAAATAATTGTAGTTGTAGCAACTACGAAACTGTAGCTACTATAATTGTGTAGTAAACTTTCAAAAATTATAACTTTTGACTCAAATATTAGAATGAGTCGATATATTTTTTTTGAATTATAGATCTCTGAACAAAGTTCGATTAAAAATAAAGATTGTCTAATTCCGATATTTGAATCAAAAGTTATGGTGTTCATAAATTTACTATAGAATCGTAACAGCTACACAGTTGTAGCAGCTATGGTTTCATAGTTGCTACAATTGTATAATAGCTACGAAACCATAACTACTATAACATAAAAAATAATTATAATTCTAGCTGCTACATTAATCTAATCATTCTTTTCATTCAACTTCTTGAAGTTATTTATGTTCAAAGGAACCTATTGCACTCACTATAGCATGCACACTAGTGAAACCATTCAAGAGTTACCATATCTTAACTCAATAAAATTTAGAAAATTTTAGAAAGTAACTAAAGTAGAAAATCCAAACTAGGCTTCTTTGGATATCCACAAGAATTATGAGTGGAATAAGGTTCAAGTATTTAGTAATCTCAAACTGTGCAGTCCTGAATTGTTTGACGAGATTTTGTAAATATGAGTACGTTAACAATCATCTAAATGAACAGTATCTATACTATGAACTATGCTACTATTTCCGAGTATATGATTATAAAGTGAAAGTTGATGAGTATACACAAAATCCCATCTTACTGCACATGGAAAATGACATCATATTACTTGTGAACAATAGGAGGTAATGGATAACCCTCGTGCAAAAAAAAAAACCTATATATGAAAAATCAATAATTAGCAATGCAACAAATTATAAATTAAGAAATATATATTGTTGAATTGAAATTAAACTTACCTAAATAAAATATTTTCCATTCACATGTGCAATATAGATACACTTTGGAGGCTCAACCACAGGAGCCATCAAAGGTAGAAATGTATAACATAATTGAGTAGACAAACTAACCAGGGCAACATTATATCTCTGTAACGACCCGCCTTCTACTAACTAAGCTGTAAGGTCGATCGTCACATTATGCTGTGCTAACTAATCCATGACCATCATTAAATCTAGTGTGGAAGCTGTACCAATTAAAATTTCTGCTAAACTATTATCATTTCTTGGTTCTACATGTGCTAAGGGGTGTAATCTAAGCTATTCATGTCATTATTACCTCCCCTTATGGTCAAGGAACTTAACCAAGGGTTTCTGGCTAATAACAGGCCTCCCAATCGATCCACGGATCGATTGGAATGGTCGAATCGATCCGGAGATCGATTCAGAGGGCTACTGTATCCGGGACGTGGGTTGGATCGATCCAGTGATTATTCCAGCACGCTACTGTGCTCGGGGCAATACTCTGGATCGATCGGCTGATCGATCCAGACTAGTCAATCGATCCAGCGATCGATCCCAGAGCTCTCTATTCACGACAGAAATTACTGGATCGATCAGCGGATCGATCCAGAAGCCTACTGTTCGCGGAACAAATTGCCCAATCGATCAGCTGATCGATTGGGAACCCCCAATCGATCCACCGATCGATTGGGGTTTCTGATTTTGCAGCTAAACTCTGATTTCAGCACTGTTTCGTGCCTTAATCACATTACAAATTCTAACATGTCTAGAAAACATTCTAATAACAATTAGCTAGCATTCTAAACAGGTTTACTAACAATCTAAGCAGAGTTTCTATTACTCCGTGCATGCAAACACTTAAATAAGCAAAAGTAGCGTAATAAGAAATGCTAAGTTCATAACTGTTCAAAACAAGGTTCCCTGCGATTCCCTAAGATCTTTATTCCAAGTTCCATCGACACACATCTTCATCGTATTGCCCTCCAGCCTCCGCTAGTCCATCTTTCCTTTACCTTTATCTGCAGTATAAGGAAAAAGTATCTGTAAGCTTTCGCTTAGTAAGAAACCATCTACCTCACAAAAGCATGCATTCGATGCAATATGTTTTTAAAACATGCTATTTAAAACATGTACTGATTGAACTAAAACATGACATGCTATCATACAATACATAGCAATCAAAAGCTAGTCATGGCATACTATCATCTAAAGCATGTGTAACATGAACTGAACATAGAGCTATCATACATAATCATAAGAGTGAGCTGAGCTGAAGCATGAACTGAGCTAAACTAAACTAAGCTAGTGCTAAATTTTAACCGTATACACAACTGATTTGTGTGAGTTTAAAAAAAACTATACATATAATAGATGAAAATATATAATCATGCTGCTAATGGGCCCGGCAACTGTACGTGCTATGCGCGCATCCCTAACTAGACCCGGGTTTGCAAGTCCCAAATTTAGTAGGGCTACTAGATTATCTGAACCTAGGGACGACTGTGGGAGCCCAAGGCAATGGATATCTAATCCAGTACAGTGCCACTGAAAAGTAAAATACTGAACATAAGCTAATAAATTCTTGTCTTGCTTTTACTAGGTTGTCTAAACCTAGAACTAGGTTATCTAAACCTAGAGGCGACTGTGGGAGCCCACCCATTGGACATCTAGTCCTGTAAAAGCTGAAGCAAGACTAAATAAGCTATAAAATGCTTCTATTGCATTTATCTAAGCTACTAAAATGCCTAAGTTGCATTTTTCTGTGCTAAATAATTTAATCGAACACTTAGTATGCGCTAACTCGCATCCTTTGTGTCGATAGTCTACATATTACTAAACTAATACATGGAATTCACACGAAAGCTACTTATACTGCAGGTGAGGGGTTTCTTACCTCCTGTTCGGATTTTCTTACGATTCTAATCGCTAGATTTCCGGAGGAGACGATCCTTTCGACGATCTTCTCGCGTCTATGCGTTCCTCTCGCGGAGGGGAGCGTCCTCGTGTTGAAGTCGTCGTCGGAAAGTGCCCTTGGGCGGAACCCTAGCCTTCCTTGTGGTTGGCGCCGAGAGAGGAAGAAAAGGGAGAGGGGTCGGCGGGATTAGGTTGAGGAAAGAAGTCTCGTTAAAAAAAATTATTTCCTCACTAATTAATTCCCTATTTATATCAAGTGGTAATCTCGGCCCAACTTGAATATAAATTTAATTGTTTCCCTTTCCTTTTAGCACGGCCCTGCTGGGTTCACTTGGTTACTAAGGTTCACCATAAGTCATAGGACCCATAGGTCTCGGGTTCAATTCCCGCTGAAGCTATTTTCGTTTTCTATTTATTTTTTTTGCTACTTCCGCTACTCTAAAAATTCCATAAAAATATTCTAAAATTCCAGAAAAATCGTAGAATATTTCTAAAATAGTTTTGAGAATTTTCGGGCGTTACAATCCCCCATATTTTATATAAAGTTCGTCCTCAATCTTAGAATAACTCTGGGTACTTCTGTCTCATACTAGCTTTTGTCTCCCAAGTTGCCTCTTCTGCTGTGTGACTGTGCCAAATGACTTTGACCAATGGTACTTTCTTATTCCGTAATTTCTTAACTGCTCGGTCTATTATCTGAATAGGCCGACTGTCATAGCTGAGGTCTTCGCGGATCTGTACCGACTGGGGCTCAATCACCTGGGTGGCATCTGGGATATGCTTCTTCAGCATAGAGACATGAAATACATTGTGAACAGCTGACATTTCCTGAGGTAGCTCTAGCTCATATGCTACCTTGCCAACTCTTCTGCTGATAAGGTTTGGTCCCACATATCTGGGACTTAGCTTGCCCTTCTTCCCAAAACGCATTACTCCCTTCATGGGAGCTACTCTGAGGAACACTGAATCCCCAACTGAAAACTCTAAAGGTCTGCGCCGTGTATCAGCATAGCTTTTCTGGCGGCTCTGAGCTGTCTCTATCCTCTGGCGGATCTGCTGTATAGCTGCTGTGGTATCTGCCACTAGATCTGTCTGAAGTTCTAGTTCTTTCTGTTCACCACTCTCATACCAACAGGTTGGAGATCTACACCTCCGCCCATAGAGAGCCTCATAAGGTGCCATGCCGATGGTGGCCTGATAGTTGTTGTTGTATGCAAATTTTGCTAAGCTCAGATATTTGCACCAACTTCCTTTGAAATCTAGGGCACATGCTCGGAGCATATCTTCGAGTACCTGATTTATCCGCTCCGTCTGTCTATCTGTTTGAGGATGGAAAGTTGTGCTGAACTTTAGCTTCGTGCCCAAAGCTGACTGTACACACTCCCAGAAGTGTGACGTGAACCTACTGTCCCTGTCTGAAATAATGGTTCGTGGGACTCCATGTAGTCTAACGATCTCCTTGAGATACAACTGAGCCAGCTGCTCCATGGAGTAGGATATCCTGATAGCTAAGAAGTGGGCTGATTTAGTCAATCTGTCGACTATTACCCAGATGGTGTCAAAACCATTCGTGGTTCTGGGTAATCCCACTATGAAATCCATAGAAATGTCTTCCCACTTCCATTCTGGGATCTGAATAGGCTGCAAAACTCCCCCTGGTCTCTGATGTTCTGCCTTAACCCTCTGACAGGTTAGGCAGGTGCTGACATATCGAGCGATGTCCCTCTTCATCCCAGGCCACCAAAAACATTTCTTCAATTCCTGGTACATCTTGGTGGAGCCGGGATGCATCGCATAGGGAGTCTTGTGAGCCTCATCTAAGATCTTCCTGCGTAGTTCCTCTTGATCTGGAACGCATAATCTATCGCCAAAGTACAACACCCCGCTAGCGGACACTCTGAATTCTCCACTTTCTGATTCTGCTAATCCTTGCTTGATTTTCTGAATTTCAGGATCGTGCTCCTAAGCTGTCTGGATGTCACCAAGAAAGGTTGACTCTAATGTCATAGTAGAGAGTCGTCCGACTATGAGTTCGAGACTGAAATATGTGATCTCCTTCTGTAGGGGTGGTGACATGGCTGCTAGAGATAATAGGGCAGCACTGGACTTTCTGCTAAAGGCGTCTGCTACCTTATTGGCTTTCCCTGGGTGGTAGAGGATGTCTATATCGTAGTCTTTAACCAGCTCTAGCCATCTGCGCTGTCGCATATTCAGATCCTTCTGAGTGAAGAAGTACTTCAGACTCTGATGATCTGTATACACTCTGCACTGAGCTCCATACAAGTAATGTCTCCAAATTTTGAGAGCAAACACCACTGCTGCAAGCTCAAGGTCATGAGTGGGGTAATTCCTCTCATAATCCTTGAGTTGTCTGGAGGCGTAGGCGATCACCTTGCCATTTTGCATCAGCACTGCTCCTAGTCCCAATTTAGAGGCATCACTATATATATCAAAACTGTCTGTGTTTTATGGTAGAGTCAGAATAGGTGCGCTGGTCAATCTCCTTTTCAGCTCGCTGAAACTGTTCTCGCAGTCCTCTGTCCACTGAAACTTTCTGTTCTTTCTGGTAAGAGCTGTCAATGGGGAGGCTATCTTGGAGAAGTCCTCTACGAATTTCCAGTAATAACTTGCTAATCCCAGAAAGCTTCTGATCTCGCTGGCGTTCTTGGGTCTTTTCCAGTTACTCGCAGCTTCTATCTTACTGGGGTCTACCATGATACCATCCTTTGAGATGATGTGACCCAGGAAGGACACCTGATCTAACCAAAATTCACATTTTGTGAACTTGGCGTACAGCTGGCTCTACTGAAGGGTCTGCAATACTATTTTCAGGTGCTCTGCGTGTTCTTCCTGAGTTCCTGAATAGATAAGAATGTCATCGATGAATACGATAACGAACTTATCTAAGTATTCTATGAATACCCTGTTCATAAGGTCCATGAAAGTAGCTGGAGCGTTTGTCACGCCAAAGGGCATGACTACGAACTCGTAATGTCCGTATCTGGTCCTGAATGCTGTCTTGGGTATATCCCCTTCTTTAACTTTCACCTGATGATAACCTGATCTGAGGTCTATTTTAGAGAACACTGCTGCTCCCTTTAGCTGATCAAACAGGTCATCTATTTTGGGAAGAGGATACCTGTTCTTGATAGTGACTTGGTTCAGCGCTCGGTAATCTATACACAGGCGCATGCTCCCGTCCTTCTTCTTCACGAACAATACAGGCGCTCCCCATGGTGAGTGACTAGGGCGTATGAAGCCTCTGTCAAGCAGCTCCTGTAGTTGCTCATGAAGTTCCTTTAGTTCTGCTGGAGCCATGCGGTATGGTGCTTTGGAAATAGGATTGGTACCGGGAATGAGCTCTATTTCGAATTCAATCTCCCTGTCTGGTGCTAAGCCTGGTAACTCTTCAGGGAAGACTGCTGGGTAGTCACATACGACTCGGACCTCTGCTAGCTGTTGGTCCTTGTCCTGACTGGTACTGACTACATGTGCTAAAAATCCCATACATCCTGAATCCATTAATCTCTGTGCCTTCATAGCTGAGAGAAATTTCTTGGGCTTTCTCTTTGGTTCTCCGATGTACTCAAACTGCACTTCTGCTTCAGGTTGGAATATGACTTTCTGTTTATGGCATTCTATGGAAGCACCGTATCTGATCAGGAAGTCCATCCCGAAGATAACATCGTAGTCAGTCATATTTAGCACTATCAGATCATAAAAGAGTTCTCGATCTGCTATAATGACTGCCACTGCTCTGAGCCAGTGCGTGGATGCCATAATTTCTCCTGAAGGTAATGTTGTCAGAAACTGACTACTGAGTACCTCTGGAGGTATTGCTAACTTCTCAGCAAATGCCCTGGATATATATGAATGGGTTGCCTCAGTATCGAATAAGACAGTTGTACTTTGCTGTAAAATACTAATCTGACCTGTAACAATTGTCGAGGCATTTGCTACGTCCTCTCTGGTTAGTGAGTAGATCCGTGCATTCGCCATAGCTGGAGGGGCTTCTAGTCTGCCCTGGCTTATGTGTGGACCGTCTAAGGCGGCCTGCATCTGATATAACTGTGCTGACTTGGCTTTGTACTAGATCAGCTGTGGTGGAGGAAAGCTGGTCTTGTTCGGATACTGCTTGGACATATGCCCTTCCTGTCCGCATTCAAAGCATCCTCGTGTGCCCCTACGATAAACTCCAGGATGGAATTTCCCACAAGTAGCACATTTTGGATAGCTGGGCTGTTTACTAGCTGGTCCTCCTTTTGGGTAACTCCCTGGTTTGCGCTTGTTGCTGGAGTTCCCTTTCCAGTTAGAGCCATGGGAGCTGTGACCCTGCTGTTTCTGAGTACCTGAGCCTCCTTGACCTTTAGATTCTAAGAGGACTTGCTTCTGCTGCTTTATACTGTTCTGGTAGTGCTCGGTGGTCAGAGCACTGCTGACTAGTTCTTCGGTGGTTTGCGGCCTGTGAACGCCGCCAGCCACGTTCACTGCTATTTCCGGCCTCAGCATCTTGAGCATCAACCGAACTCGTTCTTTTTCTGTACAGACTAGTTCAGGGCATAGACGAGCCAATCTGTTGAATTTCTTCACGGCTTCCTCCACTGAAAGGTTGCCTTGGCGAAACTCAGTGAACTCGTCATAGTGGCGGTTTGTAACCCGCATGTGAAAGAATTCCTCAAAGAACTCCTTCTCGAAGTCAGCCCATGTCATCTGGTTTACTGGGCACTTCGCTCTAATCCTCTCCCACCACATGCGTGCATCTCCTGTCAGACAGAAGGAGGCGCATTTCACCTTTTCATACTCTGGCCAATCCAGAAGCTCCATCGTACTTTCCAGTGTTTTGAACCAGGCTTGAGCATCCCATGGTTCACTAGTGCCTGAGAAGTTCTCGGGCTTGACTCTCTACCACTGGATCAGATAGGCTTCTCTCTTTGCCTCTGCTGCTGGGGCTACTGGTGTTGTAGGCTGGACTGGGGGAACCTCTAAGACTACTGGCGTCGCTAAGTTTGGTTCCGGGGTGACTGTGGGGGTATTCTGCTGACTAGCCTTCAAGGTGGCTATCTCCTGTTGCTGTTCAGCTAGCTGCTGCTGTAACTGAGCCACTAATGCTGTAAGGTCTGGGGGAGGCACTGAACTGCCTGCCTCATGCTGGGGCTCAGTAGCTGGTGCCCTTCTAGTTGGGCGTCCTCGTGCCATTGCTAAAGACATAGAGGATATACATAACTAAGACAATCATGTTTATATAACTACTATCACTATCATGTTAGGTACTATCATCAATCAACATGCTACATTATCTATAAACATGAAAGAAAGAACATAATAAAGTGAGAGACGTTTCTTACTTAGAAGTTGCAGGTTCAATGCTGATGTGTGTGTAGGAAGTATGGGAACTGCTCTGATACCACTCTGTAACGACCCGCCTTCTACTAACTAAGCTGTAAGGCCGATCGTCACATTATGCTGTGCTAACTAATCCATGACCATCATTAAATCTAGTGCGGAAGCTGTACCAATTAAAATTTCTGCTAAACTATTATCATTTCTTGGTTCTACATGTGCTAAGGGGTGTAATCTAAGCTATTCATGTCATTATTACCTCCCCTTATGGTCAAGGAACTTAACTAAGGGTTTCTGGCTAATAACAGGCCTCCCAATCGATCCACGGATCGATTGGCATGGTCGAATCGATCCGGAGATCGATTCAGAGGGCTACTGTATCCGGGACGTGGGTTGGATCGATCCAGTGATCGATCCAGCACGCTACTGTGCTCGGGGCAATACTCTGGATCGATCGGCTGATCGATCCAGACTGGTCAATCGATCCAGCGATCGATCCTAGAGCTTTCTGTTCGCGACAGAAATTGCTGGATCGATCAATGGATCGATCCAGAAGCCTACTGTTCGCGGAACAAATTGCCCAATCGATCAGCTAATCGATTGGGAACCCCCAATCGATCCACCGATCGATTGGGGTTTCTGATTTTGCAGCTTAACTCTGATTTCAGCACTGTTTCGTGCCTCAATCACATTACAAATTCTAACATGTCTAGAAAACATTCTAATAACAATTAGCTAGCATTCTAAACAGGTTTACTAACAATCTAAGCAGAGTTTCTATTACTCCGTGCATGCAAACACTTAAATAAGCAAAAGTAGCGCAATAAGAAATGCTAAGTTCATAAATGTTCAAAACAAGGTTCCCTGCGATTCCCTAAGATCTTTATTCCAAGTTCCATCCACACACATCTTCATCGCATTGCCCTCCAGCCTCCGCTAGTCCATCTTTCCTTTACCTTTATCTGCAGTATAAGGAAAAAGTATCTGTAAGCTTTCGCTTAGTAAGAAACCATCTACCTCACAAAAACATGCATTCGATGCAATATGTTTTTAAAACATGCTATTTAAAACATGTACTGATTGAATTAAAACATGGCATGCTATCATACAATACATAGCAATCAAAAGCTAGTCATGGCATACTATCATTTAAAGCATGTGTAACATGAACTGAACATAGAGCTATCATACATAATCATAAAAGTGAGTTGAGCTGAAGCATGGACTGAGCTAAACTAAACTAAGCTAGTGCTGAATTTTAACCGTATACACAACTAATTTGTGTGAGTTTAAAAAAATCTATATATATAATAGATGAAAATATATAATCATGCTGCTAATGGGCCCGGCAACTGTACGTGCTATGCGCGCATCCCTAACTAAACCTGGGTTTGCAAGTCCCGAATTTAGTAGGGATACTAGGTTATCTGAACCTAGGGACGACTGTGGGAGCCCAACCCAATGGATATCTAATCTAGTACAGTGCCACTGAAATGTAAAATACTGAACATAAGCTAATAAATTCTTGTCTTGCTTTTACTAGGTTGTCTAAACCTAGAACTAGGTTATCTAAACCTAGAGGAGACTGTGGGAGCCCACCCATTGGACATCTAGTCCTGTAAAAGCTGAAGCAAGACTAAATAAGCTATAAAATGCTTCTATTGCATTTATCTAAGCTACTAAAATGCCTAAGTTACATTTTTCTGTGCTAAATAATTTAATCGAACACTTAGTATGCGCTAACTCGCATCCTTTGTGTCGATAGTCTACATATTACTAAACTAATACATGGAATTCACACGAAAGCTACTTATACTGCAGGTGAGGGGGTTCTTACCTCCTATTCGGATTTTCTTACGATTCTAATCGCTAGATTTCCGGAGGAGACGATCCTTTCGACGATCTTCTCGCGTCTATGCGTTCCTCTCGCGGAGGGGAGCGTCCTCGTGTTGAAGTCGTCACTGGAAAGTGCCCTTGGGCGGACCCCTAGCCTTCCTTGTGGTTGGCGCCGAGAGAGGAAGAAAAGGGAGAGGGGTCGGCGGGATTAGGTTGAGGAAAGGAGAAGTCTCGTTAAAAAAAATTATTTCCTCACTAATTAATTCCCTATTTATATCAAGTGGTAATCTCGGCCCAACTTGAATATAAATTTAATTGTTTCCCTTTTCTTTCAGCACGGCCCTGCTGGGTTCACTTGGTTACTAAGGTTCACCATAAGTCATAGGACCCATAGGTCTCGGGTTCAATTCCCGTTGAAGCTATTTTCATTTTCTATTTATTTATTTTTGCTACTTCCGCTACTCTAAAAATTCCATAAAAATATTCTAAAATTCTAGAAAAATCATAGAATATTTCTAAAATAGTTTTGAGAATTTTTGGGCGTTACAATCTCGATGTAGCAGGGTAACCCATTTTCGGCAAAGTTATACAATGTGAGAGTGATTTTGCTTCATCAAAACAATTCAATTTGTGCTTTACTATTCCAACACAACCATCTTCATTGAATATACCTTCATATAATATTTTGAAATGTGTGAACTCCTCAAGAAGGTCCCGTCGTACCCTCGATCATGCATCCTCACCAAAACCAAGTAGGCCAACAATGGAACAAAAACAACAGTGGTCATTTGCTGCCACATCTTTAATACCAATAATATACTCGTTGAAATGAGATGGTAGTTGATCAATATTTCATTATGTTCGATTTCTAATAGTTAAATGTTGTTCAAAGTGTTTGCTTTGGCATGACCGAACACTATGTGCTTGAATCACTCTCAGACTGCTACAGGTCAAATCATGAGAATATAATATATAATCGTATTGTGTGGAAAAAAATAAAAAAAGAAGCTTATATTATTCGTGGGAATTGAATCTTCATGGTTTATTATTGATTTGTTACTATAATTTTATATTTTGGGAGATATTAGGTTATAGAGAGAAAAAGTGAGAGAAAAGAGAAGGGCAGAGGGAGGAAGATATTTTATAAATTTTATAAAAGGGGCATTTAGATTTTTATGATAGTTCTTGTAAAACCTAAGTCGCATGGATTCTAAGAACCATATAAGAATTCACATATAGGAAATACAAGAGCATATGAGCATGGATCTTCGTTTCATCAATTAAACATGACATAATAAAAATAAATACATAAATATAATAGACAAGGAACTTGATTGAAGAGTCATATCCTTATCTTTAGCGTCGTCAGCTTAATTTCTATAGAAGAAGATGCAGCGGGAAGGAAGGTCTTCTAAGGGGCTTAAGGAATGATAGTGCCATAAACCTTCTTGTCAATGGGGAACAAGAAACTATGTCAAGATTATTCCCTAAGCTCTTGGGGACTAATCCTATATATAGTGGGCATCTATTAACAACCCGTAGATAATAATAAATGTGGGACTATAAGTCCACACTGAACATCTATTATCAACATATAGATGATAATAGATGCGGGACTAAAGGTTCTACACATACAAGGTCAGCATCCAACAACCGAACCCAATAAGCCTAAGTTAGATCACTTTAAAGGGTTCAGATCGTATTCACATATACAACTTACAAATAAGTCCACCTAATAGGGATAATTATATCCAACAATCTCCCACTTGAGTTATATGTGAGTTGTATATGGAATACAAGTAAAACTTTAGTTGATATCAAACTTTATGGGTACAAGATACCCTTGCAAACAATCTGGTCCATTAACTTCATTAGTATAGGATTAAGAGGTCATAGCTACTGTATATGATTGTAACAAACCCCAACAGTAATCACAATAACAATATCATTAATGACATAGATCAAGATGTAGATGTGTAGAGTGAAAATTACATGAAATGTGATTAGTACATGTCAATTTTCAACTGGTCTTAAGATGACCTCAAAAGAGGTCAGATTATATTTGCAAAATACTTTATGCTAAAATACAATAGCAAATCATGATCCAATCTGTATGATTCTAAAAGGAATTTATATCTTATTTACCAACATCAAATGTTAAATAGCAACATTAAATAATGATATCATAGTCAAAGTGTCAAATAAACATATAAATTTCCATTAATGTTTTAAACTTTATATACGTACAATAATCAAAATAAATATTTATCTTTATTAATCAACATAGAACAATAAATACAGACTCATACTAGATGAGTTCTTCTTCCATAAGAAGGATTCTCATATCCACAACATGCGCATGAAATACCTTAGGCACTAAGTCTTTGGTGAGTGGATCAACCAACATAGAATCTGTGTTGATGTGCTCTACCATAATCTGACAACTTTAAACTCTTCCTTTAACCGCTAGAAACTTGATGTTGATGTGTTTAGACTTCGACGAACTGTAGTTGTTCTTGGTATAAAGTTCTATAGTTTTATTATCACAGTAAATCCTCAATAGTCTATCAATGCCATTAATGATCTGCAATGTTGTGATGAAGTTCCATAGCCAAATCCCGTGATTGGACGCTTCATAGCATGCTATCAACTCTGCCTCCATAGTGAAGTGGCTATTAGCGTCTGCTTGACGTTCTTCCAAGATATAACCCCTCCAACAAGTATGAAGATATAACCCAAAGTGGACCTCCTGCTATCCAAATATCCAACAAAATCAGAGTCTGAATATTCAATCACCTCTAAGTGATCTGATCTCCGATATATGAGCATATGTCCTTTAGTTCTTTGCAAATACTGCATCACTCTCTTTACCACTTTTAAGTGTGACGTGTTGGGTTTTTCGGGCCGCGAAAAACCACTTTTCGCGTCGCGAAAACCCCGAATCACCCATAGTCGTAGATCCGTGCAAGGAAAAATTTTGAAAACACAAATACGAGTTTTATACTACGATCTACAGTAGATCTACAAAGAGAAAAACCATTTTACCTTCGAAGCGTGCCCTCGCAAATCCCGCTCGTCCAACGGTACGCCGGATCTCGAGAGTGTCAACGTAGACACTCCTCTAGTGATATCCACACGAACAAGGAGTGCTCTCTAGCACTCAAGGATGGAGAAGAGAGACCTCAAGTGTGCTAGCACTTTCTAGGGCTCTCGGATGGGAATGGAAGAAGAAAGGAGATCAAGAAGAGAGGATAAAAATCAAGAACACTCTTCTATGTGACCTTCACTTACCCTTTCTACTTTTGGGAACTCAAATCACCCTCTCCACTCTTAGAACCTCACGGCAACAGCCCCATGGAGAGAAGAGAGACCACCCAAGGAGGAAGAAGAAGGAGTTAATCACACTTAATTGAAAAACATCAATTCCATTTCATTTTGAGTGGCCGTCCACAATGAGAGTAATTACTCTCATTAATGTGGCCGACCACATTAAAACAAAGAAGGAAGTGTAACTTCCATTAGGTGGCATAATCATGTATTAACTATGATGATGTGGCACATCATCATTGGCCACTTAATGCCAAGTCACACAAATGATGTGGCAAAGTCAAGTCAAACTTGACTTTTTCTTCTTCCTCTCAAGTCAAGTCAAACTTGACTTAATCTCTCTCATGGTTGATCTAATCTAACCATTTGATTCAAGCCAACTTAATATAATGAATCTAATTCATTAAATTAAATTGATCTAATGAGTCATAATCTAAATTAGACTCATTAAATACATGAATCAACTTGAGTCTAACTCAAGTAGCCCAATTTGGATTACTCTTAATCCAATTTGATTCATCAAATGAATCTAATCCTCTTGGTTCATCATATGAACCTAATCTCCATCCACATGTTCTTTGTGTGTGACCCAATAGGTTCTTGTAACGTTGGCAATGCCCCTAAACTCATTTAGAAGCATAAGTAATGAGCGGTATCTAGCAATACATCATTACTACCCAAGTTACAAGAATGTTGAGATCCAACATCACCTTGTGACTACTAATTGTGACTCCTCACAATATATGACAAGTGTCCTTCTATCCTAGACATCTAGATTGATCAATGTGAGGCATAGACTGTGTCATCCTCTGACCAATCTAAATCTTGAACTCCGAGTAGACTCACTCAATCAAATGAGCTCAATATCTCATATTGACTCATTTGGGTATGGCCATACACTTCGTGGTCTCACTCTATCAAGAATATCGATGTCTCTCCCGTCATATAGGAGGGATAGATCTCATCTACATCACTCACATCCCTCTGCATAATTTGTTATATACCCAGTAATCGCCTTTATAGTCCACCCAGTTACGGGTGACGTTTGACGAAACTAAAGTACATAACTCCTTATGTAGGGATCCATGGTGACTTCAGGTCTAAGGACTAATAGTCATACTAATAGCCACATGAGAAAGTATATGCCACTCATATAACGATCCATGATACTTTCTCATGGCGGGTCATTCAGTATACATTCTCTAATGCATATCCATGTGTCAGCTTGATATCTCTATATCCATGACTTGTGAGATCAAGTCATCGAGCTGACCTACATGCTAGTCTTATTGTATTAACATTGTCCCTGAATGTTAATACTCGACTAGGAATAATTTAGAGTAGTGTTCCCTATATCATCTCACTATCGATTCAACTAATCGATTGATATAGGTATGAACGTTCTACTCAAGGACGTTACTATACTTATTTTATCTGACACTAATACAAATAAGCATAATAACCAAAAACCAATGCCTTTATTAATATACAAAAATATGGTATACATGAGTCCATACAATCATCAAATGATTGGCTCTAGGGCTCTAACTAACAATCTCCCACTAGCACTAGTGCTAATCAGTATAGGCTCTAAGGCCTAATGACCTAGTGTGACCATCATGCTTTCTCTGTGCCAAAGCCTTGGTCAAGGGATCTGCGATGTTAGCCTCTGTAGGTACTCTGCAAATCTTCACATCTCCTCTATCGATAATCTCTCGAATGAGATGGAAGCGTCGTAGTATGTGCTTGGTCCGCTGGTGTGAGCGAGGTTCCTTCGCCTGTGCTATAGCTCCATTGTTGTCACAATAGAGCTCAACTGGATCAGCGATGCTAGGAACCACCCCAAGTTCAGTGATGAACTTGCGGATCCAAACTGCCTCCTTTGCTGCCTCTGATGCAGCAATGTACTCGGCTTCTGTTGTAGAATCAGCTACTGTATCCTACTTCGAACTCTTCCAGCTGACAGCATCACCATTAATGCAAAATATGAACCCCGACTGCGATCTATAGTCATCCTGGTCGGTCTGGAAGCTAGCATCACTGTAACCCTTTACAGCTAGCTCATCATTGCCTCCATATATCAAGAAATATTCTTTAGTCCTTCTTAAGTACTTAAGAATATTCTTGACCGCAATCCAGTGACTTTCACCTGGATCAGACTGGTATCTGCTCAATGGCCTATCAATGCCATTAATGATCTGCAATGCTGTGATGAAGTTCCGTAGCCAAATCCCGTGATTGGACGCTTCATAGCTTGCTATCAACTCTGCCTCCATAGTGAAGTGGCTATTAGCGTCTGCTTGACGTTCTTCCAAGATATAACCCCTCCAACAAGTATGAAGATATAACCCAAAGTGGACCTCCTGCTATCCAAATATCCAACAAAATCAGAGTCTGAATATCCAATCACCTCTAAGTGATCTGATCTCCGATATATGAGCATCTGTCCTTTAGTTCTTTGCAAATACTGCATCACTCTCTTTACCACTTTTAAGTGTGACGGTCCTGAGTTATTAACATATCTACCTAACATTCCCACTATAAATGTTATATCTGGTCGCATACCTGAGACTTCCCACTGCTGACGCATATGGGAATTGCTCCATCTCCTTTATTTCAAGTTTAAGCTGTGGACACTGCTGCAAGATGAACTTGTCATCTCTTGACACAGGTGTATCACCAGGTGTACAGTTCTGCATACCATACCTTATAAGCACCTTTTCAATATAGGCTTATTATGAAAGTCCAAGAATGCCTATTAAACGATCACGATAGATTTGTATGCCTAAAACAAAGGATGCTTCACGAAGATCTTTCATTTCAAAATTACCAGATAGAAATGACTTGGTTTGATGCAGCACACCCTTATTATTGCTTGCAAACAATATATCGTTCATATACAAAACAAGTATAACAAACTTGCTCTCACTGAACTTGACATATATGCACTGAGCAATAGAGTTCTTTTTAAATCCAAATGAGGTAACCACTTGATCAAATTTTTGGTACCACTGATAGGATGCCTGTTTTAAACCATAAATGGACTTCTTTAATCTATATACTAGGTGTTTTAAGTCTTTAGACTCAAAGTTTTCTGGTTGCAACATATGTATAGACTTCTCTATGTCTCCAATGAGGAATGTAGTCTTTATATCCATTTGATGTAGCTTTAAATCATAATGAGCTACAAGTGTCATGATTACCCTAAGGGAGTCTTTCGTCGACATAGGTGAGATCAATGTCTTCTTTCTAAGTGAATCCCTTGACAACAAGATGAGCCTTATACTTTTCAACATTTTCCCTTAAATACTATTTGGTTTTAAATATCCATTTACAGTCAATGAGTTTCTTTCCTTTAGGCAATTCGACAAGTTTTCAAACATCATTGTCTACCATAGACTTCAACTCTTCATGCATGGCATTAATCCACCTTTCAGGATTAGAGTATTATTTGACTTCTTGGAAAGATGTAGGATCACTCTCCAACCTCATGTAAAATCATGCTCTTGGAGATAAATATAATCACGAGAATTTATGATTTTTCATTCCTTTGTGGATCACCTTAAAGACACTTGTGTTTGAGGTTGTTGAGATACTTGCTCATTAATATGAGTCAATACTTCAATTTCAGTGGTAGATTCCTCTAATTGCATTGGAGATGTCATGGGAATATCTTGGTTCACTACGCTCACTGGATGTGTGATACCCATAATGTGCGGTATGGTAACCATACCGCTACTGATCACACTAGTAGTAACCACAAGAGGATCACTAATGCTTTCCTCAAAAGATATTTTCCTGATTTTATTACTCCCGCTATTCTCAATGAACTTAGCATTTCCCGTTTCAAAGAAGAATTTATTAGAGGGATCATAAAATTTATATCCTCTTGACTTCTCAGAATATCCTACAAAATTACAGCTAACCGTTCTTGAGTCCAATTTCCTTTCATTAGGCTTGTAAGGCCTAGCTTCAGCTGGACAACCTCAGATATGTAAGTGCATAATGCTAGGCTTTCTACCTGTCCATATCTAGAATGAGGTTTTAGTTACTGCTTTACTAGATACTCTATTTAGTAGGTAAACTGCAGTCTTGAGTGCTTCACTCCACAAAGACTCTGATAGAGAAGTGAAAGTTATCATAGTTCTTACCATATCTTTTAGGGTTCGATTATGACGCTCAGCTACACCATTCTGACTGGGTGTACTAGGCATGGTATATTGAGGCACAATCCCACACCTAGTAACGTAGTTCGTAAAAGGTCCTGGGCGTTTTTCACCTAATCCATCATATTGACCGTAATATTCACCTCCACGGTTGGATTGGATAGGTTTAATTTTCTTACTTAGTTGAAGTTCAACTTCGACTTTAAAAATTTTGAACATGTCCAAAGATTGAGATTTGTCATGAATTAGGTACAGATAGCCAAATCTGGAATAGTCATATATGAAGCTAATAAAATATGTGTGTATATTCCAAGATGCCTTAGCGAATGGTCCACAAATGTCAGTATGTATTAACTCTAAAACATCACTGCAATGGGTAGCCCTCTTATTCCTTTTGTTAGTGGTCTTCCCCTTGATACACTCTATACAGACATTAAAATCTGACATGTCAAGGGAATCAAGAATTTCATGTGACATTAACCTTTCTAGGCGTTGTTTGGATATATGTTCTAAACGTCTATGCCACAACATGGAAGAATTCTTGTTAGTCAATTTACATTTTGTACTTATACTATGCATTATCACGTTGTCAACTGTAGGAGTAAAGGTGTTTAATTTATAAAACTTATCAACCAAGAAATCATTGTCAACCAACACCGAATTAAAGAAAATACTGAAAATTTCATTTCTAAGAACAAGAATAACCTGATTTGTCCAAACAAGAAATTAAAATTAAATTCCATCGAAAATACGATACAATAAATATATTTTCTAAATTCAGAAAGACATTGGTTCCTAAACAAAACCTAAAAACACCAATCGACTCGACTTTAGCCTTCTTTCCATTTCCTGTATAGATGTATCTTTCACCATCAAGCAGAAATCGGCTCCTAAGACAACCCTACATAGTTACACTTATGTGAGTAGTAGCACCGGTATGTATCCACCAAGTGTTAATGGGTACAATAGCTAAATTGACTTCCGAACTAACAAAGTTGAGAAGTTTACCTTTCTTTATATGCTAGTTGGTGTACTTGAGGCAGTCTTTTTTCTTATGACCTTTCTTCTTACAAAAGAAACAAGTAGATTCTTTATCCTGCTTCTTGTGCTCCTTATGCCCATTGCCTCCAGAATCTGTAGTTTGTTTTCCTTTTCCTTTGTTATTGATCCTCTTTCATTTCTTGCTTTCACTTTGAGAACTAGATGCTAAGTGAGAACTCTCAGATGTCTCAATCTTTAGTCTCCCTTCCTCTTGCATTCATTAAGCTTTGAGCTCATTTAATGTCCACTTTTCCTTTTGAGTATTATATGATATCTTAAAAGGAATGAACCATGCAGGCAAAGACATCAAGACGAAATGCACTAACATACCCTCAGACATATAAAGTTTTAGTGCTTTCAGACTTATGACTATATATATTGGACATCTCCATAATGTACTCCTTTATGCTTCCTTTACCATTATACCGCATGGTTACCAACTTCATAAGAAGTGTGGTAGTCTTGATCTTTTTATTTGAGGTGGATCGATCTGCTAATTGGTCCAGGAAACTCCTAGCATTTCCTCCCTCTGTTATTGAGCCCTTTATTAGTGTCGGTATGGAAAGATTTATGATACTCAGACACATGCGATTTGATTTCTCCCACAGCTGAAATTTAGCCATCTGCTCCATAGTGCTAGCAGTAGTCAGAGGTGCAGAACGATCATTCCTTAATGCATAGTCTAAGTCCATGCAGCCTAAGACTATGGTCACATATTCTTTTCATTCAGCAAAATTTAAATTAGTTAATGTTGGGATGTTATTAATGCTACCAGTTACAGATTGTACTGAAATTAAAAAAAGACATTTATTTAAACTCATGATTTAATTAAAGCCGAGAATATATAAGTAATATACAAAATTATGCAAATAAAATAAAATTTTAAATACATATAAATGATTTCCTTATGAGCAAGGGTGAACCATATCAGGGGGCTAGCCTGGGCTTTAGCCCAGGCTAGCTCGACCCAAAGCCCATTAGGGCATATCTTATTCTATTTGCCTTTTTTCCCCTTTTTCCTTCCCATTTCTCACTTCACGTCTTCACCTCGTGGCTATGGTCTGCCGCTAGCTGCAGTTTGCAGAAATTTTTTGCTCCACTTGATCAGCATCTAACTTTTTGCTCCTTGCCTTTGGATCTTTCCTTCTTGAAGGGTGGAGGATGGAGATTCTTTTCTGCAATGGTTAACAGTGAGTCTGCGATTTTTTGCTCCACTTGATCACGATTCACGCATCTAACAGTGTAAGTCTGTATGAAACTCAGATTCTTAATTTTTATTTTTCTAACTCATTGACCATTGGTTGTGTTTAATTATTTTATTAATGAATATGTATATAGGTTATTGATTACAATGTCAAGTGAACATATCCCCAAGCGAACAAAATCAAGGTTAACCCTTCGTCAAATTTACAACAAAGCAAATGATGGACAAACAAGTGCAATAATTCTTCAATGAATGTTGATGATGCCCCATCTCCTTTTCAAGAATCTCCAAAAATTGATGTTGAGAAAGTTGATATTCCATCAACGATTGATGCTCCTTGGAACGTGATCCCGGATTACATTTACCAATATGGTCGCATCCTGTGGATATGCGTGATGATGTTAGAAAGAATTATATCAAAATGGGGTCATGTCAACCTAAATTGAGTAAGTATCCACCTATTGCATATTCAAATCAAAATCGACATTTTCAATATGGTTGGTTTGCACAATTCCCATGGTTAAAGTACTCAAAAGCAAAAAATAATGCAATTTGTTTTCCATGTTATCTTTTCGGCACATGTTCCTCAAAGTATGTTACATTTACTCATGAAGGATTTCAATATTGGAAGAGAGTCAAAGAAAGGAAGAAATGCCCATTTGCACAACATGAGGGAAATGCGAATTCACTACATAATTTTGCTATGGAAAAGTGGAATAATTTAGTGGATTTATCTCATCGCATTGACAAAGTTATAAACAAGGTTAATTCTCAAGAATACTGAGTAATCGATTATGACTTAAGACTTCAATAGAGAGTATGAAATGGTTAGCTATGCAAGGGTGTGCATTTAGAGGTCATGATGAATCTATCCATTCTACTAATCGTGGAAATTTCATTGAATTGGTTAAGTTGCAAGCAAGAGTGAATGAAGAAATTGCTTCAGTTGTCTTAGAAAATGCTCCTCAAAATGCCAAGTATACATCTTCCAAGATTCAGAAAGAATTATTGCATATTTTTGCTAATAAAGTGCGAAATATGATTCGTGAATAAGTGGGGGATGCCAAGTTCTGTATTCTTGTCGATGAAGCTCTTGATGAATCTAATAAGGAACAAATGGCCATCATTTTGAGATATGTGGATTGCAAGGGCATTGTTCGATAACGTTATTTTGAAGTTGTTAGTGTGATCGACACAAATGCATTAACGCTTAAAAAATAAATATGTAATGTGCTTTCTCGTTACAATCTTTTGGTTGAAAATTACGAGGTCAAGGATATGATGGAGCTAGTAATATGCGGGGTGAATGGAATGGATTACAAGCCTTATTTCGCAAAGATTGTCCGTATGCCTATTATATGCATTGTTTTGCCCACCGCTTACAACTTGCTTTAGTTGCAGTATCGAAAGAAGTGCATGAGGTATGGTTATTCTTTTTAAAATTGAGTTCCATTATTAATTTTTTTGGCTCTTCTTTCAAATGTCAATGTGAGTTAAAATCTATTCGAGAAGATGAAATCACCGATATGATAGCTTCGGGAGAACTTAAAACTGGCACAGGGGCTAATCAAATTCGTACTTTACAACGAGCTGGAGCTACTCGTTGGAGCTCTCATTTTGCTTCTGTCAATAATTTAATTGATATGTATGGTGCAACTTGTATACTTCTTGAAAGAATGATTGATAATGGACTCAATAGTAGTATACGTGGAGAAGCTAAAAGCATTTACAAAGAGATGATGTCATTTGAATTTGTGTTTATCTTGCACCTGATGAATGAAGTTTTGGGAATCTCTAATATTCTTTGTCAAGCATTGCAAATGAAATCTCAAGACATATTAAATGCAATCAATTTGGTCTCATCAACCAAGACTCTTCAAAAGTTACGAGAAGTTGGATGCGAGAAACTTTTGGAAAGTGTATTGAAGTTTTGTGAAAGGTATAGATTTATTTATTTAACTATTTATTTTTCATTTTTACATGAAATTTGTTATATGATGATAATATTTCTTTTCTTTTTTTTGGAAGGCATCACATTAAAATGCTCAATATGAGTGCTCGATATTTGGAAGGAACAAGACGTTCTTGTCAACAAAAGAATTATATCACTGTTGAGCATTATTATCACATTAGGATATTCAATGTTGTGATAGATTTTCAATTGATGGAGTTAAATAATAGATTCACTGAATAAGCAATGCAACTCCTAACTCTCAGCTTAGCCTTGAATCCTATTGATGGGTTTAAATCATTCAATATTGAGGATATTTATACTCTTGCTCAAATTTTCTATCCTCAAGATTTTACTCGAATTAAGTTAGATGCTTTGAGAAGACAGTTGGAGCACTATGAGTATGCAGTGGTTCGTCATGCAGATTTTCAGAATATTGCTTCTCTTTCTCAGTTATGTCAAGTATTGGTTGAAACTAGAAAATCGAATCACTTCTTTTTGGTTGATAGATTAATTCGCTTAGTGCTGACTCTTCCAGTTTCGACAGCAACTATAGAGAGAGCATTTTCAGCAATGAATCTTGTGAAGACATCACGTCGTAATAAGATGGATAATGATTTCCTTGCAGATTGTTTGGTTGTTTACATTGATCGAGAGTTTGCCAATTCAATAGATGTCGAATCCATAATAGATGAGTTTGATGAGAAGTCTCGTAGAGTAAAGCATAGAATCAATGAACTTGATTGATTGTAATTCTAGTGCCTTGTAAGGTTATTCTCTTTATACTCTTTTAATCTGTTTTGTTTTTTGAATTACATTTTTTTATATTTTGTGAAATATTTGTTAGAGTGTATACTAAAATCCTAGCTTTTGGTATAAACATTTATCTAGAAATAAGAATCACATTGGTCAAATGTCTACAGTTATGATAAATGTAGTTGTTCAATTAATTTATATTGTAGATAACATGGTGTGTGGTGTCACACACAGAGGATCATGTTATCAGTACCTTATAAATTATAAACAGTAGCTCACGACCATAATGGAAAGGAACAAACCATTGGAAGGTCGTAGTATAATTAGGTGTTAGTTTATCTTAACTATATAATTACACTAGTACACTTAGAGTGTATTGAGTAGGATCATTTGAGGTCGTTTCTTTTATACTGACTTTATAAAGGAACAAAGACCTCAGTTATTATGGAAGTATGTGCTCTTAATCCTAATATAATAATAAGCACATATATTTGATATTTATTTCTTTAATTTATCAATGGGTGAGATTTAGTTCGATGAATCAATAAGCCCAATAAGTTGGGAAATGATATCACTTATAGTGTGTGTTGTTGATTATAGAAGAAAACTGTGTCCTAGTAATCCAGGTTGAGAATGTCCCCAAGAGGAGCTCATAAGAATTGTCATGTTAAACCCTGCAGGTGGACTTAGTCCGACATGACGATGAAGTTGAGTGGTACTACTCTTGGAGCTAGATATTAATTGAGTTGTCAGTAACTTACTTAGTTAGTGGACATTTGTTATCTTAAACACAGGGAGACTAACACACTCATGATAAGAAGGAGCCCAAAATGTAATTTGGGATTGGTGCGGTAGTTCAATAATAGTTCTCTAGTGGAATGAATTATTATTGATAAAATTAAGTTGTGTGTTCGGGGCGAGCACAGGATGCTTAATTTTATCAGGAGACCAAAACCAATTTCTCCTCTCGGTCCCTATCGTAGCCTCTAGTATATAGAGATTTATACCCACCGCATACCCACCTTCTTACCCATCCAATGGGGCCGGCCAAGCTAGCTTGGAACCCAAGCTAGGGCCGGCCAAGACCAAGTGGATGAGCCATGTAGGTGGCCGGCCAAAGCTTGGATCCCAAGCTTAGGTGGCCGACCATTAGAATATTAAAAAAGGATTTTTATTAAAATTATTTATTATGTGGATATCATGATTTTAAAAGAGAGTTTAAAAATTAAAAATTTCCTTTTATAGCTTTCTACAAAAGATTAAGAGAAGAGAATAATCTCTTTCCTTATTTGTAGTTTAAAAGGATGGTTTTAATTTTTAGTAAAAACTTTCCTTATTTGTAAATCATCTACATGTTTAAAAAAGGGTTTAAAATTTGAAATCTTTCCTTATTTGTTGATTAAAGGAGGATTTTAAATTTTAAGAAAACTTTCCTTTTTAATCATGTTCATGATTTAAAAGAGAGTTCAAAATTAAATAATCTCTTTTATAAGTTTCTACAAAAAATTAAGAAAAGATTTGATATCTTTCCTTATTTGTAGATTAAAAGAGATTTTAATTTATAGAGATAACTTTCTTTTTATCCACATATTTAAAAGAAAGATTTTAATTTATTAAATTCTCTTTTTATAAACGAATCATGAAGGGATAAAAATTAGTGAGAAATTTTTATAAATTTCCGGAAGCAAATAAGGAAGTTTTAATTGGTGTTTAAAATTTTATTTGCTTGGAGATTATATGGTGTGGCCGGCCATTGCAAAATTGAAAAGAAAAATTGTTTTTAATTAAATAAATTTTCCTTTTCAATGGCAAAAGAATTAAGGAAGTTTTTATTAAATTTTCCTTATTTGCCAAGATCAAGGATTATAAAAGAAGGGGTAGAGGTACCTTCATGTAACGTCCGAAAATTCTCAAAACTATTTTAGGAATATTCTATGATTTTTCTGGAATTTTTAGATATTTTTCCGGAATTTTCCGAGTAACGGAAGTAGCAAAACTAATTAGTCCGTTAAACCTTTAGTTAGCCTTAGTAACCGGTGAACCCAGCAGGGTCGTGCTGAGAGAAAGGAGAATCAAATATATTTATAATTGAGTTGGGCCAAAATACCCACTTAATATAAATAGGAAAACATAAGTTGGTTTGGTTTATTTTGTGTTGGTTCGGCAACTTCTCCTTCACCCTAACCTCACCGACGCCACCTCTCCCTCTCCCCCCTCTCTCGGCGCAAACCACAAGGAGACCTAGGGTTCTCTCCCTAGGGTTCCAAGGTCACTTTCCGGCGATGATTTCAGCACAAGGACGTTCCCCTCCGCGAGTAGAGCACGTGGACGCGAGCGAATCGTCGAGAAGTTGTCTCCACCGGAATTCCTAGCGATTAGATTTGTAAGAAATCTAGCACACAAGGTAAGAAACCCCTCACCTGCAGTATAAGTAGCTCCGTTTGGTTTTATACGCACTAGTTTAGTTATATGCAGTTTTTATCGACGCATAGGGTGAATTTGACCCTCCTCGCAGATTTAGGGATTTAGTGAGTACTTCTAGATGGGCTGGACACGTATTCCCTCTTCAGTGGGGGTTCCTAGACGTTGTCGGGTGCCTAGAAGTGGTCTCCCTAATAGAGGGGAGAGTTGGGGCACACTAGGTGTTCGATAAAATAGCTAGTTAAGTTAAAATACAAATTAGACATTTTAATAGCTCAGTTAAATGCATTAGAAGCATTTAAATCAGTAAATCAGTGTATTTTAGCTTATATGGGACTACGGTCCAATGGGTGGGCTCCCACAGTCGCCTCTAGGTTCAGACAACCTAGCTCTAGGTTCAGATAACCTAGAAACAGCCAGTTTAAACAGTTAGCTATATTCAGTATTTTACTTTCAGTGGCACTGTACTGGATCAGATATCCATTGGGTTGGACTCCCACAGTCGTCCCTAGGTTTAGATAACCTAGTTAACCCTACTAAATTCGGGACGTGCAAACCTGGGTTTAGTTAGGGATGCGCGCACAGCAAGTACAGTTGCTGGGCCCAAACAAGATGTTTAGTATTTTCACTTATTATATGTATATGGTTTTCAACCTTTCACAAATTAGTTCGTGAATTCAGTACAGTCCTAGTAGTAGCTCAGTTTTTAGTACCAGCTTAGTTTTTCATTGATACCATGTGATTGATATCATGTTCAGCTTTAGATATGCCATGATTGTATGCTTATATGCCATGCCATGTTTAGGTTATTCAGTATACTCAGCATATCCTTTCAAACAACATGATTTAAAATCATATTTGCATCGTATGCATGTTTTAGTGAGGTAGATGGTTTCTTACTAAGCTTTTTAGCTTACAGATACTATTTTCCTTATACTGCAGATACAGGTAAAAGGAAAATGGACTAGCAGTGGAGGCTGGAGGTCAATGCAGATCAAGATGTGTGTGGAAGGAACTGGAATAAAGATCCTAGGGATCTAGTTTTATTTTATAATGCATTAGAACGTGTTCAGTATGCATTAGTACTTATAGTAAGCGTTATCTTACGTTTCTGTTAGTTAGCAAGAGAACAGCTTAAAACCTTGTTAGTTTTGGTTTCCATATGCTTACATGCCATGAATTAGTATTCTATGCCTTAATCATGTTTAGTATGTTAGCCCTTACTTAGTAGAATGTTTCTCTTAGCTTTTGTAGTGTTGTATATTGACTTTGGCACGCATCAGTGCTGTTATCAGGGGTCTGATACGAAATCAGAAACCCCTGATCGGTCAGCAGACCGATCAGGGAGTCTCTGATCGGTCGGTAGACCGATCAGGGAGTCTCTAATCGGTCGGTAGACCGATCAGGGACCTGGTTTCTGCGAACAGAACTTTCTGTTCGTTCCCTGATCGATCCGTGGATTGATCAGGAGCTGGGTCGCGAAAAATGGCTCGTTGATCGGTCAGTAGACCGATCAGTAAGCCACTGATCGGTCTCATTGACCGATCAGGGACCAGCTGGATCGGTCGGCAGACCGATCCAGCAGCGTACAGAATGGCAGTGTAGATTGTGGATCGGTCGGTCGAACGATCCGGAGTTTCCTACCGTGCCAGTAGTTGTGGATCGGTCTGTGGATCGATCCGATGTTTATTCTCAGTTGTAAACACCTCCCCTAGCATGTGTACAACTCCTAGATACACCCAGAATACTAAGTTAAACCTTACAGCATTTAGTTCAGTAAAATTTTAAAATAGCCAGCTTTCATTCCGCATTAATAGTCCAGCACAGCATAACTGTAGCGATCGGCCTCGCAGCCTAGTCAGTAGGAGGCGGGTCGTTACAGAGTGGTATCAGAGCAGTGTTCCATACTTCTTGCACACACATTAGCATTGTACCTGCAGCTTCCAAGTAAGAATACCTCTGCTTTATTTATGTTTCTTGCTTTCTTGTTATAGCTCATGTTAATAAATAATTGATGCATGTTAGTATGTGATAGTATATAACATGATAGCAATAGTTATACAATTATAATTGTATTAGTTATGCATGTCCTGTCCTCCATGTCTTTAGAAATGGCACGAGGACGCCCAGCTAGAAGGACACCAGCTACTGAGCCCCAGCATGAGGCAGGCAGTTCAGTGCCTCCCCCAGCCCCTACAGCAGCAGCTAGCTGAACAACAACAGGAGATAGCCACCCTCAGGGCTAATCAGCAGAATACCCCCACAGTCACCCCGAAACCAAATCTGACGACTCCAGTAGTCTTAGAGGTTCCACCAGCTCAGCCTACAGCGCCAACGCTAGCACCAGTACCAGCACCAGCAGTCACAGCAGCTGAGCCAAGAAAGGAAGCCTATCTGATCCAGTGGCAGCGAGTCAAGCCAAAAAACTTCTCAGGCACTAGTGAATCATGGGATGCACAAGCCTGGTTCAAAACACTGGAGAGCACGATGGAGCTTGTGGACTGGCCAGAACACGAGAAGGTGAAGTGTGCCTCCTTCTGCCTGACAGGAGACGCACGCATGTGGTGGGAAAGAATCAGAACGAAGCGCCCAGTGAACCAGATGTTATGGGCTGACTTCGAGAAGGAATTCTTCGAGGAGTTCTTTCACATACGGGTTACAAACCGCCACTACGACGAGTTCACCGAGTTTCGTCAGGGCAACCTTTCAGTTGAGGAAGCCGTGAAGAAATTCAACAGGTTGGCTCATCTATGCCCGGAGCTAGTCAGCACAGAGAAGGAACGAATCTGGTTGATGCTCAAGATGCTGAGGCCAGAGATAGCAGTGAACGTGGCTGGTCGCATACATAGGCCACAAACCACAGAGGAGTTAGTGAGCAGTGCCTTGACCACAGAGCATTACCAGAACAGCATAAAGCAGCAGAAGCAAGTCTCCTCAGAGTCCAAAGGCCAAGGAAACTCTCACACTCAAAAACAGCAAGGCCACAGCTCTAACTGGAAAGGGAACTCCAACAGCAAGCGCAAATCAGGGAGTGACCCAAAAGGAGGACCATCTAGCAAGCGACCCAGCTATCCAAAGTGTGCTACTTGTGGGAAATTCCACCCAGGGGTTTGTCGCAAGGGCACACGAGGATGCTTTGAATGTGGACAAGAAGGGCACATGGCCAAGCAGTGCCCAAACAAGACCGGTCTTCCTCAGCAGATTCAGTATGCAGGCCAGCCAGCTCAGTTATATCAGATGCAGGCCGCTCTAGAAGGTCCACTTATCAGCCAGGGCAGATTAGAAGCCCCTCCAGCGATGGCGAATGCGAGGATCTACTCACTCACCAGAGAGGACGTAGTCAATGCCTCGACAGTTGTCACAGGTCAAATTAGCATTTTACAGTATAGTGCTACTGTTCTATTTGATACTGGGGCAACCCATTCATATATAGCCAGGATGTTTTCCGAAAAATTAGAAAGACCCTCAGAGGTACTCAGGGGTCAGTTTTTGACGGCATTACCTTCAGGAGAAATCATGGCATCCACGCACTGGCTCAGAGCAGCGCCGGTCATTATAGCAGACAGAGAGCTCTTTTGTGATCTGATAGTGCTAGAGATGACCGACTATGACGTTATCTTCGGGATGGACTTCTTGATCAAATACGGTGCCTCCATAGAGTGCCGTAACCAGAAAGTCATATTCCAACCTGAAGCGGAAGCACAGTTCGAATTCATCGGAGAACCCAGGAGAAGGGCCAAGAAGTTTCTCTCAGCTATGAAGGCACAGAGGTTGATGGATTCAGGATGTACGGGGTTCTTAGCACACATAGTCAGTACCAGCCAGGACAAGAACCAATAGCTAGCAGAGGTTCGAGTCGTATGTGACTACCCAGCAGTCTTCCCTGAAGAGTTACCAGGCTTAGCACCAGACAGGGAGATTGACTTTGAGATAGAGCTCATTCCCGGTACGAATCCTATCTCCAAAGCGCCTTATCGCATGGCTCCAGCAGAACTGAAGGAACTTCAGGAGCAACTACAGGAGCTGCTCGACAAGGGTTTCATACGCCCGAGTCACTCACCATGGGGAGCGCCTGTATTGTTCGTGAAGAAGAAGGATGGAAGCATGCGACTGTGCATAGACTACAGATCACTGAACCAAGTCACGATCAAGAACAGGTATCCCCTTCCCAGAATCGATGACCTGTTCGACCAGCTAAAGGGAGCAGCAGTGTTCTCTAAGATAGATCTCAGATCAGGTTATCATCAGGTGAAGGTTAAAGAAGGGGATATACCCAAGACAGCATTCAGAACCAGATACGGACACTATGAGTTCGTAGTCATGCCCTTTGGCGTGACCAATGCTCCAGCTACATTCATAGATCTCATGAACAGAGTATTCAGGGAGTATTTGGATAAGTTTGTTATTGTGTTTATCGATGACATCCTTATCTACTCAGGAACTCAGGAAGAACACGCAGAGCACCTGAAAACAGTATTGCAGACCGTTCAACAGAATCAGCTATACGCCAAGTTCACAAAATGTGAATTTTGGTTAGATCAGGTGTCCTTCCTGGGGCACATCATCTCAAAGGATGGTATTATGGTAGATCCCAGCAAGATAGAAGCAGTGAGTAACTGGAAGAGACCTAAGAACGCCAGCAAAATCAGGAGCTTTCTGGGATTAGCAGGATATTACAGAAAGTTTGTAGAGGACTTCTCCAGGATAGCCTCCCCACTGACAGCTCTTACCAGAAAGAATAGGAAATTTCAGTGGGAGAACAGTCAGCGAGCTAAAAAGGAGATTGACCAGTGCTCCCATTTTGGCTCTACCAGACAACACCAGCAGCTTCGACATCTATAGTGATGCCTCTAAGCTGGGACTAGGAGCAGTGCTGATGCAAAACGGCAAGGTGATCGCCTATGCCTCCAGACAACTTAAGGATTATGAGAAGAATTATCCTACTCATGACCTTGAGCTTGCAGCAGTAGTGTTCGCTCTAAAAATTTGGAGACATTACTTATATGGAGCTCAGTGCAGAGTGTATACTGATCATCAGAGTCTGAAGTACTTCTTCACTCAGAAGGATCTGAATATGCGATAGCGCAGATGGTTAGAGCTGGTCAAGGACTACGATGTAGACATCCTCTACCATCCAGGGAAAGCCAATAAGGTAGCCGACGCACTTAGCAGAAAATCCAGTGCTACCTTATTATCTCTTACAGCCATGTCACCGCCTCTACAGAAGGAGATCGTAGATTTCGGTCTTGAACTCATCGTTGGACAGCTCTCTACTATGACCTTAGAGTCTACCTTGCTTGGTGATGTTCAGTCAGCTCAGGAGCAGGACCCTGAAATTCAGAAAATCAAGCAAGGGCTAGCAGATTCAAAAAGTAGAGAATTCAGAGTGTCTGATAGCGGGGTGTTGTATTTTGGTGACAGACTCTGTGTTCCATATCAGGAGGAGCTACGGAGACAGATTTTAGATGAGGCTCACAAGACTCCCTATGCGATGCATCCAGGTTCCACCAAAATGTACCAAGACCTGAAGAACAGTTTTTGGTGGCCCGGGATGAAGCGAGACATCGCCAGATATGTTAGCATCTGCCTCACCTGTCAGAGGGTCAAGGCAGAACATCAGCGACCAGGAGGAGTTCTGCAGCCTATACAGATTCCAGAATGGAAGTGGGAGGATATCTCTATGGATTTCATAGTGGGACTGCCCAGAACCACGAATGGTTTTGACGCCATCTGGGTAATAGTCGACAGGTTGACTAAATCAGCCCACTTCTTAGCTATCAAGATATCCTACTCCATGGAGAAGCTAGCTCAGTTGTATCTCCAGGAGATCGTCAGACTACATGGAGTCCCACGAACCATCATTTCAGACAGAGACAGCAGATTCACATCACACTTCTGGGAGTGTGTACAGTCAGCGTTGGGCACTAAGTTAAAGTTCAGCACAGCATTCCATCCTCAGACAGATGGTCAGACGGAGCGAGTAAACCAGGTACTCGAAGATATGCTCCGAGCGTGAGCCCTAGACTTCAAGGGAAGTTGGTGCAAATATCTGAGCTTAGCAGAATTTGCATACAACAACAGCTATCAGGACACTATCGGCATGGCACCTTACGAGGCTCTCTATGGGCGGAGGTGTAGATCTCCAATCTGCTGGTATGAGAGTGGTGAACAGAAAGAGCTAGAACTTCAGACAGATCTAGTGGCAGATACCACAGCAGCTATACAGCAGATCCGCCAGAGGATAGAGACAGCTCAGAGCTGCCAGAAAAGCTATCCTGATACACGGCGCAAACCCTTAGAGTTTTCAGTCGGGGATACAGTGTTCCTCAGAGTAGCTCCCATGAAGGGGGTGATGCGTTTTGGGAAGAAGGGCAAGCTTAGTCCCAGATATGTGGGACCATATCTTATCAGCAGAAGAGTGGGCAAGGTAGCATATGAGCTAGAGCTACCCCAGGAAATGTCAGCTGTCCACAACGTATTTCATGTCTCTATGCTGAAGAAGCATACCCTAGATGCCACCCAGGTGATTGAGCCCCAGTCGGTATAGATCCGCGAAGACCTCAGCTATGATAGTCGACCTATTCAGATAATAGACCGAGCAGTTAAGAAATTGTGGAACAAGGAAGTACCATTAGTCAAAGTCATTTGGCACAGTCACACAGCAGAAGAGGCGAAGCCAGCATGAGACAGAAGTACCCAGAATTATTCTAAGTTCGAGGACGAACTTTTTATAAGGTATGGGGGATTGTAACACCCGAAAATTCTCAAAACTATTTTAGGAATATTCTATGATTTTTCTGGAATTTTTAGATATTTTTCCGGAATTTTCCGAGTAGCGGAAGTAGCAAAACTAATTAGAAGAATAAAAAGGCTTTAGCGGGAATCGAACCCGGGACCTCTCGGGTCCGTTAAACCTTTAGTTAGCCTTAGTAACCGGTGAACCCAGCAGGGACGTGCTGAGAGAAAGGAGAATCAAATATATTTATAATTGAGTTGGGCCAAAATACCCACTTAATATAAATAGGAAAACATAAGTTGGTTTGGTTTATTTTGTGTTGGTTCGGCAACTTCTCCTTCACCCTAACCTCACCGACGCCACCTCTCCCTCTCCCCCCTCTCTCGGCGCAAACCACAAGGAGACCTAGGGTTCTCTCCCGAGGGTTCCAAGGTCACTTTCCGGCGACGATTTCAGCACAAGGACGTTCCCCTCCACGAGTAGAGCACGTGGACGCGAGCGAATCGTCGAGAAGTTGTCTCCACTGGAATTCCTAGCGATTATATTTGTAAGAAATCTAGCACACAAGGTAAGAAACCCCTCACCTGCAGTATAAGTAGCTCCGTTTGGTTTTATACGCACTAGTTTAGCTATATGCAGTTTTTATCGACGCATAGGGTGAATTTGACCCTCCTCGCAGATTTAGGGATTTAGTGAGTACTTCTAGATGGGCTGGACACGTATTCCCTCTTCAGTGGGGGTTCCTAGACGTTGTCGGGTGCCTAGAAGTGGTCTCCCTAATAGAGGGGAGAGTTGGGGCACACTAGGTGTTCGATAAAATAGCTAGTTAAGTTAAAATACAAATTAGGCATTTTAATAGCTCAGTTAAATGCATTAGAAGCATTTAAATCAGTAAATCAGTGTATTTTAGCTTATATGGGACTACGGTCCAATGGGTGGGCTCCCACAGTCGCCTCTAGGTTCAGACAACCTAGCTCTAGGTTCAGATAACCTAGAAACAGCAAGTTAAAACAGTTAGCTATATTCAGTATTTTACTTTCAGTGGCACTGTACTGGATCATATATCCATTGGGTTGGACTCCCACAGTCGTCCCTAGGTTTAGATAACCTAATTAACCCTACTAAATTCGGGACTTGCAAACCTGGGTTTAGTTAGGGATGCGCGCACAGCAAGTACAGTTGTCGGGCCCAAACAGCATGTTTAGTATTTTCACTTATTATATGTATATGGTTTTCAACCTTTCACAAATTAGTTCGTGAATTCAGTACAGTCCTAGCAGTAGCTCAGTTTTTAGTACCAGCTTAGTTTTTCATTGATACCATGTGATTGATATCATGTTCAGCTTTAGATATGTCATGATTGTATGCTTATATGCCATGCCATGTTTAGGTTATTCAATATACTCAGCATATCCTTTCAAACAGCATGATTTAAAATCATATTTGCATCGTATGCATGTTTTAGTGAGGTAGATGGTTTCTTACTAAGCTTTTTAGCTTACAGATACTATTTTCCTTATACTGCAGATACAGGTAAAAGGAAAATGGACTAGCAGTGGAGGCTGGAGGCCAATGCAGATCAAGATGTGTGTGGAAGGAACTGGAATAAAGATCCTAGGGATCTAGTTTTATTTTATAATGCATTAGAACGTGTTCAGTATGCATTAGTACTTATAGTAAGCGTTATCTTACGTTTCTGTTAGTTAGCAAGAGAACAGCTTAAAACCTTGTTAGTTTTGGTTTCCATATGCTTACATGCCATGAATTAGTATTCTATGCCTTAATCATGTTTAGTATGTTAGCCCTTACTTAGTAGAATGTTTCTCTTAGCTTTTGTAGTGTTATATAATGACTATGGCACGCATCAGTGCAGTTATCAGGGGTCTGATACGAAATCAGAAACCCCTGATCGGTCAGCAGACCGATCAGGGACCAGCTGGATCGGTCGGCAGACCGATCCAGCAGCGTACAGAATGGCAGTGTAGATTGTGGATCGGTCGGTCGAACGATCCGGAGTTTCCTACCGTGCCAGTAGTAGTGGATCGGTCTGTGGATCGATCCGAAGTTTATTCTCAGTTGTAAACACCTCCCCTAGCATGTGTACAACTCCTAGGTACACCCAGAATACTAAGTTAAACCTTACAGCATTTAGTTCAGTAAAATTTTAAAATAGCCAGCTTTCATTCCGCATTAATAGTCCAGCACAGCATAACAGTAGCGATCGGCCTCGCAGCCTAGTCAGTAGGAGGCGGGTCGTTACACTTCATGGTGTACAACCTCTATTATTTCTCTCCCTCTTTTCCTTGGTGTTGTGGCCGGCCAACCTCTCTTCCTCTCTTCCTCTTGGTGGTGGCCGAACCTTCTCTATTGGCTTGGAGCTCTTGTGGTGGCCGGATACTACTCGGAGAAGAAGAAGAAGAAGGAGAGAAAACTTGTATCCCTTGGAGCTTGGTTGGTGTTTTGTCCTTCGTCCTTGGTGAAGCTTCTTTGTGTTGGCCGAACCTAGCTAGGAGGAGAAGAAGGTTCTTGGTGGTTTCTCATCTCGGAAGATCGTTGCCCACACAACGTCCGAGGTTAGAAGAGGAATACGGTAGAAGATCAAGAGGTCTTTCTAGAAGGTATAACTAGTAATTTTTCTTTCCGCATCATGCTAGTTATTTATGGAAATAATACCAAATACAAGAGGCTTACGATTCTAGTGTTTCGAATATGTTTTTCGAAGTTGTGTTCTTTTGTTTTATTTTTTCCTTGTGATTTGATTGTTCTTTTCGGATAACCTAAAGTTATTTTAGGAAATTAAATATTAGATTTCTATAAAAGGTTTTGTCTAGTCGGTGGTGGTTGCTCTCATATCCAAGGAGGTCATGTGCCTCGCCACGTCAATACTGGGAACCAATTATGAAAATTAATATTTAATGAAATTAATAACTTAAGGTGATTTGGGTCGAACGTGTTAAGTTCCGCAGGAGATCCAAGTCAAAACCTAAAAGAACAAATAGATTAAGTTTTGGATCAAACGTGTTAAGTTCCGCAGGAGATCCAAAATTTAATTTAAAAGAACACATGGTAGCTAGGAAAAGGTTCAGACCTTTGTACAAAATTTTTGTACAGTGGAACCTCTAGGCTTTCCGAGTAGCAACCAACAATTGGTATCAGAGCTAGGGTTTTGCCTCTGTGTATTTGGTATTAGTTTAACTATGCATATGTCATACATAATTTAGGCAGGATAATATTAGGATGTGCTAACTTTATGGATGCAGGATCCAACTATTATGGCTTATAGTTATTATGTGTGTGATTGGACCCTTGGACATGTCAAGGGCATTTTATTGTGTGTGCATGATTGTATTATAAAATACAGCAGGAGCTGTATTTAGTTTTATTAGGATTTTATTTTTTATCTAGTTACATGTACATTCCTTTTATGGAATATAGGATCGATGGATGTAAATTTTATTTTATGTTCGATCTAGTTTACATGTACATTACTTCGAGGAATATAGGATCAAAATGTAAAATTTTATTTATGTCGCGGATCGAATCTTGCAAAGCGTGGAACCTTCTAAGGACCAGAGGCGCAGCGGAACTAGGAGCAAGATGGATGCAACAGCTAGACCCGGTGGCAGTTGCCAAATATGGCAGCAGCTTGGGATGACAACACACGGAGGACAACAAGAGATAAAAGCCATAATAGTTGAAAATTAGATTTTCTATTTATTGCTTTTATATTGTGTTGTGTGTGCATGTTAGTTTAGATATTTAGTAGGCTAGCATAGTTAAAATTCCTCATTTATAAATAACTAAGTGGGAGAGGGATTTTTAAGTAAATCCCATGGTCTCCATTACTGGTTTGTAAGTGATGCAAACAAGCTTGCGCGTTGGCTCTGAGTGCCTTCCTCCATAACGGATGAGCTTGTTTGTGGATCACTAGAACAGACTTCCATTTTTGGATGACTATAGGAAGTTAATTAAGAGCGTGTGATCTTCCCCAACGGAAGGGGCATAATCTTATTAATGGACTTAGTGTCAAGTAATGGTATACACTTAGACACATCTAATAATATCCTCCCCATCGGAGTCACTGCTATTATTTGTGTGACCAAATGATACCAACTATTAATTTTATTTGTCAAAAAGTTAGGTTGACAAGATAATAAAATTAATGGGTTAAAACCCTCCTTTTACAAATGTTGAATTTGTATACGTCCACACTAACGTGCATGCAAAATTCACGGTGTTTGAGGTGTTGGTGAATTTAAATAATATTGTTTGAGGAATCAATATTTTTTAAAAATTCAAAAGTTTTTGACCAAATATTTGATCAAAGACAGATCAACTATTAATTTTATTCGTCATAAAGTAAAGTTGACGAGATAATAAAATTAATGAATAAAATCTCCTCTTCGATTTTGTATACGTCCACACTATCGTGGCATACAAAATTCATGGGGATTTTTAAGGAGTTGATCTTGACCAAGTATTTTTGTGATTCTTAGGATTTAAAATGTGTGTCAATCCCCTAGTAGTCATACTATAAGAAAAACTTAGTAATCCCAATTGTAATGATTGGAAATAGGACTTGGACATTAAGGTAGACTGTCTTCTTAGAACTAAGAACAATATTGGTTATTTAATTCATTAGTTGAAACATGTTTAGTGGTGTTATCTACCAGAACCTAGAGTGTAGATATAGATGCTATTAATCATGTCCGCAATTCATTGCAGGGTTCCAGGAAACCCGACAACTAAATGAAAATTAAAACACCGTCCACATGGGCACTACTGTAAAAATGGTAGCTGTTGCGGTGGGAGATGTTTATCTTTTGATAAGAATAAAACATGGATTTTTGAGTAATTGTCTTTACGCACCAAGTTTAGAAAGAACTAGTTTTCAGTTTCTAAACTATTCAAAGAACTTGATATTCTGCCTCTTTTAATAACAAAGTTGTTATTAAGAAAAAGAGGGAAGTTATCTGTTCTGGTACGTTGGTTGGCAATTTATAAATCCAATAACTCTCACGATGCAACAAATGGAAATTAGTAACACATCTTCTAACTTTAAGAGAAAGTAACCTTCGGAAATGAACCAATTATATCTTTGGCATTTAAGGCTAGGTTATATTAACTTGAGTATAATTCATTGGTAGCTGATGAACTTTTGGGTTCATTAGTAGTAGAAATCTTTCCAACCTGTGAGTCTTACTTGGAAGGAAAAATAACCAAGAAGCTTTCAAGTCTAAGGGGTATGGAGTCAAAGATATGTTGAAATTGGTTCATTCTGATTTGTGTGATCCTATGACTATCCAGACAAGAGGTAGTATTGAATATTTCGTCTATTTAATAGACAACTATTCAAGATACAAATAAATTTACTTAATGTACCGCAAGACTAAGTACTTTGATTAGTTCAAAGAGTACTAGGCTGATGTGGAGAAACGATAAAGTAAAAAGACACTATGGTAAGATCGTAGTGGCAAGTACCTCTTGGGAGAATTTAGGAGTCACTTATCAGAAGTAGGGATTCAATCCCAACTAACTGCACCTGGTACACCCCTATAGAATGGTGTAGTAGAAAGAAGGTATAGAACTCTTATGGAAATAAGTAGATTGATGATGAGTTATTTTACCAAAATCATTTTAAGGATATACTCTGGAAACGGGAGTGAATATCCTTATAAAGTCAGAACTCTCTACTCATATAGAATTGCTGAACAGACGTAAGCCTATTTCGAAGCATATTCGGATTCGGGTAGTCCAGCATATATGCAGAAGAGAGACAATGATAAGTTGGACAGGAATTCACTTGTTTGAGGGTTATCCTAGTGAAATGAAAGTAGGTTTATAGTCTTAAAAATCAGAAGGTCATTGTTAGCATCAATGACCGATTTTTAGAAAAGGACTATGTAATAAACCATGTGCCCATAAGAAAATTTGTTCTTAAGGAAATAATAAAAGACATGTCTAATCTAGTACCAACTGTACAAGATGAGATACCACAAGAAAACTGCATCACGTATCACAAATGATACACAATTACAGATAGTGCCTCGTCGTAGTCGGAGGGTTGTTAGGCAACCTAAAAAGATTCATGTTTTGGGAGAGTTTTTGGACTCGATCCCTGGAGGGCATGAACCAGATCTCCGGACATATGACGAAGCACTCCAAGATAAAGATGCAGCATCTTGGCAAAGAGTAATGAATAAAAGAATTAGAATATATGTATTCTAATAAGATTTGGAAGCTTGTAGAACCACCAAATGGTGTAAAAGCCTTTGGGTGTAAAAAGGTCTATATTAGGAAAAGAGGGATAGACAGGAAGGTAGAAACTTTCAAAGCAAGGCTTGATGAAAAAGGAAACTTTTTCACTGGTAGCCATGCTTAAGTCTATCCGGATTCTTTTATCTATTTGGCAAGTGGATGTCAAGACAGTATTCCTTAATGGAAGTCTTGAAGAAAGCATCCATATAAAGCAGCCAGAAGGGTTCATTGCAAAGGGCTAAAAGCATCTTGTGTGCAAGCTCAATCAGTCTATGGACTGAGGCAAAGCTTCAAGGTCTTGGAACATCCGGTTTATCAAAGTAATTCAGATATATAGATTTAGTAACCAGATAAGTCTTGTGTATACAAAAGATGTGATGGAAACATGGTGGTATTTCTTGTACTATTCTTAGATAACATTTTTGGTAGTTGGAAACAATATCAAAATGTTGTCAGAAGTAAGGGTATGGTTGTCCAAACAATTCGATATAAAGGACTTGGGAGAATGTATATATTCTTGAGATCAAAGTAATAAGGGATCGCAAGAAAAGAATATTTTACTTATCCCAAGCTTCATACATCGGAAAAATACTTTCTCGTTTTAAGCATACAAAACTCCAAGAAAGGTTTCTTACATTTTCAGGATGGAGTAACTTTATCTAAAGATATGTCTCTGTAGATATCAAAGGAGATAAAGGAAATAAAGTCAGTTCTTTATGCTACGGCTGTTGGAAGCCTAATGTATGCTATGCACGAGATCAAAAATCTGTTTTGCCAAGGGCATAGTTAGCAGATATCAAAGTAACCCTGGACAAGGACAGGGGACTGCAGTAAAGCATATATTGTAGTACCTTAGAGGCACTAGAGATTATATTCTAGCTTACAAGGCAGTTAATTTGGTCCTTGTGGGTTGCACGGATTTTGACTTCCAATCGGATAGGGACAATAATAAGTCGACCTCGGGGTTTTGTGTTTACTTTAGGAGAAAAAAGTCATAACTATGGAAGAGTGATAAGCATAGGTGTTTTTCTGGACTCCACCATAGAAGCTGAGTATATGGCAAGCCTCTAAGGTAGCCATAAAAGTTGAATGACTTAATTACCTCAAGATAGACTTAGATATGATTTTTAGTTTGTCCAAAGATTATTACAATTTATTGTAATAATAATGGTGCAGTAACAAACTCGAAGAAACCATGAGTCTATAAGGCAAGTAAACACAATAGAGCGCAAGTACTACCCAATACGAGAAATTGTATAACGAGAAGAAGTTGTTGCCGCCTAGATTGCATCAGATGATAACCTAAGGTCCTTAAGGCAAAATCTTTTTGAAAGGCATGGGAATCAGATGTATGGCAGCAGATATGACAGCTTAGTCTTTTAGTATAAGTGGGAGATTGTTAGAGTGTATACTAAAAGCCTAGCTTTTGATATAAACATTTATCTAGAAATAAGAATCACATTGGTCAAATGTCTACATTTATGATAAATGTAGTTGTTCAATTAATTTATATTGTAGATAACATGGTGTGTGGTGTCACACACAGAGGATCATGTTATCAGTACCTTATAAATTATAAACAGTAGCTCACGACCATAATGGAAAGGAACAAACCATTGGAAGGGCATAGTATAATTAGGTGTTAGTTTATCTTAACTATATAATTACACTAGTACACTTAGAGAGTATTTAGTAGGACCATTTGAGGTCGTTCCTTTTATACTGACCTTATAAAGGAACAAAGACCTCAGTTATTATGGAAGTGTGTGCTCTTAATCCTAATATAATAACAAGTACATATATTTGATATTTATTTCTTTAATTTATCAACGGGTGAGATTTAGTTCGATGAATCATAAGCCCGATAAGTTGGAAAATGATATCACTTATAGTGTGTGTTGTTGATTATAGAAGAAACTGTGTCCTAGTAATCTAGGTTGAGAATGTCCCCAAGAGGAGCTCATAAGAATTTTCATGTTAAACCCTGCAGGTGGACTTAGTCCGACATGACGATGAAGTTGAGTGGTACTACTCTTGGAGCTAGATATTAATTAAGTGAGTTGTCAGTAACTTACTTAGTTAGTGGACATTTGTTATCTTAAACACAGGGAGACTAACACACTCATGATAAGAAGGAGCCCAAAATGTAATTTGGGATTGGTGCGGTAGTTCAATAATAGTTCTCTAGTGGAATGAATTATTATTGATAAAATTAAGTTGTGTGTTCGGGGCGAGCACAGGATGCTTAATTTTATCAGGAGACCAAAACCAATTCCTCCTCTCGGTCCCTATCGTAGCCTCTAGTATATAGAGATTTATACCCACCGCATACCCACCTTCTTACCCATCCAATGGGGTCGTCCAAGCTAGCTTGGAACCCAAGCTAGGGTCGGCCAAGACCAAGTGGATGAGTCATGTAGGTGGCCGGCCAAAGCTTGGGTCCCAAGCTTAGGTGGCCGACCACTAGAATATTAAAAAATGATTTTTATTAAAATTATTTCTTATGTGGATATCATGATTTTAAAAGAGAGTTTAAAAATTAAAAATTTCCTTTTATAGCTTTCTACAAAAGATTAAGAGAAGAGATTAATCTCTTTCCTTATTTGTAGTTTAAAAGGATGGTTTTAATTTTTAGTAAAAACTTTCCTTATTTGTAAATCATCTACATGTTTAAAAGAGTGTTTAAAATTTGAAATCTTTCCTTATTTATTGATTAAAGGAGGATTTTAAATTTTAAGAAAACTTTCCTTTTTAATCATGTTCATGATTTAAAAGAGAGTTTAAAATTAAATATTCTCTTTTATAAGTTTCTACAAAAGATTAAGAAAAGATTTGATATCTTTCCTTATTTGTAGATTAAAAGAGATTTTAATTTATAGAGATAACTTTCTTTTTATCCACATATTTAAAAGAAAGATTTTAATTTATTAAATTTTCTTTTTATAAACCAATCATGAAGGGATAAAAATTATTGAGAAATTTTTATAAATTTCCGGAAGCAAATAAGGAAGTTTTAATTGGTGTTTAAAATTTTATTTGCTTGGAGATTATATGGTGTGGCCGGCCAATGCAAAATTGAAAAGAAAATTTGATTTTAATTAAATAAATTTTCCTTTTCAATGGCAAAAGAATTAAGGAAGTTTTTATTAAATTTTCCTTATTTGCCAAGATCAAGGATTATAAAAGAAGGGGTAGAGGTACCTTCATGGTGTACAACCTCTATTATTTCTCTCCCTCTTTTCCTTGGTGTTGTGGCCGGCCAACCTCTCTTCCTCTTGGTGGTGGCCGAACCTTCTCTATTGGCTTGGAGCTCTTGTGGTGGCCGGATACTACTCGGAGAAGAAGAAGAAGAAGGAGAGAAAACTTGTATCCCTTGGAGCTTGGTTGGTGTTTTGTCCTTCGTCCTTGGTGAAGCTTCTTTGTGTTGGCCGAACCTAGCTAGGAGGAGAAGAAGGTGCTTGGTGGTTTCTCATCTCGGAAGATCGTTGCCTACACAACGTCCGAGGTTAGAAGAGGAATACGGTAGAAGATCAAGAGGTCTTTCTAGAAGGTATAACTAGTAATTTTTCTTTCCGCATCATGCTAGTTATTTATGGAAATAATACCAAATACAAGAGGCTTATGATTCTAGTGTTTCGAATATGTTTTTCGAAGTTGTGTTCTTTTGTTTTATTTTTTCCTTGTGATTTGATTGTTCTTTTCGGTTAACCTAAAGTTATTTTAGGAAATTAAATATTAGATTTCTATAAAAGGTTTTTTCTAGTCGGTGGTGATTGCTCCCATATCCAAGAAGGTCATGTGCCTCGCCACGTCAGTACTGGGAACCAATTATGGAAATTAATATTTAATGGAATTAATAACTTAAGGTGATTTGGGTCGAACGTGTTAAGTTCCGTAGGAGATCCAAGTCAAAACCTAAAAGAACAAATAGATTAAGTTTTGGATCAAACGTGTTAAGTTCCGCAGGCGATCCAAAATTTAATTTAAAATAACACATGGTAGCTAGGAAAAGGTTCAGACCTTTGTACAAAATTTTTGTACAGTGGAATCTTTAGGCTTTCCGAGTAGCAACCAACAATATTATCACTATTATATGAAAGACTTGCTATATAATATGATAACAATTTTTTTTATAATGATGATTTTTTTAAATTTAGCCCCTCCTAAAATAAAATCCTGGTTTCACCCCTGCTTATTAGCCTCAATATAATGTGCCTTTCTTTAGGTCGATATATTATTTGTTAGCGATACTTTCTAATATAACTCAAACTTTAATTAGCCACAATGTACATTCCTTTGGGCCGGCCCATTGTGCGGATAATATGATACTTTATATGAGTTATATTTTGATCCATAGACAACCTTAATCAGCCACATAATATGTGTTCTTTTGGCCCAACATATTTTGTGCATGATCTGAATAAAATAATATTATGTTCCATAGTTGTAAGCTATCTTATGGAAGGGAAGCCTTGATGCAACGGTAAAATTGTTACCATATGACCAAAAGGTCACAGGTTCGAATCCTAGAAACAATCTCTTGCAAAAAAAAATGGTAAGGTTGTCCCCGGGACCCCGCATATCCTTTTTTAGTGGGTCGATTACTTTTAACATAGATATACGTTTACTAACACAAAATGCACTAAACCTACCTAAGGTGACTTCTTTTAGACTGACACATTAGTTCAACTTAGCAATACGTTGTGTAGATAGACAATGAAAATCATAAGAATTTTATTCGAATAGAAATTACTTAATCAGCCTTAACAACATCAAATTAGACTTATCAATCGATTGATACCAAATGACAACCGATTGATTTTATCCAATTGATTATTACAATCAATTTGAAAGCCCACTATATGTGATTACGAGACCAAATTAAATAGTATAATTTAATATTATTTAATCCCTTAATTATTAAAAAAAAATATTTTTTCATGAAACAGTAGTATGTTTGCTTTTTTTTTTTTTTTTTTTAATTATTCTAATGTTTCATTCGAAATCGTTTACTTTTTATTTTTATTATTATTATTACTAAAACACTATTTTTAATGAAACAATTTATTACAGTTTCACGAAACGTATTTTGTTTATTGATTTTAATGAAACAATTTATTATAGTTTCACGAAACCGTATTTTCTTTATTGATTTTTTTTTAATTCCTCATTGTTTCAATTTCACGGAAACAGTTTGTTTCGATAATGTTTTGTTGAAACAGCAACCTTCGTCGAAAGAAAAAAAATTAATCGAATGGAAAAATAATAATAATAATCTCAATCGATTAAAATAATTCTAATCGATTAATGATTGACATAGTCATGAGTTTAAGACTATTTATCAATTAAAAATTTCAATCATTTTTTATTTAAAATTGTAAACTCGATAATCAATTATTCGATAAAAGCAATCGATTGAATCATCATAATTTTTTTAAAATTAGATTAAATATTGACAATTTCCGCTAGCTGTTCTTCATTGAAACACGAAAAATTCGAAAAACAAATTTATCATAATTTTTTCTTACATGATTTTAATCATCAAAAATTATATTATAATAGAAAAACTTGATTTAACATACACCAATTCAACAAAAAACATATACTATATTATCATGAAAACATGAAGGATACCAATTGTTGTATCCAAAGAATATCCACATATCTCCACAATGACATGATACTATCCATTTTGGCCATAAATCCTCATGACTTTACTCTGGGGCTCTTTCCAAAAGGTTTCATGTCAAATTAGATATTATACATCCTTTTAAACTCATGATCTTTTTCAAATCTTTCTAACGTGATACTTTAATCGAACTCCAACATTTTCAACTAAGGATATTTTTTAAAGAAAAAAATTAGGATTTATTTAGTGAACACTGGGACGTAGATAACTCCTCAATTATAAAGTCCCTCGAAAGCTCTGGGTGAATCGTTTGTTAGAAAGTTGTTCATCTGTAAGTTTGTTTAAAGCCAAATGTTCGATTGATCGAGAGTTTAAAATTCAACTAAATCTACAGACGAGGATCTTAAAGGATTGGTGGTGCCTTTCATGCTTTTATTTTAAAAGGAACCACCGTGTCGATGCGGAATTATGAAGAAAGATTTTTTTATTCTTTTTTCTTGGTTAACATAATTTCATCATCATTGGTGTGAACAATAAGTTAAGCTGAACATTTAAGAAAGCCAATCATCTAATGCTAGAAGAAAAAAAATACTAAAAATTTAATCTCATTTAAACAAATGGCAAGTTCAATTAAAATCCATCCTTTTAAGGAAACTCCTAAGATTGCAGTCTTCCTGTTAGGCCTTTTGACTTGATGTAGGATCGACAATATAGTAATCAATCATGAGCCACTTAGTCTACTTACCTATTAACCAGCAACATATTAAATGAATCTTGACTTGGCTTGATACATTCAATCCCAAGTATCGACAATTTAACAAACTAATCTTGATATGTGAAAAGATGGAGCTAAACTTTTTAATTTTGACGTGAATATATAGATATCTTAAGACCCTTGATTATTCTGAAAAGATGCCTTTTTTGGCTTGCCGAATATGTACTAACTATAAAATATTTAAGCTTGATTGACTACTAAACATGGCATACAATAAGCTCTTGGTATAGTTCTTAAAATAATACGTGTGATGTGCACAATCTTTTTCTAAGCCTTTTGACAATGAAGGTTGTGATAACATTTAGCTATATACTTATTAAAATGTCCATACTCTCCTAGACAACAATGGATCTAACTAAAATGTTCATTATTATTATTCTTTTAATAATAAGGCTTACAAGATATTATACAAATAATTCAAGAGGCTCATGTAATAATGCAAATAACATGAGTATTAAGAGCATTGAATGATGGGTGATGAACAGTATGAAATGTGTTGGTGCTGGGTGTACAATATATAACTTAAGATTTTGATATATTAAAGTTAGATTGTGATATAACTAATTGTGCCAAGTTTGTAGGTGTATGATACTCACTTAATACTCAGTGGAGCCTAGTATGTCACTTCCTGTATGAACTAAGGTACATATGATAATAATCAAGAGATATAGACATGGATACATAACAGGCAACAAACAAAACACACTATAGGTATCAAATAGTGGCATACCATGAGCAAATTTAAGCATGATCATTGCTACTAGTTATAAATTACTATGCATATCAAAGTGACAATATCATAAAAGATAAGTCAAGAGATACCCGCCTCAATAGAATATCGTATCCAGAAAGCCTACATCGAGACTCTCATCTCGAATCAACGTCCTACAATTACATAATGTATTTAGCTAATTACATATACAACAAATAGTCAAATAAAATCCCCAAACCTATTAAACCAAGAAACCCTAATTCATCATTTAATCTCGATTAGCTCAATAAATCAGATCCAACCTGAACCCTAGTTTACAACCCAACAAATCTAATAATCCTCCAAATAGCCATCATGAATCAACTCATCTATAATTCCCACATTATCAATCCATCTCAATTAATCCAACCCTTAATCAATTCAAACCCACATCACACTAATCACATCAAATATAGACATGAAATAAATCTCCAAAACTCACCTAAAACTGGATGAATTACTATTGACCCATAGTTGAAAAGCTGAAGATGTATGCTACTGGGAACTCATGGTCGAAACTATAGTGACCCACTGCCCCTTCATTTCTAACCTCCTACTCCACGGTGAACACTCCACATTAGAAATTAAAGCTAATTACTGATCAATAAACCTCTTAAATCAGAGATCATACCTTCAATCAAACCCTTGGTCTTGCCAGAATAGTGGAGATCAACATGGGCACAATCGTATGGGTTGCGTGCTGAGGAAAGGAAGGGACACTATGATCCGTGTGACCTTGGCCAATGGTCGACGGCTTGGCAACAGGGGGAAGCCTATTGAGTTCGATTTCTCACCAGGAACACAGATCCAAGGTGGCGACGTCAAGTGGAGATGCTTGGAGTCGAGGGACGCTGCGGTGGTAGAGATTTAGGGCATGGACGACCCTAGGCGAGGTTGACGGCATCAGAGACGAAGACAACAGAGGGAGAGTGGGGGTGGATCGGCATGAGGAGGAAGGAGATTTCGGCTAGGACACGACCTCGGCGACAGGGTTTTGTACGCGCTGGAGAAGAGGAAACGAGGAGCTCGGGGGAAGAGGCGAGGTGGTGGCTTAGCGTCGCGTGCGAGAGAGGGGCGGCGGAGACGAAGTCGGGTGAGGGAGGAAGGCGAGGGTGAGGTTAGCGCATGGGAGAGAAAAGAAAATAAAAGGAAAATAAACTAATTAGGAAACTTAGGTTTGGTTTAATCAACCCTAAGTACTTTCCTAAATCAACTCCTACTTTTGGATATTTCTAAATAGACATTTCTCATGCCTATTAATTCATCCCTGCAAACTATCTCATACAAATTCTGAAAAATCTTTAGAAAATTTTTAAAAATTTCTAAAAATTTTGTTAAGGTTATTCGTCAAATAAACCTTATTATTTTATTATTATTTGTTACGATATTTTACATTCTCCCCCACTAATAAAAATTTAGTCCCCAAATTTTGTTAATTTACCATCAACAAGTACTAGGTATAGGTAAACAGTATAAATGTTAAACGGAAATCTAACCCACATACCTCATGTAAATAGATAGGGGTATCGAGCTCGGATCGTATCCTCGAGCTCTCAAGTAGTCTCCTCGTCAGAATGATACTGTCATCCGACTTTAACCAGTCGAATAATCTTGTTCCACAGTTGACGCTCTCTGTAGTCCAGAATTCGTACCGGAACCTCCTCGTAGATAACGTCAGGCTGAATGGGAACTGATACATCAGACAGAACATATGCTGATTGGATACGTATTTCCTCAGCATGGACACATGAAATACATCGTGAATGCCTACCAAAGCTGGTGGTAGCGCCAAACGGTAGGCTACCGCTCCAATCCTCTCCCAGATCTAGAAAGGCCCAATGTATCGTGGAGCTAGCTTACCTCGGAGACCAAATCTCTTCGCCCCTTTCATGGGTGAGACCCTCAGAATTACATGGCGTCAGTGGAGAACTTCAGGGGTCTCCGTCTCCGATCAGCATAACTCTTATGACAGTTCTGCGCCTCTAACATTCTTCGTCTAATAGTATGGACCAACTCTGCCCCCTGCTGAGCTCTATTAGGTCCTAGCAGCTGGGCCTCCCCAACCTCCTCCTAGAGGGTGGGTGTCCGATAAAATCTACCATACAACGCTTCAAACGATGTCATCTAGATGGTCGATTGATAGCTGTTGTTGTAGAGGAATACCACAATGGTAGGTGATCCTCCCAGCTACCCCCTAAATTCTTAACGCAAGACCTCAGCAAGTCTTCTAGAGTCTGGATGGTCCGCTATGACTGTCCATTTGTCTGCGGATGGAATGTCGTACTAAAACGGAGCTGCGTTTCCAAGGCATACTGCAGACTATGCCAGAACCGGGGGTCTCTACCAAATATAATGATCAAAGGAACACCACGTTATCTAATGACCTCCTGACCATACAGCTCTGCCAATCAATCTAGAGAATCAGTCTTCCGAATCGCTAAGTAGTGTGTGGATTTGGTTAACCGGACAATGATTGCCCAAATCATGCCATTACCTCGTTGTATCCTAGGCAATCTTACCATAAAAAAAATCCATAGTCAGACTAGACATCTAGCTATAAACTCCGTGATTTTTTTTCAGATGTTCCACCAATAGGAACACCTCAAATCTCGATACATACAGGTTCCACCTGGGTGGATGACAAATCATGAGAGATGAGCCTCCTGAAGTAACTCCTCCATGACCGGTTGAAATTGAGGTACGCATAATCTTCCTTCGGAATAAATAATACTCTCGTCATCTCGGGTGAACTCTGTCTACTGCTCGAAAGCTATTTGACTGCGACTGGACTGTAAGCCCTAATCTCCGGCCTGGGCCTCTCGGATTCTCATCCTGATCTATGACTGAGCAACCCTAGTAGCAAGAATACTCTTCTCTGTCCATCCCTGCTCCTCAATGCCCAACTCGGAGAACTCCTGAATCAAGTCCGTGACTAAAACTCGGTGACAAGCTAAAGTCCCTCTGGACTTCTGACTAAGTGCATCGACAACCGCATTAGCTTTCCCCAGGTGGTAGCTAAATGTACAATCGTAATCCTTCAAGAACTCCATTCATCTCCTCTGTCGGAGATTGAGTTCCTTCTGGGTGAAAAGATATTTGAGACTCTTATGATCATTGAGAATTCAAATGTAATTCCCTACAGATGATGCCGCCAAATCTTCAAAGAAAATATAATGGTGGTTAATCCTAGATTATGTTCAGGGTAGTTCTTCTCTTGCTCCTTCAACTGACAAGAAGCATAAGAGACTATCTTGACATGTTGCATCAAAACAGAGCTCAAACCCTATAGAGAAGCGTCGGTATAGAGTACGAACTCATCCTCTCCAAAGGTAAAACTAGAACTAGTGCCGACACTGATCTCTAATTCAGATCCTAGAAGCTGGTCTCGCCGGCTTCTGGCCACGTGAACTTCACGCCCTTCCTGGTCAGGCATGTCAATGGCTTAGCAACGCAAGGAAAGCCCTCAACGAACCTCCGGTAATGACTAGTTCGACAAAGGAAGTTGCGAGTCTCCTGTATAGACTACGACAACTCCCAACTCCTGTGAATCCACAGTATACCCTTACTGGTGACCATGTGTCTCAATCATCTCACATAAAAAAATCAAAATACACACTACTGAATTTCACATATAAATGTTCTCGTCGAACCATCCTTATAACTATGCGAAGATGGTGTATGTGATACACCTCGGATCGGGAATAGATCACCATGTCATCAATAAAGATAATAGATACTAATCCAATATTCTAGGGATACCCAAATCATCGAGTCCATGATAACATCTAGGGCACTATAAGCCTAAATGATAAAACCAAGAACTTATAATGTCTGTACATCAGACATCTTCAACCATAAGATCCCCGACAATAAACACTAAGGAATAGATCATCAAATGTGAGAGCAACGCTCCATCATAAGAAAAACAACATATGTGGGAGCAACGCTCTACCACAAGCAATCCTCAATATGTAGGAGCAACGCTCCACCACAAACGATCCATAATATGTGAGAGCAATGCTCCACCACAACAATATATAATATGTGGGAGCTACGCTCCACCACAAACAGTCCATAAGTGATCAATACATCTAACTATCTAGCTAGAGAATGCACGAGATCGCTCTACCACAGGTCACTGTAGGCAGCTAAGGGTATAACAACCTAGTAAATATATCCAATCCATTATCAACTCTCTCAACATCGCAGTGGGCCACTCACTAGTAGGAGAATTAGTTGACAATGTATACAGCCAAAGACATAATGGTATACACTCAACATCGGTAGCATCATCATGATACTACCAATAATACACCCGACTCACATGCACACACAACACTCACGTGAGCACACAACATAGGTATCATCAGCATGATACCTTCAATAATACATACCGAACAAGTGGGCATATATCAGCGTGGGTATAATCGATAATACTCCTCCAATAATACTCACCTAACATTTATACACATACGCCAAGAATATAATCAACGTAATATTTCCAATAAACATAATAGACATGAGCGCACACATAGAACTGATATAATCAACAAAATACCTCTATCATAACACCCAAATACATGTGCACATACCACTACCTAGATTCAATCAACAAGATACCTCCAATAAAACACCCAAACACATGTGCACATACCACAACACAGGTTCAATCGACAAGATAGCTCCCATAAAACAATCAGACACGTACACCTAACCATAAAGGTATAATCCATAAGAAACCTACAACAATTCTAACTAGACATGTATACAAACACTACCTGCAAATGGACAGTCTATCCTAGGATTCCTACAACATATACCAATCATGTGTACACACAACAAAGATATGCATAATCAGCATATTAACCCAATCAACCAGACAAAACCCTATTCTACCTACTCTCATGGGTTAGTGGTATACCTCAAAAATCAAGCATAAGTATCAAGCAAGAAAAATAATATTCATAGACAATCCAAGGTATGGCAACCTAATCATCTAGTAATAACCATGCTCTAAGTTCAAATGAACAAATAGAGGCCAAGAAAGAAATACTCGCCATGGTTCAACATTGCACATCTATGTCGTACCACTACAGAGACTATATCTAATGGTTCACTCAACCTCCTGACTAAGAGTCTACCTATCAAGAGTGTATTTCTAGAACTCTCATAGTCATGACTATAAATATCCTTCGTCAAATATCTACAAAAGGTCGAACACTCTCTGATCTGACATAATAGACCTCAAGACATTGGTAAATGATCACGTGATCAAGGCCTTAAGCTACTTAATAGACACAAAATTAGTTGAGCCATCTAACCATTGTGTTGCAGTACTTCATGCTACGGTTGCTCTACCTGAGGTTTAGTAACCTCTAGAGGCGAGCAAATGCACACAAGATAGAGAAACACTATAACTAAATAGCTAGTCAAAATATCTGTCAATTGACACTCTACCCCCTTGTAGATCATCATATGATATTTCCACTCGGAATAGTAGATCTCATAGGTGTTAATCAACTAACACCTTGGTAATGGTTATATCTCTTAAGTGTTAAGCAATTAGCTCTATACCTTCTTACATCAATGGGGGTCACCTAGCCGATTGTACCTTTTAAGTCATCTGACCAGGTACAGACAGTCCATGGTCAAAGTCCCCATGGAATAGGATACATCGATCCTTTATAGATTGACCAAGCCGATAATGGTATATAACTTAATTCAGTCTTTTCCACGTTAGTACAAACCATGTATTCAAATGTGCTTGTAATATCTAACTAAGCATGAATAACTCAAAGAACAAAATCTCCATAAAATAGAGTAAGTAGATCCCCTGCTGATCGGACCAACAAAATAATCTATCATCTACTAACTAATCCAACAAGAATACATTAATCCTCCACAAAGCGACTAAGGTAAATCGATCCATGACTACCCGAGTCAACAAGTGTAAATCAGTCTTCTACTGACCGATCTATCAAGAGTAAATTAATTATCTACTGTCGAAAAAAACTAAGTTAAATCAGTACTCTACTGGCTGAGTCAACATGAATATACAAATACTATTCATTTCTTAGCTAATAATAGCAGAGACTGGTATGTGCCTCCAACTCCTAACCACTAGTAGTAAAAGAAGCTAAAACTACCGGTGGTATGATATGAAAAATCACCTGAGATTGTAATCCTAGATCTCTATTAAGGTCGACCATGATCAGTGGTTGACCCAATACATGTAATATATGTTATAACAACTAGACATGTACTGACAAAGAGTACTAACACATGTCATAACTATTATAATCAACAATATATATACTAACAGAAATATATGATAACAATATACCAACATACCTCCTATAGCTTGGAGATGTCCTGCTGCTGCCTGGTCCCAAAACTTGAAAAAGTCACATTGAGAAAACCAAAACAAGAAATCAAAACATGAAAAGCAGGCCTCGTAAACCTATGGCTCTGATACCAAATAAATTGTCACGCCCCGAGGAGTCCCAGCCAGAGAAAAATTCGACAACATCTCCCCTATACACATGACAATCTGAATTATTTTCATATCCATATATATACATCAGCCACATACGGCTGGAATATATACACAACCACGAAGTTTATATTCAGCCCACTCAGATGTAACAATAAAAAATATAACTACGCAGTTATATATATATATATATATATATATATATATATATATATATATATATATATATATATATATCTAACAGCCTAGTCGGTTGTACTAAAAAGAAGAACACAGCGGAAATACAACAGAAAATCATTATAAACCAAAAGAATGACTGCTAGCCGACTAAACTTACACAACATAACAAACAATACAAAACACCACAACAATAACTCTCTGGAACCAAAATCAAAATTTTGCATTGCTAAGTAAACCAAAAACATAGACCAAATAAAGTACAAATGAAAACTAAAAATAGGTCTTTGGATGTGACGTGGGAACTGGCAGACATGATACTCCAAGTGACTCAAAAAATCTACCTGCTACCTGAAATAGAAATAGCTCAACGGTGTGAGTTCAAAGAACTTAGCAGATATCAAGCTGACATGCCTAGTAAGATATAACTATCAGTAATAATCATGGGGTACAATCTTCTGATCAATAATAAGAAATACAAACTAAAAAGATAACAGAAGAAGAATTGTACTCACCAGGACCTCCTATCTAGATGTAAGGGTCGTCAAACCAGATATATAATGTCTTCTGTATGCATATCAATTATATGCAACACCAAAATGCAGTAAACAAAGTTCACAAACAATAAATGTAATCAATGCATATGATGCAAAAATGACACGTGTCACCCCTAACGTAGTCAGCCATCCCACACGCGATGGTGAGACCGAGTGGATAGGGCTATGACATCTATACACTCTACTATCACTGCTCCTGAATGATCGAGTGGATAAGATGTTGTTGAAGTACACCTATTCTCCTACCCCATACAGAGTAGTGGAGCACAATGCTCTCATCTCCCTGAGACAATCCAGAGGAGAGATCCCTGCCGGCTACCACGTTGCGTCACCACTACCCATGAGTGAACCAGCGGAGCCTAACAGAGCAAAACTACCATACACCCTGCCTGATATACCACTAACTCATGAGTGGTTGTGTGTACAGATCATATAACTAGCGATGTGCTCAACAATAATAGAGCCGACAATCACACAGCATGTAATCATGCAAGATGGTGCATAACACTAAGCATGTAAATCCTAATCATAATCACCTCTACATAATATGTACCAAACAGGAAAATAAATCATACTATGACCTAGGTATCACAAATCTAACTACACATGCCCAATAATAAAATCTAGAACACTAATCCTATACTCAGTGGAGCCTAGTATGTCACTTCCTCTAGGAACTAAGGTACACATGATAATAATCAAGAGATATAAACATGGATACATAACAGGCAACAAACAGAACACACTATAGGTATCAAATAGTGGCATACCAAGGGAAAATCTAAGCATGATCATTACTAGTAGCTATAAATTACTATGCATATCAAAGTGACAATATCATAAAAGATAAGTCAAGAGATACCCGCCTCAATAGAATATCGTATCAAGAAAGCCTATGTTGAGATGCCCATCTCGAATCAACATCTTGCGATCACATAATGTATTTAGCTAATTACATATACAGCAAATAGCCAAATAAAATCCCCAAACCTATTAAACCAAGAAACCCTAATTCATCATTTAATCTCGATTAGCTCAATAAATCAAATCCAACCCGAACCCTAGTTTATAACCCAACAAATCTAATAATCCTCCAAATAGCCATCATGAATCAACTCATCTATAATTCCCACATTATTCATCCATCTCAATTAATCCAACCCTTAATCAATTCAAACCCACATCACACTAATCACATCAAATATAGACATGAAATAAATCTCTAAAACTCACCTAAAATTGGATGAATTATTGTTGACCCACAGTTGAAAAGCTGAAGATGTATGCTGCTGGGAACTTATGGCCAAAACTATAGTGAACCCGCTGCCCCTTCATTTCCAACCTCCTACTCCACGATGAACACTCTACATTAGAAATTAAAGCTAATTACTAATCAATAAACCTCTTAAACCAAAGCTCATACCTTCAATCAAACCCTTGGTCTTGCCAGAATAGTGGAGATCAACATGGGCAGAAAGGAAGGGACACTATGATCCATGTAACCTTGGGCAGTGGCCGACGGCTTGGCAACAGGGGGAAGCCTACTGAGATCGATTTCTCACCAGGAACACAGATCCAAGGTGGCGACATCAAGTGGAGATGCCCAGAGTCGAGGGATGCTGCGGTGGTAGATGAGTTAGGGCATGGACGGCCCTAGGTGAGGTCGATGGCAGCAGAGATGAAGACAATAGAGGGAGAGTGGCGGTGGATCGCCAATCAGGAGGAAGGAGATTTCGGCTAGGGCACGGCCTCGGCGACAGGGGTTTGTACACGTTGGAGAAGAGGAAATGAGGAGCTTGGGGGAAGAGACGAGGCGGTGGCTTGGCGTTGTGCGCGAGAGAGGGGCGGCGGAGACCGCATCGGGTGAGGGAGGAAGGCGCGGGTGAGGTTAGGGCACGGGAGAGAAAAGAAAATAAAAGAAAAATAAACTAATTAAGAAAATTAGCTTTGGTTTAATCAACCCTTAAGTACTTTCCTAAATCAACTCCTACTTTTGGGTATTTCTAAACAGGTCTTTCTCATACCTATTAATTCATCCCCGCAAACTATCTCATACGAACTTCGAAAAATTCTCAGAAAATGTCTAAAAATTTCTAAAAATTTTGTTAAAGTTATTCGTCAAATAAACCTTATTATTTTATTATTATTTGTTATGATATTTTACAACAAGTGAGTTAAGTTAGGTCTTTATGCGATCTAATTACTTTACCAAGTGTGCAGGAGTTGACAGATCTGAAGGATCTAACACTAGGCTAAATCCAGCTAGGTCTAAGGACATGATAGTTGGTGTGAAACCCAGATAGGTCAAAGAGCTGACTTGATATCTAGCAGAAAGTCTGGTTGTGTCTGCGAAAGCTGATAACCGGTAGAAGTCCAGTTGGGTCTGTGGATCTGACAACTGGCATGAAGACCTAGTGGGTCAAAAGGCTAGTCAACATACTACAAGTTGCTAAGTTAGGTAAGTCACTAGAGGAGAGTGACTCAGTGAGGATGTATTCCGATTGAGGGATAGTAGACGTCAATCCAGTTTAGGTCCATTTTGAATCCCTAAACTGAGACATTGACTAATTCCTAGTCTAGGGAAGATAGGAGCTAATTATTATTACTCATTATTATTGTGCTAGCACTTATCTTATAGGTTATTATTTAATTTATTGGACTAATATGTTTGCAGGGCAAGAAGAGCACAAAAAGCTTCGAGTGAACAGTACTTGAGATACCTTCAAGCACTGGAAGGCGCCTTGGCACTGTTCATGGAAGACGCCTTTTATAGGATAAAATTATGATCTCTTCAGCAATAAGGATTAGCTTTTTTTGGGATCAAGTTTTACATGCTGGAGGCAACTTCAACCCTATAGAAGGCACCTCCCACAACCTTTATAAGAGCATCTCGACCAAGCTTCAAAAAATAACTTATACACAAGCTTCTACGCGTCCAAATGAGGTTCCGATAGCTCTAGCTTCCTACTGTGACTCTGCTACAATGCTTCTGGACCTGGATCTTGGAGTAGGAGTCACCGAAGGCTCTGAACCAAGTAAAACCGACCGTGTTTGTCTCTGTCTTCTTACTTGTTTTTTCATTTTAGTGTTTTTCTGTTGCGTTCTTTGTTTTTAAAATAAAAAAGAACAAGTTTTTCATACCCACGTGATTCCCCCCCCCCCCCCCCCACATGCGACTCGATCCAACAATGTCCTCTTAATCCGTCAAGTTAGTCAATCCTGCACACTCGATAACAAAGTTAGATCAACAACAAATCTAACTTTAATCCATTTGTCATTTATCAAAACTCAGGTTTGATCATTAATATCAAATGCACCAATAATCTCCCCTTTTTGATGCAATGATAACCTGCGTTAAAGTTAGAAAAATATACAATAAAAGGAAAAAAGAAATAACATGATTCAAGAGAAATAAAATTAAATAATTTTAATTTTCATTTTATTCCCTTGATCATTTTAGAGTTAAGAATTTCATGATTTAGTTTATCTTTTTCTTACTTAACTCTTATCCTCTCCCTTTGACATTCATAAAAAATAACGTAGATAAACATAGCAAATTATAATAAAACTTTAGTAGGTATAGAGCTTTAAAAAAAATCTACAGGTTTTATGGGAGGGAGGATATAATTCTTAAAGAAATTCTCAAACTTTTTAAAAGAGTTTCAAAATGTTGAAAATATTAATTTGTTAAAGCAAATCATGTTGCAAAGCTTAAACTTTGAAAGAAGTTTAGAAATCATTTTGCAAGATATAAAATACTTTTTAAAAAATGTTGCATGAATATTGTAAAATAATTTAAAGTGTTTTTAAAGAAATTTTGCTAAGTAAAATCATTCTTCAAAGAGTTTTCTAAAATTTTCAAAAACTTTTCAAAGAGTTTTCTGATTTTTCAAAAGGTTTTCAACATTTTAAAAATTGACTTTGCAAAACAAACTATTTTATAAAAATAAATTTTGCAAGAAAAATATATTGCAATATATTTGTTAAAAATATAGTTTGTTTGAAAAGTACTTCTTAAAATTATAATTGTTAAAACTCATTTTAAAACATTTTGCAAAGAGTTTGTCTAAGTAAAATAGTTTTGGAAGTATTTTCAAAAATAGATTTTTCAAAGTAGAAAAAGACTTGATTGAAAAAAAAAAAAAGAATTTTTTCAAAGCAAGTATTTGAAAGGTATTTTTGAAAGTATTTTGAAAAATATTTTGAAACTAATTTTGAAAGTGATTTTTGCAACAAGTAGTAGGAAAGGAAATAAATTATTTTAAAAATTATTTTCAAATATTTTCCCCTTGAACCTGATGTATTTTAAAAAATATTCATCTAAAAATTCGGCCTTAAATGTCTAACCGTTAGTTACTAACTATGTAATACCCCGGTTCTGAGATTCTGGTTAAGTATGACTTAAAAGGTTAGATGGTACTATTCATATCACCAAGTTGCACCTTCCTTTTCGGAAGCCCAAACTTAAAAACTCCAAAGTTAAGCGTGCTTGGCTTGGAGAAATCTGAGGATGGGTGACCTCCTGGGAAGTTTTCCAGGGTGCGTGCGAGTGAGGACAAAGCACGCTGAAAGGACCTTCGGTGGTCTGTGGAGCTAGTCATCAAACCGATAGGTAATTCTGGTGTCATTCCTGGTTCGGTCCGGGAGGGGCCCGCCCGGGCCGGGGCGTTACAGATGGTATCAGAGCGACCTTGCGACCGTGAGTGCGCCTATGGTAGGAGCACCCAGGGCATCACCTAGCGAGGGAGATTCTGGGATTTGTTTGTGGTGTGATTTGTGGTTACACAATGAGGACGTTGTGTCTTTAAGTGGGGGTGATTGTAATACCCCGGTTCTGAGATTCTGGTTAAGTATGACTTAAAAGGTTAGATGGTACTATCCATATCACCAAGGTGCACCTTCCTTTTCGGAAGCCCAAACTTAAGAACTCCAAAGTTAAGCGTGCTTGGCTTGGAGAAATCTGAGGATGGGTGACCTCCTGAGAAGTTTTCCAGGGTGCGTGCGAGTGAGGACAAAGCACGCTGAAAGGACCTTCGGTGGTCTGTGGAGCTAGTCATCAAACCGATAGGTAATTCTGGTGTCATTCCTGGTTCGGTCCGGGGGGGCCCGCCCGGGCCGGGGCGTTACAAACTAACTATTAGAAGATAGTAGTATTCACGTGGTTAATCAAGTTAAGTAAATGTATCCAGTTAGTATTTGACTAAAATGGATTACTTAACCTGATCACTATAATTTTAGTATTTTTTTTTATCCAGACTTGTGTTGATACACTAATATAAGCATCTGAAGTCCAAGCAATATGCTTATGCATCTCGCCCCCTTCTAAGTTTTTGAATACACAATTAAGATATACCTTATGTGTTTATGAGATGCTCAATATCTAGATTTATAGAAACATGCTTTCTATGGATTTGATCTATTCTAAGGCCAAAAAATAATTTTGAAATACTAAGAAAATGAGAAATTTTAGAAAATATAAGCAAAGAATTTTCCTAGAATTTACAAACCATTTGAAAATTGTTTTAAAAATAGCAGTCCTAGTCCATTGTACACATTCCTAATTTTCATCGTAAGTTGCTAAATTAGAGTTTTGATGATGGTTTAGTAAATATGTTAGACAAATTTGATTTTGACTCAATATAGTTGAGTTCAATAACGCCTTTAACTACATGATCTCTTGCAAAATAGTGTTTACCTTCTATATGTTTGGTTCTTGAATGATGCACTGATTTTTAATTAAATTTATTGAACTTATACTATCAATAAAGATTTTTATATGTTTATAGTTTAAGTTAAAGTCATGTAGTGTGTGCATCATCCATAATAATTGTGTTACACACTCACCCATAGCTATATATTCTTCCTCAGTTGTATATAAAGTAACACAATATTATTTTCTACTAAACCAGCTGACAAGTGATGGTCCAAGTAATTGACATCCACCACTTATACTTTTTTTATCTAACTTAGAACCAGCATAGTCTGAGTCATAATATCCTAAAAGGTCAAAGTTAGTTGTCCTAGGGTACCACATTCCTATATTTTGTATACCTTTTAGATATCTAAAAAATTCTTTTAACAAGTTTTAGATGGAATTTCTTAGTATAGGTTTGATATCTAGCACACATACTAACTATAAATAGTATGTCAGGTCGGCTTATAGTTAGGTATAATAGACTACCTATGACACTTCTATAATACTTTAGGTCTACTGGTGTTCCATTACGATCACTATCTATATTTTCATTTATTGATATGGGTGTTTTTATTTCTTTAGCATTATCCATTCTAAATTTTCTAAGTAATTCCTTTGTATATTTTTCTTGATAGACATAATTACCTTCATTAGTTTGTTTAATTTGTAAGCCTAAAAAAAGTTAACTTACCTACTAGACTCATTTCAAATTCTTGTTCCATTAGGTTTATAAATTCTTGTAGAAAGTATGAGTTTGTATATCCAAAGATTATGTCATCGATGTAAACTTGGGCGACAAAAATATCATATTCAAAGGTTTTTACATACAAGGTTAGTTCAATTCGACCTTGTTTGAATTCTTTTAAAATTAGATGAGTAGATAATCATTCATACCAAGCCCTAGGTGCTTATTTTAGACCATATAAGATTTTTTTAATTTTACAATATAATCAGGGTGTTCTAGGTTTTCAAATCTAGGTGATTAACCTACATATACTTCTTTTTTTATTAGTCTATTTAAGAAGGCTAATTTGACGTCCATTTGGTAGAGCTTAAACCTTTTATGAGCTGCATAGCTTAGTAGCATTCTAATGGACTCAACTCTGGCTATTGGGGCATAGATTTCATCATAGTCAAGTCTCTCTACTTGACTAAAACCTTTAGCTATTAGTCTAGCTTTATTCCTAACAATTTCCTCCTTTTTATTTAACTTATTCCTAAATACCCACATAGTCTCAATGAACTTCTTATTCTTGGGTAGAGGAACTAAGTCCCAGACTTAGTTTCTTTCAAATTGGGCTAGTTCTTTCTGCATGGCAATAACCCAGTCTGGATCAAATAGGGATTCTTCTACTATTTTGGGTTCAACCTTAGAAATCAAGGATATTTTGTTAGTTAGAGCACTAGAGCCAATCATTTGATGATTGTATTATGGACTTGTTGTATCATATTCTTATATAAATAAAGGCATTTGTTTTTAGTTATTATACTTACTTGTATTGGTGTCAAATAAACTAAGTATAATAGCATCCTTGAGTAGAAGATTCTTAACTATATCAATCACTGATAGTGAGATGATATAGGGAACACTACTCTTAATCATTCCTAGTCGAGTATTAACATTCAGGGACAATGTTAATGCAATAAGACTAGCATGTAGGTCAACTCGATGATTTGATCTCACAAGTCATGGATATAGAGATATCAAGTTGACACAAGGGTATGCATTGGAGAATGTATACTGAATGACCCGCCATGAGAAAGTATCATGGATCGTTATATGAGTGTCATATACTTTCTCATGTGGCTATTAGTATGACTACTAGTCCTTGGACCTGAAGTCACCATGGATCCCTACATAAGGAGTTATGTACTTTAGTTTCGTCAAACGTCACCCGTAACTAGGTGGACTATAAAGGCGATTACTAGGTATGTAACGAATTATGCAGAGGGATGTGAGTGATGTAGATGAGATTATCCCTCCTATATGACGGGAGCGACATCGATATTCTTGATAGAGTGAGACCACGAAATGCATGGCCATGCCCAAATGAGTCAATATGAGATATTGAGCTCATTTGATTTAGTGAGTCTACTTGGAGATCAAGATTTAGGTTGGTTAGAGGATGACACGGTCTATGCCTCACATTGATCAATCTAGATGTCTAGGATATAAGGACACTTGTCATATATTGTGAGGAGTCACAATTAGTAGTCACAAGGTGATGTTGGATCTCAACATTCTTGTAACTTGGGTAGTAATGATGTGTTGCTAGATACCGCTCATTACTTATGCTCCTAAATGGGTTTAGGGGCATTGCCAACATTACAAAACCTATAGGGTCACACACTAAGGACAATTAGATGGAGATTAGGTTCATATGATGAACCAAGAGGATTAGATTCATGTGATGAATCAAATTGGATTAAGAGTAATCCTAATTGGGCTAATTGAGTTGGACTCAAGTTGATTCATGTGTTCAATGAGTCTAATTTAGATTATGACTCATTGAATCAATTTAATTAAATGAATTAGATTCATTATATTAAATTGACTTGAATTAAATGGTTGGATTAGATCAACCATGAGAGAGATTAAGTCGAGTTTGACTTGACTTGAGAGGAAGAGGAAGAGTCAAGTTTGACTTGACTTTATATCATTTGTGACTTGGCATTAAGTGGCCAATAATGGTGTTACACATCATCATGTCTAGAACATGTGTGTGCCACCTCATGGAGGTTACAAATCTCCTCCTCATTTTAATGGCCACATTAAATGAGAGGAGTTACAATAATATGGTCGGCCACTTTTGTGTTGAATGAGATTGAATTTTCATTCAAGGCATTATTCATTCTATCTTCTTCTTCCTAGAGCTCTCTCTTCTTGCTCTCCCTCTCCTCCTCTTGCCGTGACTGATCAAGGGTGCTAGCACACCTTTGTTTAGTTTTTCTCCACCCATTTGTTCGTGTGGATACTTCTAGAGGATCGTACATTTGACGATCTCGAGATCCGGCACTTCCTTTGACGAGCGGGATTCATAAAGGGCACGCATCAAGGGTAAAAGTTTTTCTCCTTGTAAATCTAGTTTAGAACTAAGTCTAAGAAACTCGTACTCGTAAATTTTATTTTATTTTACTTCGCACGGATCCGGTGGCTGGGGGTTTCGGGGTTTCCGTGACGTGAAAAAGCGATTTTCGCGGCCCGAAAAAATCCAACAGTGGTATCAGAGCCACGTGCGAAGCTTGTACGAGTTTAGTTTTTGTTCTTATGACAAAAATTCAGTTCTGTAACTTTTTGTAATTTTATGATTTTTAGAGTTTTTATGGGTATTTTTCTCGTAGAAGCGAAGCACAAGTGTTTCGACACTTGTAAGCTTCGACTACCGAGAAGATTTTTCCGAAACGGCAAGGTTTCGCCCCAAATCTTTTTGGGACAGCGGGCTAAGGAGCTGTAGGATCGCTAAGGAACACTCATGATGGTTAGATCGCGGGTAGGGGCGCTGCCCCTAGCCCCGCAAGGGGATTCGTTCCGCGATTGCGCCCGAAAATCGTTAAATGGGACCGCCGGGAAATTTTACTCATAAAAATTGTAAAAATTGTAGTAAAAATTATAGAAAATTATGGAAATTACATAATTTAGACTTATGTATAATTTGTGATAGTCATGGCCCAAAAAGACCCAATTGAATTGGTATATTTGTGTTGTAATTCATATTACGGCCTGCGCGCCGTCATTTGTATTGTGTGTGCTGTATATTTGATACGCGACCTGCGCGTCGTGCCTTTCTCCATTTATTCTTGTTGTAAATTAGTTTAGACTTGAATGTAACTCGAGTTTCAAAATTGTAATGTACAAAATTGGAGCGGTGGAAGGTCCACTCGAGACGGAGTTACGAGGAGGGCGCGAGCAACACAAGGTGGTCAAAGGGAGGAGCTTGAGAAGTTATTGACCTTAGGTTGACCATCCGATCTTCTCATTGGCTTGAGAAGATCGTAGTAGGGCTATGACTAATCACAAATAATTATAATTAATTGTTGGATCGAGACGCGCTAGAGGGGGGGGTGAATAGCGCTCGTGGCTATTTGTTCGATTATCGGAAAACTATCGGAGTAATTAAAATGCAGCGGAAAAATAAACACAAAGACACAAAGGGATTTACTTCGTTCGAAGCCTAAGGCGACTCCTACTCGAAGGCCCGCGATCCTTGATCGCTTCCGGTGGGCAACAACTATAAGCTCGATAAGAATTACAGATTACAAAATGTAACAGCAATTAGAATAACTTTGTACCGACAACTTAAAGAAGAGAAAAACGAAGCTCTGGGTCGTCGGAATGTTGCAACAGCACTTCGGAATGACTTTGTTAGCAGCACGTTGAAGAAGGAAAGCTCAGAACTTGATCCTTTGAGATGCTGGTCGAAACCCCCTTATAAAGGGTGTTCAAGGCGCCTTGAAGGCTGTTCAAGGCGCCTCCATGCTGCCTAGTCTTCCGCGTGGATCAGATCTGAACTGGTCGAACTTCATCCCTTGGAGGCGCCTTATACCCTTCTCAAGGCGCCTTATACTCCCTCCAAGGCGCCTTCGACGAACTTTCGCAGCCAGCTCAGCTTTTGCACCCGAGGCGCCTCCAAGCTCCATGGAGCCACCTCGGACACTGTTCATTCGAGGCTTTAGGTTGCTCCTTTGCACCTGCAAGATACGTTAGTCCCAAACAATATCCTGCAACACAAAGTTAGCACAATAAACATGATAAATGAAGTATAGACAGTCTCCGGACTGTCCGAGTCTGACTTCGGGTTTCCAACCGGAAACCCTAGGTCGACCCGACGCCTACTGTTCCCTCTACGGGGAACGCGTCCTCACCTACTCCACTCAGGAGATTTAACCTGTTGCCAGTCGATCCTCCAGATCGACTGGACTTTTGCTCAACACTCGATGCTTCCGGACTTTCTGCTGGACATTCGCTTCCCCGGCTAGTCCAGTCTTTCACCTGGTTCGCGACACCAGGACTTTCCACCTAGGGTTACCGCCCCCTAGGACTTTTGCCTGAAGACATCGACCTGCCAAGACTTTCTGCATAGAGTTACCACCCCCTATGACCTACGGTTACCGCCCCCTAGGGTTTTCCCTTTGCCTAACCGCAGCTAGGACTTTTCTCCACCTAGGGTTACCACCCCCTAGGACCTAGGGTTACCACCCCCTAGGGTTTTCACCTGCCTAACCGCAGTTAGGACTTTCCTGAAATACTCATTCAACATGTTAGATAACAGAGAATCTTAACTTTGAATCCCTTTGCCATTATCAAAACTTAGGTTCGATCGTCGGATGCTTCCTGCACCAACAATCTCCCCCTTTTTGATTATGGCAACAAAAATTCAAAGTTAAGAAAATAATGCCATTAAAAGATAAGCATGAAAATACAAGCATAATGATAGTTAAGTGCAGAGCTAAATTAAGTGCAGAACTCCCCCTTAATATAAAGACTCCCCCTGAGCTCCCCCTTAATATAAAGACTCCCCCTTAATAAAAGCTCACTTTTTTAAATTTGAATTTCTTTCAATTTTCTTTAATTCTTTGAATTTTCTTCTACTCTCCCCCTTTGCCATATATCAAAAATCAATTGAAATCAAGTTTTAAGATTTTAAGAAAATAATCTTTTTGAGAGAAGAAGGCTTGTGAAACTTAGTTAAACGGAATATTTTTCACCTAAGTTTAAAAGGCTAATATATGGATGATTTCGAATGATGCCTTTAGCCACTTTTGAGACTTAGTTGTATTTAGAAAGACATACCTAACTAAAGTTAGAAAAACTTAGCTAGATTTTTTTTTAAAAAAAAAAAAAATTTGGAGCCAAATTGTTTGTAAAGAAATTTGAAGTCTCAATTTACTTAGCAAAAGTCTTTTGAAAGCCATGAGTTAAATTTTGCAAGTAAATGCAAGTAAAGAAATATGCTTTTTAATATTTTTAACTTAGAAAAGTATTTTAGCATTTAGAGTTAAAATTTATAAGGTGGCTAAGTTTGAGAAAGTTTGAAGGTTGCTATATGAGTCACTTTAGCTAAGCCTTTTGCAAACAATGAATTTTGAGAATGTAAGTTCAGTTTAAAAGGTACTTAGCGTTAAAACTTAATTTTAAAAAGATAGGAGTAAGAATTTGTTATTTTTTCTTTCCTTTTTTTTATTTGGACAAAGAGGGAGTGACTAAATGTTTAATTTAGGTTATTTATTTTAGTTGGTTTTTAAGTCCAAGCATGAGGTTAAATAAATTTTAAGTTATCCAGATTATTTTGTTCAGGTATCAGAGCCCTAAAGTATGAGCATGCTCAAGCTTCAAATCTCCATTTCCTTCAGGGCTAATTCCATATTCTTGTAAGTCTCGTAAATTTAGGGGAGCAAAGGATTTTGAAATTAGTTTTCCAAATATTTTTCAAAGGATTTTGAAATAAGTTTTTCAAATATTTTTCAAAGGATTTTGAAATAAGTTTTTCAAATATTTTTCAAAGGATTTTGAAATTAGTTTTTCAAGTATTTTTCAAAGGATTTTGAAATTAGCTTTTCAAGTATATTTCAAAGGATTTTGAAATTAGTTTTTCAAGTATTTTTCAAAGGATTTTGAAATAAGTTTTTCAAATATTTTTCAAAGGATTTTGAAATTAGCTTTTCAAGTATTTTTCAAAGGATTTTGAAATTAGTTTTTCAAATATTTTTCAAAATGAAAAAGATTTTGAAATAAGTTTTTCAAATATTTTTCAAAGGATTTTGAAATTAAGTTTAGAAAAGATTTAAAAATGATTTTTGAAATTAAGTTTTGAAAAGATTTAAAAATGATTTTTGAAATTAAGTTTTGAAAAGATTTTAAAATGATTTTTGAAAAGAATTTTTAAAAGATTTTGAAATGATTTTTGAAAAGAATTTTTAAAAGATTTTGAAATGATTTTGAAATTAAGTTTAAAATGATTTTGAAATGATTTTTCAAAGATTTTGAAATTATTTAACATGATTTTGAAATAATTTTGAAAGATTTTGAAATTAAGTTTTAAAATAATTTTTAAAAGATTTTGAAGTTGATTTTGAAATTAAGTTTAAAATGATTTTGAAATGATTTTTCAAAGATTTTGAAATTAAGTTTTGAAAAGATTTTTAAAAGATTTTGGAATGATTTTGAAATGATTAAGTTTTTTTTAAAAATAGTTTTGGAATTTGAGTTTTTAAAATAATTTTGAAATTTAAGTTTTTGAAAATAATTTTGAAATTTAAGTTTTTAAAATAAGTTTGAAATTTAAGTTTTTAAAATAACTTTGAAATTTAAGTTTTTAAAATAACTTTGAAATTTAAGTTTTTAAATTAATTTTGAAATTTAAGTTTTTAACATAACTTTGATATTAATTTCAATTTGAATTAATTATCAGTTTGATTTTAATTACTTAGTCATCTCACCCGATCTAAATTCTCAATCAGGGAATCCTATAATTTTTGTGAGATGAATTGAGGTTCAGTTTAAGGATTTGGTTTAGTCTTGTGTTAGATTTAGGTTTAGCTTTAGGTTCAATAAGTAAGCATTCTTTGGATAAACTTCTGGGCTATGATGAGTCACAAGGAGCTCATTAAAGTAACCAAGCCTTCGAGGTTTTCCAAATAGTCCTACCCATTGAACTTAATACTAAGACTTGGTCTAACTAGTTAGGATTCATTTAAGGGTAGCTTCGGTCAGTTCCACTTGGCCAAATGCACCAGGTCGAAGCCATATCTTCCTAGACATGCGATGCCCAAGCTTCCCTAACGTACTATCATCCAAAAACTTCACCAGTACTGTGTTTCAAGTTAAACTTATCCCGTTTTAATCTAACCTTAATTACCCTGCCGGGTAATCTATTCTTGTTTTACCCATTCCAGGTAAATTAGGTTCAGTTACCCTGTCGGGTAGTTTAGTTGGAGGTGCCAGCTAGTGTGGATCCTCCATCTATTTTTCAATTTTATAATTTCGACTTGTTGAATTTTGAATTTGTATTTTAATTTTCAATTTAGAAATTTAAGATCGTTTTCATTTTAGCTTTCCCTGGATCATGGCCTCGATATGGTCTGTCGAGGTAGTGTATTTGATCCTTCGGAACCCAGTATTGGCCAAGTCCAATTTGATTGATCAATTTGGACTTGGGGACCCATGCTTGGACTGATTTACTATTTTGTTTTATTAATGATAAATAAGATCTATATTTCTTTTTACTTTTATATCCCAGTCCAGTTTTGTTGTAGACGGCTCTTTGTGTCCCAAGAATTAGATCCAAATTCTTGGAGCCCAGAGAGAACTTTTCTAAAGTAATTTTTAAATCTTTTAACTGATTTTTCAGATTTGAATTTTTTTTCTCAAGTTGTTGTACTTGAGTTGAATCTTCAGTTTGAACTTGATCAGGTGAAGATTTTGAGTTAGTTACTCCTTTAAGAATGGTTACTTCTTTTAAAAGTGACTTAATTTTCAAATTTGACTTGGCTAATTTGCGAAGTAAATAATTGACTAAATTATTAAGCCTAGGAATACTTACAGCGGAGTCTGGCCCTTCGGAAACGGATGCGGATCCGTGGCTTTGCTCGGAGTCGGCTTCTGACTCGCTCTCGGATTCGCTGATCTGGTCCCGGGCCATCAATGCGAGTAAACTCGTTTGGTCGAGTTCGTCGTCTTCGTCCTCCGAAGAAGATTCGTCCCAGGTTGCCTTTAGGACTTTCTTTCTTCTTTGCTTCTTAGCTTCCTTTTGGTTGGGGCAGTTTGCCTTGATATGGCCCTTCTGGTTGCACCCGAAACATGTGACTTCGAATTTTACCTTTGATTGGGCCTCCTTAGATTGAACTGCCTTCTTCAGATCTTTCTTGTTGAAGCCCTTCTTCTTCTTGTAGAGTTTCTTTACAAGATTCATAAATTCGCTGGCCAATTCATCTTCTGAATCGGGTTCGTCTTCTGATTCCGATTCAACTTTTCGCCGTCCTCTTGATTCCCGTGTTCGACTCGTTCCTGCAACCAAAGCAATCCCTTTCTCGGATGGCTGTGCATTAGTTTGTTCATGGAGTTCAAATTCACTAAATAATTCGTCTAATTTTAAGGAGGACGAATCCTTAGAGACTTTGTAGGCATCTACCATTGATGCCCATAATGTACTCCTAGGGAATGAGTTAAGGGCATACCTTATTATATCTCTGTTTTCTACCTTCTGCCCGATTCCATGTAGAGAATTCAGGATATCTTGAATTCGGGCGTGTAAAGAGCTTGCCGTCTCGCCTTCCTGCATTTTCAAATTGTATAGTTTATTTAGTAACAAATCACGCTTACTTACCTAGGTTTCCGAGGTGCCTTCGTGAAGTTCGATCAGTTTCTCCCATAGCTCTTTTGCGGAGGAGAATGGACCGACTCTGTTGAGCTCTTCTTTAGTAAGACCGCACTGAATGGTGCAGGTGGCTTTGGCGTCTGCTTCCACCTTTTTGATAAATGCTGGCTCCCAGTTCTCACAGGATGTAGGCTTACCGTCTGTATCAGTTGGTAGTTGCAGTCCTGTTTTGACGATCATCCAGGTGTCGAACTGGATCTTTAGATATATCTCCATTCGCCCCTTCCAATATCCGAAGTCTTCTCCGGAAAATAGTGGGGGACGAACGGTGCTATATCCTTCCTGTTGGGCCATTTAGATCTACAAAAACAGAAACAACAAGATCTATTCCAAGACTGAGTCTTGGATTAGTAGTGCGGGTAGGAAAAAAAAAACGAGCCCAAGTGGTATTGACCAACTTTGAGCAACTCCGATTTGGAAAAAATAAATTAGAATATAGCTATGTGGCTAAATTCTAATTGACTCCGAACAAAACAACGAAAAAAAAACTGTTTTGAATGGTGGTTGCACCAATTCAAAACAACCCCGCTCTGATACCAATTGTTGGATCGAGACGCGCTAGAGGGGGGGGGGGGTGAATAGCGCTCGTGGCTATTTGTTCGATTATCGGAAAACTATCGGAGTAATTAAAATGCAGCGGAAAAATAAACACAAAGACACAAAGGGATTTACTTCGTTCGGAGCCTAAGGCGACTCCTACTCGAAGGCCCGCGATCCTTGATCGCTTCCGGTGGGCAACAACTATAAGCTCGATAAGAATTACAGATTACAAAATATAACAGCAATTAGAATAACTTTGTACAGACAACTTAAAGAAGAGAAAAACGAAGCTCTGGGTCGTCGGAATGTTGCAACAGCACTTCGGAATGACTTTGTTAGCAGCACGTTGAAGAAGGAAAGCTCAGAACTTGATCCTTTGAGATGTTGGTCGAAACCCCCTTATAAAGGGTGTTCAAGGCGCCTTGAAGGCTGTTCAAGGCGCCTCCATGCTGCCTAATCTTCAGCGTGGATCAAATCTGAACTGGTCGAACTTCATCCCTTAGAGGCACCTTATACCCTTCTCAAGGCGCCTTCCAAGGTGCCTTATACTCCCTCCAAGGCGCCTTCGATGAACTTTCGCAGCCAGCTCAGCTTTTGCACCCGAGGCGCCTCCAAGCTCCATGGAGGCGCCTCGGACACTGTTCATCCGAGGCTTTAGGTTGCTCCTTTGCACCTGCAAGATACGTTAGTCCCAAACAATATCCTGCAACACAAAGTTAGCACAATAAACATGATAAATGAAGTATAGACAGTCTCCGGACTATCCGAGTCTGACTTCGGGTTTCCAACCGGAAACCCTAGGTCAACCCTGTTGGTGCAACATCCCTCAGGTCAAGGTTGACCTGGTTAACCAAGCTGAGTTTTGGTTTGGGTTTAGATGTTTGACAATAAGATATTGATTGAAGAAGAGTCAAGTAGGTCAAGGTTGACCGGATACTTGACTGGAAAGTCCTGGTGAGTGAAGCCAGGCAGAAGGAAAGTCCTAGTGAGTGAAGCTAGGCAGATAGAAAGTCCTGGTGAGTGAAGCCAGGCAGATGGAAAGTCCTGGTGAGTGAAGCCAGGCAGATGGAAAGTCCTGGTGAGTGAAGCCAAGCAGAAGGAAAGTCCTGGTGAGTGAAGCCAGGCAGAAGGAAAGTCCTAGTGAGTGAAGCTAGGCAGATGGAAAGTCCTGGTGAGTGAAACCAGGCAAGGGAAAATCCAGATGGATCAAGGATGATCGGACATCTGGTGTTGGCAAGTCCAAGTAGGTCAAAGGATTGACTGGATACCTGGCACGAGGAAAACCAGTTGGGTCAAGGTTGACCAGACATCTGGTGGAAGTCCAAGTAGGTCAAGGGAGTGACCGGATACTTGGCACGAAGAGAAAAGTCCAAGTGGGTCAAAGGGATTGACCGGACACTTGGTGAGAAGTCCTAGCAAGTCAAAGGAGTGACCAGATGCTAGGCATGATGTACCAACAGGTCAAGGTTGACCGGATGTTGGTTTGAGAGGCTTAGGACTTGGTTTTGGGCAAAAACCAAGAGTTGGATCGATCAGTGGATCGATCCAGGAGCTGGATCGATCAGCGGATCGATCCAGGCCTTTCCCAGCGAACAGAGAGCCTCTGGATCGATCCACAGATCGATCCAGAGGTCCCAATCGATCAGTGGATCGATTGGGACGCGACTGCTTCGCGCGATAAGCGTTGGATCGATCCACTGATCGATCCAGGCGTTTTTTCCCAGAGCACAGAGGCGCTCTGGATCGATCCGTGGATCGATCCAAAGCCTCCCCGATCAATTGGGAGCAATCCAATTGATCGGGATCCGACCGTTAGCGTCGATAAAGGCCGCAGGCGCACGATTCCTTCGGCATCTCTTCTCAGATTCATCTCAGATCTCTCGCCAGCTCCTCCACAACACTCACAAAGCTCAGATCGCCAGTTCTTGAAGGATCTTGGAAGTTCTCCAAGTCAAGAGGCGGATCAAAGCCAAGAAGAAGAAACTAGGGTTAGGGTTTGCACTCATTGTAAGCTTGTAAGCTTGTATTTCTTGTATCCCTTTCCTCTCTTCTTGTATTGAGTCTTGTAGGGCTTCTCCACCTTTGGTAGTTACCATAAAGGAGGGTTTTAATAGTGGAGGGTGTGTGTGTTGGTGTGGATCCTTGGATTAGTCACCTCTTGTGAGGTGGATACCAAGTAAACCAACCGTGTTAGCGTTGTGTGATTTGTTTCTTGTATTTCCGCTGCGCATCCTTGAAGAAACAAGCAACGCCGAGCAACGAGCACGCGAAGAGCTATTCACCCCCCCCCCCTCTAGCTACTTTTCGGTCCCAACAAGTGGTATCAGAGCCAGGCCGCTCTTCACCGGAATCATCGTCGGAAGGGTCAAGCATATCAAGAAAAGCTAGAGGGTGAATAAGTTGGAGCAAATTCTTCAAGTTCAAGACTTTATCAAGCTAAACTTAAAGATGCAATTCCAAGATGGACTTGGATTTGACACAAGGGTGGCTCCACCATACACTTCCACGAGTTTCGATTCTTGGAAATCAAGAATCGAAAATTTTCTTATGATGGAGATAGAGCAATGGTTTGCTCTAGTGGAAGGCTTCGAGGCTCCAAGAAATTCAAAGGGCAAAGTTCTCAAGAGGAGCAAGTGGAGCCAAGAACAAGTCCAAAGGTGCGAGGCCAATGACAAAGTGACCAAGCTCTTGGTCAATCTATTGCCAAGCACCATCCTTTGCAAAATTGGAGAATTTGAAGATGCAAAGGAACTATGGAGCAAATTGGCCAAGCTTCATGAAAAGATCCCCTCCACTGTACAAGATCATGAAGAATCCAGAGAGGGTGACTCTTTGGAGCAAGACCAAGAGGAGGACTCCGAGGTTGAGAGATGCTCAACCTCCGAAGAAGAGGAAATCCAAGAAGCTTCATCCTCAAGGGAATGCAACGAAGGGAACAAGGAGGGAGCATACTCCTTGTTTCATATTCAAGATGATGAAGCCTCCACCTCTAGGATTGAGGGGGAACAATCCTTGGTGACGCCGGATCAAGAAGAAGAAGAAGCTTCTACATCCTGGTCGAGAGAAGGAGAGGAGGAAGAAGCTTCTACCTCCACAAGTCAAGAAAAACCAAATGGAGGAGAATCAAGGTCCGATCAAAAGGAAGCTTCTACCTCCAGATCCAAAGGAAAAGATGTCACCCCTACAAGTAAAGGTATAAATATTCCAATTAATAATAAAAATCATATTATATGCTTTGAATGTAGGGAACATGGGCACTACAAGAGCAAGTGTCCTAAATTGACCAAGAAAAAGGGACAAGTGGCATTAAAGGGCAAGGAGAAGCCCAAGGAGACCAACCCCGGGACAAAGAAGGGCAAGGAGCACATTATGTGCTTCTCGTGTCAACAGAAAGGGCATTACCGAAGTCAATGCCCCAAGGAGAAGAAGATGGTCAAGGCTCAAGGAGGCACCAGTCAAGGGGGAGCCTCCAAGGTCAAGAAGAAGGTAACATTTATTGAGCCTACCCCTTTACATTATGGTAAAAAGCATGATAATTCAAATTTTTATCATTTTAATGCAATTTACCATAAGAATAGAAAGCATGAGGGCTTTAAGGAAAAGCATGTGGCCCTACATGCTAAAACTACTACACCTAAGGCTAGGAATGTAGGTAAAAGTCTATGCAAGAACTCTAAGGATTGTAGCTACAAGCCTAGAAACAAAAATGCTCATGGACTTAATGGAAAACCAAAAACTAAGGACTTAGTGATGGAAAATCAAGTCTTGAGGTCAAGATTTGATAAAATGGAAAAGACCCTAAAAATGATGGAAAATATCCTATTAGGGCAAAATGAGCATAACCTAGGTTTAGGGGTATAAAAGTCATCCAATGGCCATAGAGGTTTGGGATACAAACCAAAGGCTAAGAAGGATGTGCCCTCTTACCATAGAGTTCCATATAGTTATGGAACAAATTCTAGGTCTAGTGGTCAAACCAAGAATACTAGGGAAGTCATCCCTAAGAGTATTTTTGCAACCAAAGTGACTAAGACTTCTAAGAAGTCTAAGAAAGTAACTAACAAGGCTATGAGGGAAGATATCCCTAGAGTTGACCTAGAAATTGTGGCTAAGGCTTCTAAGAAGCCTAACAAGGTCACTAGGAAGGTATCTAGGGAAGTTATCCCTAGTGAGTACCTAGAGTATCCAAGGAGCACCAATAAGTGTTGGGTTCCTAGGAGCATCTTCTCTACCCCATAGATGGGTTAGAGAGTGTCAACTCCGATTAGAAGGGTAGTTAACCCAACTTTGAGGAAATTGACACTCAAGGAGCATTTTCAAGGTTTTTGTTAACCTTTGAAAATGAAATGGAACTAATATTTACTCCTTGAAAGAGTAAAATGTGCCTATTGGTGGAATAATTGATTTTATCTTAAAATGGAACAAATTGGAAATTCATAGAGAAATACCAAGTTGGGATTTTGGTATTCTCTTAAAATGTAAGGCAACCCAGGCCTTAATTTAAAAGTGCTGCTCTTGTGGAAAAATGAAATATGCCAACATTTGAGGAATATGCTTAATTTCAATTGGCATAAATTTATCAAGGGAATTAGAAATGCAAATTTAAGCTTTTGGCATTTCTTTGAAGCATTTAGGGCAATCTAGGTTTAACGTTTTAAGTTAAAACAAGTGGGATTAGCTAAGTGGGTAAGGATACTTAGAAAGGTAATTTAGGTATATTTTATTTATGCTGAATCTTGCCATGATTGTTTGCTCATTATATGTCATGACATCATGTTTATTTTTGCACTCATACCTTATTATGAAAATACAAAAATACCATGTCATGTCATACATACATCATGTAATTATAGGAATCTTTCTTTTGAAAGTTATTTCATTTTGATGTATGCAATAGCATAATCATGCATTAAGTTTAATTCCTTGTAATTAAGGACAAATGGCATTTAACAACACTTATTAACAAGTGGCATCCTGGGTGGATGTCTAATATCTCTAAAATGCCTAGATAGATATGCATGATCCCTAGAATAAGGCAAAACCAAATTTTACATCTCACAAAGACCTATAAGATGACTTGTATGTGTTTTGTCCACAATAGATACAAGTGAGATGTTAGGATGATGAACAAAACTCAACATGTTGATTTAGTGCATTCTTTTGAGTTTTAGGTTCATCAAAACACATAGTTATGTGTTTTCCCATCATTGGAAAAACTAATGTACAAGTCATGTGCATTAAGCCCAAGGAATGTGATGGGATATTGGTTTTGAAAATTATTTTAAAAGACTTTTGGAAAACCTTGGTGAAGGCTATCTTTTGATAGTAATCACCATTGAATAGTTAGACACAAACTTGAAGAAAACGCTAAAGTTTTAGCAAGTTTTCAAGCTTGTGTCAATCTTTGAAGATATGATATATTTTCATAGAAAACTATTTTTCCATGATAAAGTATGCCCTAAATAATGTCTACACGAAATTTCATGATTTTTGGATTTTTGTAGAATTTTCTAGGGGTTTCTGAAGTTGGCTGAATTTGAAATTCAGCAACTATCAGAGCTCCGATCGATCCATGGATCGATTGGAGTGTCTGAATCGATCAGTGGATCGATTCAGAAGGCAATTCTAGCGAGCAGAAGCTCGCTGGATCGATCAGCCGATCGATCCAAGAAGACTGAATCGATCGGTGAATCGATTCAGAAGGGTTCAATCGATTGGAACCCAACTCCAATCGATCGAAGATGCTGATTTTGGCTGGGAAAGCTTATTTTCAGCATTTTGAACCTATTTTAGTCTAGGTAACCATTCCAAACCCCTGAAAATACATTTGTATACATAAAAAGGGTGTTTTCGTGTGGAAAACAAGGATGGATTGGTTAAGGAAGGCTAAGTTGAAGTTTAGGTTGAGGTTTGTTTCAAATTTTGAGTATTTGAACCTCAAAACTTAAAAAATTTGGGTTTCCTAAAGTTTTAGGGATTCCAAGTCATTGTTGGTGCAATGACAGAAGTTACCACCATGTCTTTAGGGGGAGGGACTCTTTAAAGACATGAAAATTATTTTCATGAACCTTGGAAGGTGGTTAACCTTCTGTTAAGAACAAGCTCAAGGTTGAGCGTTTGAACTTTAATGGGGAGTGGATATCCTCATTGTTCTCGTGGGTTCAAGTGGGTAATGCTCAAGGATAGGCATTTGCCTACATTGGGGGAGAATGTAGGATCATGAAGAATGAAGGGTATGGGACCTTCATTATCATGTTGATCATAACAAGTGAAGTTGTGAACAACGATGAGCCACTCTTCAGGGGGAGAGTTTTCAACAATGGGGCATTTGTTGAAGTGTGCCCAAAATTGAGGCATGGGTTGATGTGTGCTCAAAGATGGGTTGATGTGTGCTCAAAGATGGGTTGATGTGTGCTAATAGGGGGAGAATGAAAGGACTTGTGAAAGGGAGTAAGTTAGGCTGTCATTATCTAAGAGGGAGTTTGCCCTCTTAGGGGGAGAATGAAGAGCTTAACTTATGCTTTCATTACCTAGTGGCATGAAGAATGAGGCTATGGGATTAGCCTAACTTACATGTGGCATTGTAAGTGTTATTGTGGTATTGTCAAACATCAAAAAGGGGAAGATTGTTGGTGCAACATCCCTCAGGTCAAGGTTGACCTGGTTAACCAAGCTGAGTTTTGGTTTGGGTTTAGATGTTTGACAATAAGATATTGATTGAAGAAGAGTCAAGTAGGTCAAGGTTGACCGGATACTTGACTGGAAAGTCCTGGTGAGTGAAGCCAGGCAGAAGGAAAGTCCTAGTGAGTGAAGCTAGGCAGATAGAAAGTCCTGGTGAGTGAAGCCAGGCAGATGGAAAGTCCTGGTGAGTGAAGCCAGGCAGAAGGAAAGTCCTGGTGAGTGAAGCCAGGCAGAAGGAAAGTCCTAGTGAGTGAAGCTAGGCAGATGGAAAGTCCTGGTGAGTGAAACCAGGCAAGGGAAAATCCAGATGGATCAAGGATGATCGGACATCTGGTGTTGGCAAGTCCAAGTAGGTCAAAGGATTGACTGGATACCTGGCACGAGGAAAACCAGTTGGGTCAAGGTTGACCAGACATCTGGTGGAAGTCCAAGTAGGTCAAGGGAGTGACCGGATACTTGGCACGAAGAGAAAAGTCCAAGTGGGTCAAAGGGATTGACCGGACACTTGGTGAGAAGTCCTAGCAAGTCAAAGGAGTGACCAGATGCTAGGCATGATGTACCAACAGGTCAAGGTTGACCGGATGTTGGTTTGAGAGGCTTAGGACTTGGTTTTGGGCAAAAACCAAGAGTTAGATCGATCAGTGGATTGATCCAGGAGCTGGATCGATTAGCGGATCGATCTAGGCCTTTCCCAGCGAACAGAGAGCCTCTGGATCGATCCACAGATCGATCCAGAGGTCCCAATCGATCAGTGGATCGATTGGGACGCGACTGCTTCGCGCGATAAGCATTGGATCGATCCACTGATCGATCCAGGTGTTTTTCCCAGAGCACAGAGGCGCTCTGGATCGATCCGTGGATCGATCCAAAGCCTCCCCGATCGATTGGGAGCAATCCAATCGATCGGGATCCGACCGTTAGCGTCGATAAAGGCCGCAGGCGCACGATTCCTTCGGCATCTCTTCTCAGATTCATCTCAGATCTCTCGCCAGCTCCTCCACAGCACTCACAAAGCTCAGATCGCCAGTTCTTGAAGGATCTTGGAAGTTCTCCAAGTCAAGAGGTGGATCAAAGCCAAGAAGAAGAAACTAGGGTTAGGGTTTGCACTCATTGTAAGCTTGTAAGCTTGTATTTCTTGTATCCCTTTCCTCGCTTCTTGTATTGAGTCTTGTAGGGCTTCTCCGCCTTTGGTAGTTACCATAAAGGAGGGTTTTAATAGTGGAGGGTGTGTGTGTTGGTGTGGATCCTTGGATTAGTCACCTCTTGTGAGGTGGATACCAAGTAAACCAACCGTGTTAGCGTTGTGTGATTTGTTTCTTGTATTTCCGCTGCGCATCCTTGAAGAAACAAGCAACGCCGAGCAACGAGCACGCGAAGAGCTATTCACCCCCCCTCTAGCTACTTTTCGGTCCCATCAAACCCGACGCCTACTGTTCCCTCTACGGGGAACGCGTCCTCACCTACTCCACTCAGGAGATTTTACCTGTTGCCAGTCGATCCTCTAGATCGACTGGACTTTTGCTCAGCACTCGATGCTTCCGGACTTTCTGCTGGACATCCGCTTCCCCGGCTAGTCCAGTCTTTCACCTGGTTCGCGACACCAGGACTTTCCACCTAGGGTTACCGCCCCCTAGGACTTTTGCCTGAAGACATCGACCTGCCAAGACTTTCCGCATAGAGTTACCACCCCCTATGACCTACGGTTACCGCCCCCTAGGGTTTTCCCTTTGCCTAACCGCAGCTAGGACTTTTCTCCACCTAGGGTTACCACCCCCTAGTACCTAGGGTTACCACCCCCTAGGGTTTTCACCTGCCTAACCACAGTTAGGACTTTCCTGAAATACTCATTCAACATGTTAGATAACAGATAATCTTAACTTTAAATCCCTTTGCCATTATTAAAACTTAGGTTCGATCGTCGGATGCTTCCTGCACCAACATTAATTGCTTGTATCTATGTGATGCATAATTAGTAATTAATTAGTGCCTAACGATTAGATTAGATCTAAATCGTGTACAAGATGCACCCTCTCGATTAGATTAGATCTCAATCGCGTCAACTCAAATGCCTACCGTGTCGTGATACCTATCACTACCTCGATCACATGTGTTGTTGAATCTGCCAAAGCAGAGCAACACATATTATCTTGGTAGGGTACGGAGGGACAATCTTGGTCCCGTCTATCAACGCATGGGTGAGTACAAACTCAATTAGATTGAGTATTCCTAGTTTACTCGGTTGGATCGAGCACAACTATAGGCATTCTTCCAACAGTTCGAAAGATAGGACATAAATCACATTTATATTAATTCTTGGGCGTATTAGCCAAAGCTAACTCAAGTTTTAATATAACTGCGGATAATGATCCTATAAACAAGAGTTGCATAGAGATGTAATTGGTAAATCGTTACCTACCGATCATACTAAATCTTGGGCGTATTAGCCAAAGCTAACTCAAGGGTTAGTATGATGTGGTTCTTGTCCCACATGAATTATAGAATTCAGTGGGAGCATCATTTAGTTAAAGGCCTAATTAAATGATTTAAAAGAATATGATAATTTATTTTCTGCATTTTTCTATTGTAGATAACCATGACGTCGAATACGAACTCTTTCTCCCTGCGTTCTGTCCTTGAGAAGGACAAGCTCAACGGAGTAAATTTCCTGGACTGGTACAGGAACTTAAGAATAGTTCTCACCCAGGAACATAAACTGTACATTCTGGAGCAGCCCATTCCGGAGGCTCCTCCTGCCAATGCCACGCGAGCAGACAAAGATGCTTACAAGAAGCATCAAGATGACGCATTAGATGTGTCCTGTCTAATGCTCGCGACCATGAACTCTGAGCTTCAGAAGCAACACGAGTTGATGGGCGCTTACGATATGGTTGAACATGTTCGTCAACTGTATCAAGGACAAGCGAGGCACGAGAGATTTGAGATCTCAAGGGCACTATTTTAGTGCAAGATGTCAGATGGGGCTCCCGTAGGCCCATATGTACTCAAAATGATTGGGTACATAGGAAACCTACAGAGGTTGGGATTCCCTCTTGACCAAGAGCTGGCCACTGACCTGATCTTACAATCCTTGCCGGATAGCTATAGTCAATTCGTTCTAAACTACAACATGAACGAAATTGACAAGCCACTGCCCGAGCTGAACCTTAAGAAGGCTAAGCCCCACTTTGTTCTGATGGTTCAGAAACACAAGGGCAAGGGCAAGCCCAAAGGCAAAGGAAAGTCCCAAGCCAAGGGCAAAGGCAAGGCACTGAAGCCTAAAGGGTGGGTCGCCAAGGATGCTACCTGCTTCCACTGCGGTCAGACCAGGCACTAGAAGAGGAACTGCAAGGTGTACCTGGAAGATCTTAAGAAGAAGCGAAGTGAGACTTCCACTTCAGGTATATATGTTATAGAAGTAAATCTATCTATTTCTTCATCATGGGTATTAGATACCGGATGTGCTTCTAAAATTTGTACTAATGTGCAGGCGCTGAGAAATAGCAAGGCATTGGCGAAGGGCGAGGTGGACCTACGAGTAGGCAATGGAGCACGGGTTGCTGCTGTTGCTGTAGGAACTTATCATCTATCTCTGCCCTCTGGGCTTGTATTAGAATTAGATGAATGTTGTTATGTGCCTGCTTTAACTAAGAACATAATTTCAGTTTCTTGTTTGGACAAGAAAGGTTTCTCTTTTATAATTAAGGACAAATGTTGTTCTGTTTATTTAAAAGATATATTCTATTGTAGTGCACCTCTGATGAACGGACTCTACATTCTAGACCTTGAAAGCCCTATATATAACATAAATACCAAGAGGTTCAAGTCAAATGACATGAACCAAACTTATCTCTGGCACTATCGCTTAGGTCATATAAACGACAAGCGCTTATCCCAGCTCTATAAGGATGGTTTGCTAGACTCATTTGATTTTGAATCTTATGAGATGTGCGAGTCATGCCTACTAGGCAAGATGACCAAGACTCCCTTTAGTGGGCACAGTGAAAGAGCGACTGATTTGTTAGGACTTATACATAGTGATGTATGTGGCCCTTTCAATATCGCTGCTAGAGGTGGTTATAGGTACTTCATCACATTTACTGATGACTTCAGTAGATATGGTTATGTGTACTTGATGACACATAAGTCTGAATTCTTTGAAAATTTTAAAGAATTCAAGAATGAAGTACAGAACCAGCTTGGCAAGAGTATTAAGATACTTCGATCAGATTGAGGTGGAGAATACCTTAGCCATGAGTTTCATGACTATCTAGCTGAGTGTGGGATTCTATCCCAACTCACTCCTCCTGGAACACCACAGTGGAATGGTGTATCCGAAAGGAGGAATCGTACCCTATAAGATACGGTACGATCTATGATGAGTCACACAGATCTTCCGACATTCCTTTGGGGCTATGCTCTAGATATAGCATCTTTTATACTCAACCGAGTTCCATCCAAGGCCGTGATAAAGACACCATATAGGATATGGACTGGGAGAGATGCCTAGGTGTCTTTCATGAGGATTTGGGGTTGTGAGGCTTACGTTAGACGTCAAGTCTCAGACAAATTGGGACCCAAATCCAACAAGTGCTACTTTATTGGATATCCCAAGGAAACTAAGGGATACTACTTCTACATTCCTATTCAGCACAAGGTAGTTGTGGTAAAGACTGGAGTCTTTCTAGAAAGGGACTTTGTTTCTAGAAAGACTAGTGGGAGTACGTTCGATCTTGAAGAAGTTAAAGATGCGAACAATAGCACTGAAGCCTCGATGGAAGTTGAACTGGAACCACAAAGTGTTGTGGATGATGTTGTTCCACAAAGAGTTGAGGAACAACAACCAGTTCAAGTAGACATACCTCTTCGCAGGTCTGATAGGGTACGTCGTCAGCCTGAGAGATACACATTTCTCTTGTCTGATCATGATAACGTTGTGCTCATAGAGGATGAACCTACCACCTATCAGGAAGCTGTGATGAGACCAGATTCCAAGAAATGGCTAGAGGCCATGAGATCCGAAATGGAATCCATGTACACCAAGTATGGACTTTGGTTGATCCACCTGAAGGGGTAAAACTCATTGGGTGTAAGTGGGTCTTTAAGAGAAAGACTGACATGGATGGACTTATCTATAAGAGTTGCTTGATAGCTAAAGGTTTCAAGTAGATTCATGGTATTGACTATGATGAAACCTTTTCTCTAGTGGCGATGTTTAAGTCTATTCGAATCATGCTTAGTATTGCAGCATACCATGACTATGAGATATGACAGATGGATGTCAAAATCGCGTTTCTAAATGGAAACCTGCTCGAGGATGTGTACATGACACAACCTGAGGGTTTTGTAGATCCAAAGCATACTAGCAGAGTATGCAAGCTGCATAGGTCCATTTATGGACTAAAGCAAGCTTCTCGGAGCTGGAATCTTCGATTCGATGATGCAATCAAATAGTTTGGTTTCATCAAGAATGAAGATGAACCTTGTGTCTACAAGAAGGTTGTAGGGGGCATAGTTGTCTTCCTCATATTGTATGTGGATGACATACTACTCATTGGGAAGGGCATCCCTTTGCTACAGTCTGTCAAGACTTGGCTAGGGGCATGTTTCTCAATGAAGGACTTAGGTGAGGCATCCCACATTCTAGGAATACAGATCTATAGAGATAGATCTAAGAGATTGCTTGGCCTAAGTCAGAGTACATATATTGACAAGGTACTCCTTCGGTTTGCCATGCATAACTCCAAGAAGGGATTTTTGCCGATGTCACATGGCATGAGTCTTTCGAAGACTCAAGGTCTCTCTTCTAGAGAGGAGAGAGACCGCATGGATCAGATCCCTTATGCCTCAGCCATAGGATCTATCATGTACGCCATGCTATGTACTCATCCTGATGTCTCGTATGCTTTGAGCATGACGAGTAGATACCAGTCAGATCCAGGTGAAAGTCACTAGATAGCAGTCAAGAATATTCTTAAGTACTTAAGAAGGACTAAAGAATATTTCTTGATATATGGAGGTGATGACGAGCTAGCTGTAAAGGGTTATAGTGATGCTAGCTTCCAGACCGACCAGGATGATTATCGATCGCAGTCAGGGTTCGTATTTTGCATAAATGGTGGTGCTATGAGTTGGAAGAGTTCGAAGCAAGACACAGTAGCTGATTCTACGACAGAGGCCGAGTACATTACTGCATCAGAGGCAGCAAAGGAGGCAGTTTGGATCCGCAAGTTCATCATTGAACTTGGGGTGGTTCCCAGTATCACTGACCCTATTGAGCTCTATTGTGACAACAATGGAGCTATAGCACAGGCGAAGGAACCTCGCTCATACCAGCGGACCAAACACATACTACGGCGCTTCCATCTCATTCGAGAGATTATCGAGAAAGGAGATGTGAAGATTTGCAGAGTACCCACAGAGGCTAACATCGCAGATCCCTTGACTAAGGCTTTGGCACAAAGGAAGCATGATGGTCACACTAGGTCATTGGGGCTTAGAGCCTACACTGATTGACACTAGTGCTAGTGGGAGATTGTTAGTTAGAGCCCTAGAGCCAATCATTTGATGATTGTATTATGGACTTGTTGTATCATATTCTTATATAAATAAAGACATTTGTTTTTGGTTATTATACTTACTTGTATTGGTGCCAAATAAACTAAGTATTAATCGGTTAGTTGAACCGATAGTGAGATGATATAGGGAACACTACTCTTAATCATTCCTAGTCGAGTATTAACATTCAGGGACAATGTTAATGCAATAAGACTAGCATGTAGGTCAACTCGATGATTTGATCTCACAAGTCATGGATATAAAGATATCAAGTTAACACATGGGTATGCATTGGAGAATGTATACTGAATGACCCACCATGAGAAAGTATCATGGATCATTATATGAGTGTCATATACTTTCTCATGTGGCTATTAGTATGACTACTAGTCCTTGGACATGAAGTCACCATGGATCCCTACATAAGGAGTTATGTACTTTAGTTTCGTCAAACGTCACCCGTAACTGGGTGGACTATAAAGGCGATTACTGGGTATGTAACGAATTATACAGAGGGATGTGAGTGATGTAGATGGGATTTATCCCTCCTATATGACGGGAGTGACATCGATATTCTTGATAGAGTGAGACCACGAAGTGCATGGCTATGCCCAAATGAGTCAATATGAGATATTGAGCTCATTTGATTTAGTGAGTCTACTTGGAGATCAAGATTTAGATTGGTCAGAGGATGACACGGTCTATGCCTCACATTGATCAATCTAGATGTCTAGGATAGAAGGACACTTGTCATATATTGTGAGGAGTCACAATTAGTAGTCACAAGGTGATGTTGGATCTCAACATTCTTGTAACTTGGGTAGTAATGATGTGTTGCTAGATACCGCTCATTACTTATGCTCCTAAATGGGTTTATGGGCATTGCCAACGTTACAAGAACCTATAGGGTCACACACTAAGGACAATTAGATGGATATTAGGTTCATATGATTAACCAAGAGGATTAGATTCATGTGATGAATCAAATTGGATTAAGAGTAATCCTAATTGGGCTAATTGAGTTGGACTCAAGTTGATTCATGTGTTCAATGAGTCTAATTTAGATTATGACTCATTGAATTAATTTAATTAAATGAATTAGATTCATTATATTAAATTGACTTGAATTAAATGGTTGGATTAGATCAACCATGAGAGAGATTAAGTCAAGTTTGACTTGACTTGAGAGGAAGAGGAAGAGTCAAGTTTGACTTGACTTTATGCCATTTGTGACTTGGCATTAAGTGGCCAATAATGGTGTTACACATCATCATGTTTAGAACATGTGTGTGCCACCTCATGGAGGTTACAAATCTCCTCCTCATTTTAATGGCCACATTAAATTAGAGGAGTTATAATATTGTGGTCGGCCACTTTTGTGTTGAATGAGATTGAATTTTCATTCAAGGCATTATTCATTCTATCTTCTTCTTCCTAGAGCTCTCTCTTCTTTCTCTCCCTCTCCTCCTCTTGCCGTGACTGATCAAGGGTGCTAGCACACCTTTGTTTAGTTTTTCTCCACCCATTTGTTTGTGTGGATACTTCTAGAGGATCGTACGCTTGACGATCTCGAGATCCGACACTTCCTTGGACGAGCGGGATTTGTAAAGGGCACGCATCAAGGGTAAAAGTTTTTCTCCTTGTAAATCTAGTTTAGAACTAAGTCTAAGAAACTCGTACTCGTAAATTTTATTTTATTTTACTTCGCACGGATCTGGTGGCTGGGGGTTTCGGGGTTTCCGCGACGCGAAAAAGCGGTTTTCGCGACCCAAAAAATCCAACATATTTGACTTATGTTTTTAAATAATAATCTAGTTTGAACCCTTAGTTTCGGGTCGCCTATTATTTGGTCAATTGGGTGGCTTGAGCTTACTCTTATTGTTCTAGGCTCATTTTGTGTTTGTTTATTGTCTTGTGGTTGATTTTGTTCATCTTCGTATTCCTCTATTGGGTTTTCACTTACTTCCCCTAAATCAGTGCTAGCTTTAATGAAATTAATTGGTTGACATTGAGGTTGAGTTGAATTAGATTCTTTAGTAATTTCATCAAATTTTATATTGGTTGTTTCCTCAAATCTTAGAGTAGTTTTATTGTAAACTCTATATCATATACTATTTATGGAATACCTATAAAGATTCTATTTTCTACTTTTGAGATAAATTTTTCTAATTGTTCTCTTGTATTTAATATATAAACAAGACATTCAAATATCTTAAAGTATTTAATATTTGGTAATTTATCATAGTAAATTTCAAATGAGATTTTATTATGTTTCTTATTTCTACTAATAGCTTCTGTCCAGAAATATTTTAGTAGTTGGTATTCATTAAGCATTGTCCTAGTGAATTCTTGGAGAATTCTATTTTTTTCTTTTAACTATTCTATTTTGTTGAGGTGTATTAGGACATGATAATTCTTGATGGTACCATTTTCTAAGCATAATTTAGTAAATCTATGATTTTTAAATTCACCATCGTTATCACTCCTAATTCTTTTGATTTTTGAATCATTTTCTGTAACGACCCGGCCCTTTAGCCTCTTGGGCGGCCCTTGTGGTCGCCCAACTGGCGGCCCTTATGTCATCGGCCCATTTGGCGACCTCTCATGTCGTCGACCGATGACCCTTTGGGCATGCCGTTACTCACTAGGACTTTCCACCCCTGGCAGTAGATTTTTGCCTTCCCCAGGATTCGAACTCTAGACCTCCAAGCTAAGTAGTAGAGTTTATGAATCCTGGTAGCCAAGTGAGCGTCTCCAAATGGGCCGATGACATAAGGGCTGCCAGTTGGGCAACCACAAGGGCCGCCCAAGAGGCCAAAGGGCCGGGTCGTTATAATAAAAGGCGCCTTTTTATTGTAACGACCCCGGCCCTTTGGCCTCTTTGGCGACCTCTCATGTCGTCGACCGACGACCCTTTGGCCGTACCGTTACTCACTAGGACTTTCCACCCCTGGTAGTGAATTTTTGCCTTCCCTAGGATTCGAACTCTAGACCTCCAGGCTAAGTAGTAGAGTTTATGAATCCTGGTAGCCAAGTGAGAGCCACTTGGCTACCAGGATTCATAAACTCTACTACTTAGCCTGTAGGTCTAGAGTTCGAATCCTAGGGAAGGCAAAAATTCACTACCAGGGGTGGAAAGTCCTAGTGAGTAACGACGCGGCCAAAGGGTCGTCGGTCGACGACATGAGAGGTCGCCAAATGGGTCGATGACATAAGGGCCGCCAGTTGGGCGACCACAAGGGCTGCCCAAGAGGCCAAAGGGCCGGGTCGTTACATTTTCATTTTCAATTTGTTTACAAAAATTACTAAAATATTTTAAACATTTTATCTTTATTGTTAAGAATTTTATCCAAGTGAATCTTGAGTAATCATCAATTATTATTAGATAGTATAAATTTTCATTAATAGATTTAATCTCATGTGAGTCAAATAAATCTAAGTGTAATAATTTAAGTATTGAATTGGTTTGAGTTTAATTAGTTAGTTTGTGGGTTGGTTTGATGTATTTTTCTTGTTGACAAGTATTACAAATTATTGAGTTTCAGTTGGGTAGTTTTGGTAGTCCTCTAACTAAGCCATTTAGTTTGGTGAGGTTTCTAAAGTTAGTGTGGGGCATTCTCCTATGCCATAGTCAGGTTTCCTCTTTTTCTGTAAAGTGACACTTAAATGAAGAGTTGGCTAGTTAATTGTATAAATGTTATTATTCTTAAGTCCTTTTAATTTTATTATAGGGTCTTTCATATGTTTAATTAAATATTCAGTGGATGTAAACCTAACCTTATACTCTGAATCACGGAATTGACTAACACTGAGTAGGTTAAATTTAAAATTTTCATTAAGTAATACTTTATGAATAATGAAATTAGATTCTAGTTCAATGTTAGCTATTCAAATTACCTTCAGTTTGTCGTTGTTTACAATGACAATTGTTCCTAGTCTTTTGAAGGTTAATTTTATGAACATAGCTTGATCCCCGGTCATGTGTCTGGAACAACCACTGTCCAATATTCATTTTGATTCCTATAAAGAGTAGGGAAAATTTTTTAGCTCAAGTGTGAACTTAGTTTAATTTGTTTTATTTTAATTCAATTCAATTTATTTTGATTTAATTTAATTTAATTTCATTTCATTTAACTTAATTAATTTGATTTTAATTTAATGATTTTAAAATTAAATTAATTTATTTTATTTTATTTTAAATTAAATTAATTTTAATTAAATTTAATTTAATTTAATTTTAATTTAATCCTTATTCATCTCACCCAATCCATATTTTTAATTAGGGAATCTCATAATTTTGTGAGATGAGTTAAGTAAAATTTAAGGATTTAGTTTAACTTGTGTTAGATTCAAGTTTAGCTTTAAGTTTAACAAATAAGCATTTTTTGGATAAACGTTTAAGCTATGGTGAGTCACTTGGACATTATTAGAGTAATCACGGCTTCAAAATTTTTCAAATAGTTCTATCCATTGAACTTAATATAAAACTTTGGTTAAACCAGTTAGGATTAGTAAGGGGTAGCTTCAGTTAGTTCCATTAAGCAATACACCAGGTTGAAATTATATCTTTCTAGACATGCATAGATAGAGTTTCGCTAACCTATTATCTTTTCCAGTACTATTAATCAAATTACACTTTTATCCCTATTTATCCTAGATCTAATTACCAAGGCTGGTAAATTATTATTTTGAAAGTGCCAACTAATTTGGAGTCTTCCCCTAAATTATTGAACATAGGGTTTATGTTTTAGTTTTGTGTTGATTTGCTTTATAGCTATAATAGATTTGATTATACTTTGAGTTTAAATTAATTTTATATTTATTTAATTTAGGTTTAGTTTTTGATTTATTTGATTTAATTTTATTCTTTAGGTTTGAATTTAGTTTTGAAGGTTTAGTTTTTAAAATTAAGAGTAAGTTATTTGGTTTACTTTGATTTTGGTAGTAAATTTTATTTTTTTGGTACTTAGTATTGATTGAGTCCTACTTGCATAGTTAGGTACACTTTCAGAACCCAAATTTTAGTTACTTTTTATTTTCAGTTAGGGTTAGGAATGATTTAAAGGTTGAATTAGACTTGTATCCAAGTCCAAATTTATTGTACACGGCTCTTTGGGACCCAAGTATCATGTTTAAATACTTGGATCCTGAGGTAAACTTTTTCAAGTATTATTTTAAGTCTTTAACTTGCCTTTTCAAAACAAAATTTTCTTTCTCAAGATTTGTAGCTTGCGTTGAATTTTTGTTTGAACTGGGTCGGTTAAGGAGGTTAAGCTCAGTTGTTCCTTAAGGATGTTATTTTCTTTAAGGAGGAGTTTAGCATGTTCCTCAATTTTTGTTAATTTCTTGTTTAAGCGGGAAATAATTTTAAAAAATTTTATGGTATAATTAAATGTTATCCCAGTTAGTTCCTCCAAACTGAATGTGGATCCGTTGCTCGACTCATATTCAAATTCTTCTTCTTGATCCATTTTGCCCTTGGATGTCATCGGCGTGAGGTAGCTAGTTTGCTTTGGTTCGTCAACTTCCAATCCATCCAAGGAAGACTCGTCCCAAGTCACCTTTAGTTCTTTCTTTTACTTTGTCTTCTTGATCTTGTTTTCATTCAGCATTTGTGTTTAAAGTGCCCCTTCTTGTTGCAACCGTAGCATGTGATGTTCACCTTTAAGTTACTGATTGTAGACTTGGATATATTCATGTCGTGTTTAGTGAAGTTTCTTTTACATCTAGTGAACATCTTTTTTACCATGTTCACTAGTTTCTCTTCTTCATCTGATTCTGAGTCAGACTCAGTTTCCACCTATGGTTTAGCTCCCTTCAAAGTACCTACAAGAAAAACAATTCCTTTCTCGACCTTTGTGGTGTTAGTTTGTTCGTGTATCTCTAATTCATAAAATAATTCATCTAGTTTTAATTTTAAAAGGTTTCTCAAAACTTTATAGGCATCTACGATCGATGCCCATAGTGAGGTTCAAGGGAACAAGTTCAGAGCATACTTGATAACATCGCGATTCTTGAATTGATGTCTAATCATGTGCAGGCCATTGAGGATGTCCTTGATTCTCGAGTGTAGTCGGCTTGCGGTTTCTCTATCCTACATTTTAATATTAAATAATGAATTTAGAAGTATGTCTCATTTAGTTACATTGGCATTGTTAGTTCCTTCGTATAACTCGATTTAGCTTATCCCATAGTTCCTTTACGTTCTCGTGCGGGCCAACTTGGTTGAGTTCTTCTTCTGTGAGTCTACACTGGATCGTGTTTAAGGCTTTTGAGTCGATCTGGGCTTTCTTCTTGTCTTCTGGACTCTATATTTTTGGATCGATTGGTACTTTAGTTATTTCATCTATAGGTGTACGGTACCCTTGTTGGATGGTGAACCATTGCTTGATGTTCATCTTCAAGTAAACCTCTAGTCTCTTCTTCCAATATAGAAAGTCATTTCCATTGAAGAGAGGAGAACGAGCAATACTGAATCCTTCAAGTTGGGTCATTGATTACTGAAATAGAAAATTGGAAAGAGTTACCAAGACTTGGCCTTGGATTAGTAATGCTTTAGAAAAAAATGTCGACAACTTGAGTGGTGTTGAACCAACTTCAAGTAAAAACTGAACGAGAAATAATTATCTGAAGAGGTAAATTTTACCAATTTAAATAAGATACAAAAAACCAAAATCCGAAAAGAAAAATGGTTCCCCTAGCTTGATTGGTGATTGCACTAATTTAGAGTAGAACTTGGTTCTAATACCACTTATTGGATCGAGATGCGCGTGAGAGGGGAGGGGATTGAATCACGTGATTTTTAAAATTTGTATTTTTATTCTTTTGTAAAAACAAAGTATGCGCAGTGGAAAAGAAAGAAACAGGAAAGTACAAGAACGTAAGTGATTACTTGGTTCGGAGCCTTTAGCGACTCCTACTCCAAGATCCATGATCCCGCGGACTATATGCAATCCACTAATAACCTCTTCTGAAACTACAGGAAGAGGCGATCGAGTACAAACAAGCATCAGGATAAGTGTAACATGCTACACTTTCCTTTTATGTAAAAATTAAGTACAAGATTAAATTTTCGTTAGCCAACACTTTTTGAGCATGATCGGCTTAGGCTCAGTGTTGGATGGCTCCTTAGTAGTAGTCAGACATAGCAACATTATAAAAGAGCAATAGTAGGAAGCCGGAGCAGTCAGAACGTCAAACAGACGCGTAGAAGCTTATAGAAGAGTTGGTGTTGAATGCTTGGTCGAGCAACACTTTTATAAGGTGTGGAAGGCACCTTTCATAGGGTTGAAGGCGCCTCCAATGTGTAAAATTTATATCCCAAACAATTCGCTCCTTATCATCGACAAAGTCTGATTTTATCTATTGGAAGGCGCCTTCGATAACATCAAAGGTACCTTCCATGAACAGTACTGAAAGCGTCCTATGGAAGGAGCCTCGGGTGTTGTTCACCTGAAGTTATTTTTGCTCCTTTTGCCCTACAAAATGTGTAAGTCCAACAAAAAATAATAACCTATAAAACAAGATTAGCACAATAATAATATGTTTAATTTATGACTTACACCTTGTCCTCCAGACCATGATCTAGTCAGAGTCTCAATTTAGGTTTCCAAAATGGGTGACAATTGGACCAACACCTACTATCTCCTCAATCGGGACTTGTCCTCACTTGGTCACTCTCCTCTAGTGACCTACCTTCACTTACCGAGTGTCGGGTTACCTTCTCGACGTCCAATCTAACCCACTTTCGGAATCGCACATATGGACTTCACCAACCTAGAATCGAACATCCCGATCTCCTACCGAAATCGCACATCTAGACTTTCTTCTACTAGAATCCCACATCTGAACTTCGCTAATCGGGAATCGCACATCCTGACTAGACTTCTTACCTAGTGTTTGGTCCTCTTGACCCATCAAATTAGTCAATCCTACACACTCGATAACAAGGTTAGATCAACAACAAATCTAACTTTAATCTATTTGTCATTTATCAAAACTCAGGTTTGATCATTGGTGTCAAATGCACCAACAGGAAACCTACTCAAGGAGAAGGCCGGAGTTGGATTCTGGTAAGCTCAATTTCGGGCGACCAGAGTATCACCCAAGCGAGCGAAATCGAAGAAGATAATCTTAAAGGTTGATCTTTAAGACTCAAGGTGCCTTACATGTATAGAGGCACTTCAGAGCAAAGGAGAAAAGGCACGTCGGACAAAAAGGCACGAAGGCACCTCGAGTGAGCTCAAAGGTGCCTCAACCAAAGGCTCTAAGGTTCCTTTAATGACCTTGAAGGTGCCTCTAACCAGTCAGTAGTTGTTAGGCTACCGTTGAGAAGAGGATAAAAGTTTGTCCTCTTGGAAGCACCCTAGATCCCCTTAGAGGCGCCTCCAAGCAACAGTAACTTTTTTTAGGAGCTATAAAAAGTCCATTAGAGTTAGAAATTATTCAACAACTTTTATATTCACTTCCTAATTACTTTCTGAGCTATCAAAGAGTGTAAGAAGCTTTTGCCTTCAATGAAGGAGATTTTTCTAGTGCTTTATCTGCCTTAGATTAACAACCACTTAGGTTATAACCAAGTAATCTCTAGTGTCTCTTACTCGTTTCTTTAAGTTATTTTTCATATTATGTTTATTATTTGTTTTTTATTAATTAATTATCCCTGCTAAAGTTCCCAGCCAAAGAAATTCTCTAATTTTCCTTGCAGGCTATTCACCCCCTCTAGTCAGCCTATCTGGACCAACAAGTGGTATTAGAGCCTAACAGTCTTAGAAGGACTAACCGTCAACTGAAGCAACAAGAAAATGGTCAGACTAAGTATCTACTCATTAAAGTTTGAGGGGGAGTTCGCTACATGGAAAAAGAAAATGGAAGTATTTTTCAAAACAAATTTTGATTTAATATTAAAAATGAAATATGGTTATGCAGCACCTAGAGATCAGCAAGGAGTCGATAAAGAACAATACCTATGGACCAAAAAGAAGCAAGCTAACTTCGTGACAAACGGCAAAGTAAAGTCCATCTGCTGAGCATTCTTCTGCCTCAAGAAGTCAATCGGATTAGCGGCTACGGTTCAGCTAAGGAACTTTGGGAGAAGTTTCTAAAATTACATGAAAGGGCCTTGGAAGCAAAGCTTGCAAGATGAAACTGTTAGGATCTTCGGATCGCGGCTAGAGAGGGGGGGTGTGAATAGCCGACCCCAAATTCATGTTTCTTCCTACAATTTTAGTTAGCGCAGCGGAAATAAAAAGTAGAAACGAAAATGGAGAAGATCAAACCTCAAACGTGACGATATAATGAGGTTCGGAGATGATACTCCTACTCCTCGGCGTGTCCGTAAGGTGGACGAATCCTATCAATCCGTCGGTGGATGAGACCCCGGAAAACCAGCTAATGAAAACTCCTTCTGGGTGGAGAAACCTCGCCACAATTTCTCTTGCAACAGCAAGATCAGAGTACAAGAAATACAGCAAGAAGCCAAGAACAATATGAATGTAAAAACACTGGTTTGCTTGTCTTCTCGTTGACTGTTGATGAAGCAGCAACTTCACGGATGCCAACCACAGCAGCAACTGATCAATTGGAAACCCAGCCGAGGGAAGCTCACACGAAGCTTCAGCAGTGGAGAGCTCAACAAAGCTTAGATCGCAGGAGAAAGAAGAAGTTCGCCTTCTTTTCTATGTCATTCTTGCAGAGGCCCTCGACCTCGTTATATAACTTGAACCTGCGAAGAAGACACAAATCTAGCCGTTGTGTCTCAACGGCTAGGCCTGGACCGATCAGGCTCCACCTTGATCGGTCCAGGATGGATCTGATCGGTCAGGGGTTTCAGACTGATCCTAACTCTCACCGAGAGGTGGTTTCAGATCCCTGATCAGTCTGTGGACCGATCAGGCCATAGGTGGATCAGTCCACAGACCGATCCCTCCTATTCCTTCTCCTAATCTGTTTGGTTACTGATCGGTCACCAGACCGATCAGATGATCACTGGATCGGTCAACAGACTGATCCAGATACCCATAGTATCACTGGATCGGTCAGCAGACCGATCCAATTTCCCAGCCTTAAACCCTACAACCTTCCTGATCTAGAGAATGAGTTATCGAGCCCTCTCTGACCTAGTCCGGAGAACGAGCTATCGAGCCCTCTCCGACTTCCACGTCCGGTCCAGAGAACGAGCTACCGAGCCCTCTCTGACCTAGTCCAGAGAACGAGCTACCGAGCCTGTAACGACCCGCCTTCTACTACTAAGCTGTAAGGCCGATCGTTACATAATGCTGTGCTAAATTTCTATTGCGGAAATCTGGATTGATTAAAATTTTACTAAACTGATTACTGTAAAATCTGAACTTAATACTCTAGGTGTACCTAGGAGTTGTACACATGCTAGGGAAGATAATCTATGCCTCTCGGATGTCCTGCTAGCTGTAATCAGGCATTTCAATCGATCCATGAATCGATTGGGCTGTCGGATCGATCCAGTGATCGATCCAGCTTGATACTGGCACGGAGAAAAAACCCTGGATCGGTCGGCTGACCGATCCATAAGCTACATTGCTTCTGTATGCGGCTGGATCGGTCTACCGACCGATCCAGGAGTACACTGATCGGTCGGTAGACCGATCCAGTGGCTCACTGATCGGTCGGCTGACCGATCAGTGAGCTTCTGTACTCTCTGTTCGCATCTGGATCGGTCGGCTGACCGATCCAGTGGCACGATCGATCTGTAGATCGATCTAGGTTTCTGATTTCGAATCAGAACCCTGATTTCAGCACTAGTTCGTGCCAAAATCTCATATAAGAGTTCTAAAAGTAATTGAAATAAGTTCTAACATCTATTAACTAGCATTCCAACATAATTACTAACAACTTAAACAAATCTTCCATGGTTTAAATATTCTAAGGTCTAAAAGTGCATAAAGGTACTTGAGAAAAGAAATTAAGTTCTCAATTTGCTAAACTCCCTAAGGATCTTCATTCCAGGTTCCTGCCACACACACCATCGCTGCATTGACCTTCAGCTTCCTCTGCTAATCCATTTTCCCTTTACCTTTATCTGCAGTATAAGGAAAAATAGTATCTGTAAGCTTTAAGCTTAGTAAGAAACCATCTACCTCACTAAAACATGCAACGATGCAAACATGTTTTTAAAGAATGCTATTTGAAAACATGCACTGAATTTGTTAAAGCATGGCATACTGGAGTTACATGGCATAAACACTGAAACATGGCATGCATAATAAAATCTAAGCATGGAGCTATCTCATGATATCAACTAGGAGAAAATAAGCTGAAACTGTAACTGAAACTGAGCTAAAACTGAGCTAGTACTAATCTTAAACTATAATCACATAACTAGATTATGAGTTTGAAAGCTATTATCATAATACGTGAAAATACATAATCATGTTGCTAGTGGGCCCGGCAGCTGTACTTTGCTGTGCGCGCATCCCTAACTAGACCCGGGTTTGCAAGTCCTGAATTTAGTAGGGTTACTAGGTTGTCTGAACCTAGGGACGACTGTGGGAGCCCAACCCAATGGATATCTAATCCAGTACAGTGCCAATGAAAATAAAATACTGAATATAGCTACTAGTTGCTTATTTTGCTGTTTCTAGGTTATATGAACCTAGAACTAGGTTATCTGAACCTAGAGGCGACTGTGGGAGCCCACCCATTGGACCGTAATCCCATGTAAGCTGAAACTAGACTAATATACTGATTTAAATGCTACTAATGCATTTAACTGAGCTGTTAAAAATATCTGAGGTGGTATTTAGCTACACTAATCATTTTGTCGAACACTTGGTGTGCCCCAACTCTCCCCTCTAATAGGGAGACCACCTCTAGGCACCCGACAACGTCTAGAGCCTCCAACTGAAGGAGAATAACGTGTCTGGCCCATCTAGAGGTGCTCAACTAGATCCCTAGTCTGCGAGGAGGGTTTAAACACACCCTGGGCGCCGAAAAAAATCTGCATATAGCTAAACTAAAGGCATGCAATCAAACGAAAGCTACTTATACTGCAGGTGAGGGGTTTCTTACCTCCTGTTCGTAATTTCTTACGATTATAATCGCTAGGATTCCGGTGGAGACGATCCTTTCGACGATCTTCTCGCGTCTATGCGTTCCCCTCGCGAAGAAGAGCGTCCTCGTGCCGGAGTTGTCACCGGAAGATGACCTTGGGGCCCTAGGGAGGGAACCCTAGGGTTGGCGCCGAGAGGAAGAAGAAGAGGGAGAGGTGCGGCGTGGCTAGGGTGAGGAAAGAGAGGTTGCCGATTAAAAATAAAACCCTCACTTAACAATTTCTTATTTATATTAAGTGGGTAATTTCACCAAACTCTAATATAAATTTAATTGCCTCCCTTTTCTTTCAGCACGGCCCTGCTGGGTTCACTTGGTTTACTAAAGCTATCTATAAGTCATAGGGTTCGCTAGGTCTCGGGTTCAATTCCCGCGTAGGCTATTTTCGTTTTCTATTTATTTTGCTACTTCCGCTATCCTAAAAATTCCGGAAAAATATCTAAAAATTCCAGAATAATTATAGAATATTTCTAATATAGTTTTGAGAATTTCCGGGCGTTACAGAGCCCTCTCCAACTTCGTCCGATCCAGAGAACGAGCTACCGAGCCCTCTCTGACCTAGTCCGGAGAACGAGCTACCGAGCCCTCTCCGACTCCATCCAATCCAGAGAACGAGCTACCGAGCCCTCTCTGACCTAGTCCGGAGAACGAGCTACCGAGCCCTCTCCGACTTCTACGTCCGGTCCAGAGAACGAGCTACCGAGCCCTCTCTGACCTAGTCCGGAGAACGAGCTACCGAGCCCTCTCCGACTTCCACGTCCGGTCCAGAGAACGAGCTGCCGAGCCCTCTCTGACCTAGTCCAGAGAACGAGCTACCGAGCCCTCTCCGACCTCCCATGCCAAGCTTCCATACTTGGACTTTTCCCGTGCCATGCTCCCTGCTTGGACTTTTCCGTGCCAAGTCTCCATACTTGGACTTTTCCCCGTGCCAAACTCCCTGCTTGGACTTTTCCGTGCCAAGTCTCCATACTTGGACTTTTCCCCGTGCCAAGCTCCCTGCTTGGACTTTTCCGTGCCAAGTCTCCATATTTGGACTTTTCCCCGTGCCAAGCTCCCTGCTTGGACTTTTCCGTGTCAAGTCTCCATACTTGGACTTTTTCCCGAATCAGGTCAATTCAAGTCGGGTCAACCAGATCAACCTTGACCAAAGGTTGCACCCACAATCCCCCAAGTTCCTATTCTTGTCAAACATCAAAATATAACTTCTCTATTCTTGTCAAACATCAAAATATATCTCGAGTCAGGTCAACTCGAGTCGGGTCACCCAGGTCAACCTTGACCTAAGGTTGCACCAACAATCTCCCCCTTTTTGATGTTTGACAAAAACCATAATCAAGTTAGGTTAACTCGATAACCTAACTTAGGTTTTCCAATAGTTCTCCAATGTTCTTCCTTGAACATTCTCTGAACATTCTCCCCAAACTCCAATGTTCTTCCTTGAACATTCTCTGGACATTCTCCCCCTTTTGACACACATCAAAAAGAGTGAATCAAGGTCAAGAGTTTCTTCCTAATGAAAGTCCCATACCTTTCATTGAAACCCTTAATTTCCCCCTTGATACTAAAGTCAACAATCAACTTAGTGATAATCCCATATCACTCATCCTCAGAAATCTTGACGAGTAAAGACTCCCCCTAAAAGTCAACTCCTCCTTGATCATTGCACCAACAATGTCTTGGAGAGTTTCAACCCTTTAGAAATCTAAAACACCAACTTCCATAGCTGAAATTTCAGACAACAGTCGAAAATCAGCATTTTGGCACGCTCTGATCGGTCACCAGACCGATCAGGACTCCACTGGATCGGTCACCAGACCGATCCACACTGCCCTGGATCGGTCCAGTGACCGAACCAGACTTCTCTGGACCGATCAGAATCTTCTCTGATCGGTCCACAATTCTCTTATAAGAATTTCTGATTTTTCTCCTGAAATTCAGAAACCCCTAAAAAATTACAGAAAATTCCAAAAAATTGTAAAATTTTGAGGATACATTCCTCATAACATATATTATCATGGAAGAATAGTTTTATATGAAAATAAATCCCATTTTTTAATCTTGATATAAAGTTCGAAAGACTTTGAAATAGCTCAAGGTTAATCCATCTTTGTATCAACTTGCTCTATGATGAATGCTATCATTAGAAAAGCTTCATCAAGGTTTTTCAAATCAATTTTGAAATGATCTTAAACCATTCAATTTAGGACCACAATCTTAGGGCTAAATGTACATGACTTGTACACAAGTTTTCCCTATGATCCTCAAATTTGAATTAGGCTCATCTAGGTACAAGAACTATGCACCTTGATCCTAACTCATAATCCTAATATCTGACACACATCTAAGGTGTATCAAACACATCCAAGTTAATTTTGATGTGAGATATGGGTTTAGGTCATCTTAAGCTAAGTTCTCATGCATTTCTAAACAACAATTTGATCTCCATATCAAATTGTGTTTCTATCCTTAAATCAAATTAATTGATCATAAATGCAAGAGATGATGACATGGCATAAAATAATATCATAAGTGGAAACATGTGTCAATGTCATGATGTCATGTCATCAAGTATGAAACTTAAATAAGGCATGACATATAACTAACCTAAGCATTATCATGACATTTCAAATGATAATAAAATAAATATGATGTCATGACATGGCATATGACAAACAATGTATGGCAAATAACATATAAAGGTATAGAAAATACCTAATTCTAGCCTTAGTTGCCATTTTTGATAATTTTGATCATTTTACCATAAATTCTATATTCCTAAGTGTAATAGACCTAAAATCATATACTAAAGATTTTTAGATCACTATGTGCCAATTAGATTGACCCTAGAAAACTCCTCAAATGTGGTTGGCACATCCTAATCACCTTAGGAATAATTTTTAATTTCATTTTCAAGGCTTGATTACACCTTGAAAATTCCTAAAATGCCACCTTTTGCCATGAGTAGGTTAACTACCTATCCAATTAAGGTTGGCACACCCTAAACCATCTAGCGTGAAGGAATCACGCTCCTAGGAACCCAATACCTATTTGAGCTCATTGGGTTCACTAAATATTCACTAGGGATGACTTCCCTAGCAACCCTCCTAATGACCCTCCTAGGCTTTAAAGCCTTGGTCATTTGGGACTCATCAAGATCAACTCTAGGGGTGACTCCCCTTGTGATCTTGGTGATGGTCTTCTTAGCCCTAGGTCTTGTTCCATAATCGAATGGAATATTATGATAAGCGGGCTTGACCACTTGAGACTTAGGTTTGTGACTCAAACCTCTCATGTCCTTGGGCTTTGATTTTTGACCCTTAGACCCTAGAGTTGACTTCTCCAAATTCTTAAGAGTCATTTCCAAAGTGTCAAGTCTTGACCTCAAGACTTGATTTTCCTTCTTTAATACCTCAAGCTTTAATTTTCCATTTTTCTTTGAGGTATTCCTAGGCATATGTCTAGTTATTTTGGGATTCCTATCTAGGTTTTCCTTAACCTTAGATGAGTTAACTCTAGGGTTGGCATTTCTAGCATTGTCCTTATCTAGGCTAACATGTTTGGCACCTAAGCACATGTATCGGTTTCTATGGTTATCACGCTTATCATTATTGACAATTGCAATAAAACTACTAGCATGTGTCTTATTAGAATTGCAAGAATGTGCCTTAAAGGATACCTTAGGGTTTGCCTTAGCTCCCCCCATAGATGTGCTTGGTCTCTTATCCTTGTGAGGTTGCCTCCCCCATGGACATTGACTCCTATAATGTCCCCTTTGCTTGCATTGGAAGCACACCATGTGCTCCTTTCCCTTGCGTATCGGGACTCCGGCTTCCTTGACTTTTGGTGCCGGTGGAGTCTTCCTAATCCTCTTTGGACATTTACTTTTGTAATGCCCATATTCCCTACACTCAAAGCACATTATATGTAATTTACTTGAAATTAAGTTGCTTGAATTACCTAGGGTTGAGGATGGATATAAGCTCTCTCCTTCATCCCTTCCGGAGGTAGAGGCTTCTTCTTCTTGCTCCAGTCTTGAAGAAGAACTCTCCTCCTCTTCTTCCTTAGATGTTGATTAGCCCTCAACTTCTAATTCCATACCTCCATGATGTGAGCTACTTGGCTCACTTGACTCCTCTTCATGACTTGAATTGGAGCTCTCCTCATGGAACTTAGCCAAGTTGTTCCACAACTCCTTGGCATTGTTGTATCCACCTATCTTACACAAGATATCATTAGGTAATGAAAATTCTAAGATTTTCGTTACCTCGTCGTTGATTATGGATTGGTGGATTTGTTCCTTCGTCCACTTCTTCTTCTCGAGAGGTTCTCCTTCTTTATCCACCGGAGGAATAAAACCTACTTGTACACAATTCCAATTTACTAGGTTAGTCATAAGAAAATACTTCATTCTTACCTTCCAATACGCGAAGTCGTCGCGATCGTAGAAGGGTGGAATCGTGACGTCTTCTCCAAGTTGATCCATTCTCTAGCTCGTGCTCCCCCGGGTGTTAATCCGACGAAGAGCGACCTCGCTCTGAAACCACTTGTTAGGATCTTCGGATCGCGTCTAGAGAGGGGGGGTGTGAATAGCCGACCCCAAATTCATGTTTCTTCCTACAATTTTAGTTAGCGCAGCGGAAATAAAAAGTAGAAATGAAAATGGAGAAGATCAAACCTCAAACATGACGATATAACGAGGTTCGGAGATGATACTCCTACTCCTCGGCATGTCCGTAAGGTGGACGAATCCTATCAATCCGTCGATGGATGAGAACCCGGAAAACCTGCTAATGAAAACTCCTTCTGGGTGGAGAAACCTCGCCACAATTTCTCTTGCAACAGCAAGATCAGAGTACAAGAAATACAGCAACAAGCCAAGAACAATATGAATGTAAAAACACTGGTTTGCTTGCCTTCTTGTCGACTGTTGATGAAGCAGCAACTTCACGGATGCCAACCACAGCAGCAACTGATCAGTTGGAAACCCAGCCGAGGGAAGCTCACACGAAGCTTCAGCAGTGGAGAGCTCAACAAAGCTCAGATCGTAGGAGCAAGAAGAAGTTCTCCTTCTTTTCTATGTCATTCTTGCAGAGGCCCTCGACCTCGTTATATAACTTGAACCTGCGAAGAAGAGACAAATCTAGCCGTTGTGTCTCAACGGCTAGGCCTGGACCGATCAGGCTCCACCCTGATCGGTCCAGGATGGATTTGATCGGTCAGGGGACCGATCAGGCCCTAGGCTGATCGGTCCCCAGACCGATCCCAACTCTCACCGAGAGGTGGTTTCAGATCCCTGATCGGTCTGTGGACCGATCAGGCCATAGGTGGATCGGTCCACAGACCGATCCCTCCTATTCCTTCTCCTAATCTGTTTGGTTACTGATCGGTCACCAGACCGATCAGATGATCACTGGATCGGTCAACAGATCGATCCAGATACCCATAGTATCACTGGATCGGTCAGCAGACCGATCCAATTTCCCAGCCTTAAACCCTACAGCCTTCCTGATCTAGAGAACGAGCTACCAAGCCCTCTCTGACCTAGTCCGGAGAACGAGCTATCGAGCCCTTTCCGACTTCCACGTTCGGTCCAGAGAACGAGCTACCGAGCCCTCTCCAACTTCGTCCGGTCCAGAGAACGAGCTACCGAGCCCTCTCTGACCTAGTCCGGAAAACGAGCTACCGAGCCCTCTCCGACTCCATCCAGTCCAGAGAACGAGCTACCGAGCCCTCTCTGACCTAGTCCGGAGAACGAGCTATCGAGCCCTCTCCGATTTCCACGTCCGGTCCAAAGAACGAGCTACCGAGCCCTCTCTGACCTAGTCCGGAGAACGAGCTACCGAGCCCTCTCCGACTTCCACGTCCGGTCCAGAGAACGAGCTGCCGAACCCTCTCTGACCTAGTCCAGAGAATGAGCTACTGAGCCCTCTCCGACCTCCCATACCAAGCTTCCATACTTGGACTTTTCCCGTGCCAAGCTCCCTAATTGGACTTTTCCGTGCCAAGTCTCCATACTTGGACTTTTCCCCGTGCCAAGCTCCCTGCTTGGACTTTTCCGTGCCAAGTCTCCATACTTGGACTTTTCCCCGTGCCAAGCTCCCTGCTTGGACTTTTCCGTGCCAAGTCTCCATATTTGGACTTTTCCCCGTGCCAAGCTCTCTGCTTGGACTTTTCCGTGCCAAGTCTCCATACTTGGACTTTTTCCCGAATCAGGTCAATTCAAGTCGGGTCAACCAGATCAACCTTGACCAAAGGTTGCGCCCACAATCCCCCAAGTTCCTATTCTTGTCAAACATCAAAATATACCTCGAGTCAGGTCAACTCGAGTCGGGTCACCCAGGTCAACCTTGACCTAAGGTTGCACCAACAGGAACATCCTTCGAAATCAGCTGACAAACCTCTAGATGCAAGAAGGAGAAATGGTAGCTCAATTATATGGAAAGACCAAGGAGCTTATCATCAGATTGACGAACCTCGAAGAATTGATAACAAACCTAGACTCAATCTGATATGCTCTCAATGCCTTTCCTAGAACTATAGAGTGTACTTTAATAGTAGATGCCTACTACATCTCAAAGGATCTAGAGGTAAGTATGTTAGAAGAATTATTTTCCACCTTCGAATTGCATGAGTCTCAACATGCAGAACCAAGAAAGGAAAAAGAGTCATATCAAAATTTAGCACTACAAGCCAAGCAAACCAGACCATATTCAGGTTCATCAGTGGACCAAGACAAGCAACCATACGTGGTAAGAAAGCTAAATAAAATTTTTAAGACTAATAAATTTAATAAGACGCGGGCCAAGAAGTTCCTCCCTAAAAGAAGAAAAGTTTGATGCTACAACTGTTAAGAAGAAGGACGCATAAAGGACAACTGCCCGAAGCTGAAGAAAACGGAGAAAGAAAAAGACAAAGGACCAAGATGGAAGAAACACAAAAAGCTAAAAGCGACGTGAGATAACTTGTCATCATCCGAATTTGAGATCGAGGCCTACGCTGGAATCTCACTTACAATCAACTACCAAGAGGAAAGCATCAATAAAGGAGGAGCTACTTCAAAGGAAAGCAGCTGCGAAGGGGAAGCATCCAACTTTGAATTTGACACGGTAAGTGGGGTATGTCTTCTACCTCCTCACCAATTATACGAAGGTATTAAGTTAATGTCTAAATCCTTATGTAAGCTTAAAACTAAGAATATCAAATTAAAAAAAAAACAAGAGAATTTAGAATTAAGAATTATATTAGTAAAATCATGCCTATTAGAATATTTGGATAAAATGAAGGTTAAAAATGAAAAAAATAAAGGATTATATAGAAAAATTGAAAAGAATTATGCATGCTCAAAGTTTTCAAATGTAAAAAATTATAAGGGACTAAATTGATATTTTAGATTTTACAAGGGGCGAATTAAAAAAAGTGACATAAAAATATAAAAATTTATCTTGATAATCCCATAGGAAAAAAACTTATTTTGGATAAAAAATCTATACTAGATTGTTAAATTAATTTCTTATGTATGTTAGAAATTTAAATTATTTTATTTTTTTTTGTTTTTAGGAAAATTTAATTCATAGATCTTCTGTTCACATTTTTGGTCTAATTTTTTTTATGAAAAATTAAAATTGTATTCGTAAGCATATAAATTTTTGAAATTTTTTACCGTTAAAAAATATTTTATAAGTTCTACAATGAAAATCATATTTTTAAAATTAAAAATATTTTGAATATTTATTTTTTAAAAACATTATTTCTCTGTGATATAACCTTTTATTTTCTGTTGATAGAAATTATTTCAAAAATTTTGACTGTAAGATAAATTACTATGAATTTTTTTATCAAAAATAATATTTTAATAACTAAAAATTCTCAGAATTTTAGTTTTGCAAAATTTAATGTTTAAGTAGATAAACATCATCTCTTATATGCTCAAAAACAATTAGTAAATTTTTTTAAGTTTAACATTATTTTTTAAACATTAACTTCTCAAAATAGGTATTTTTGTCTCAAAATATTTATTTTGATAATAGAAAAAAAATAATTTGTTCATAAAAAATTTTAGACTTATCCAAAAAATATCTTTGACATCAATAAAAATTTTCAATATTTCTCAAAAACTTAAAGTAATTTTTAAATAATTTTGACAAAATTTGAGACTTAATTCTCAAAAATTCATTGAACTATGTGTAGACCCCTAGAAATATTTCCAGAATTTTCTCTCTTATTTTGCTTATTTTTCCCTTAGTATTTCTTGATGTGATCAAAGGAGGAGAATAACTATCGATTAAGTTTTGGCGAGGTAGAAATTCCTGAAATTGTAAATTTTTGATATATTTTGCTTATATTTATTACAAAATTATTCCTTATACTTATTACTAAATTAAAAATGTAAATTATTTTATTTTTTGTTTATCCTAACTTAATCTGGGTTTATGAACCTTGAAAAGAGGGTGATTGTAAGTACCCTGGGTTAATTTTGATGTGGTGAATGTAACACCCCACCCTCCTCACTACTCGTCTGTGAGGATGGGGCGCTACTGGACTACTAACTTTACTTAATTAGAGTTGTTCACATGTAAAGATCAATACATAAACTCTCTAAACATGCAACTGATAGCAACGGAAAATATAAACAACCTATCTCTACATTCTACTCCAGCATATGAACACAACTAAAACTATACATCAATTTAATCATGCTGAAATATGTGCATTATTCTGAACATGCATACAACCATTATACAACTCAGATAATAGGTCTAATGTGCATAACAATAAAAAGAAAGAATTCTAAATACATGGCAATCTTAATAAATTCTTATGCTAAATCCCAAGGCTTCTATAGTCCAGGCATCACACATCCATCCGCACCTCCTTGTCGCCTTCCTTTGCTATAGCTTTTCCTTTCCTTTATATGTAGTAAGAGGAAAATGCATCTATAAGAAAAATTGCTTAATAGGCGCTATCTAACTCACAAAAACTCGAATATGCATGTGAATATACTGAAATCTAAAAATAACTGAATGCACAAAAGAAGATACTACTCATGCTCATCTAATAGCAAAAGAAACTTACTGAAATGCTAAACATATAAAGCTAATCAGAACAACATGCTAGCATAAAAGAAACTAAACTTGCTGAATTTTAAACTTATGTAAAGCTTGTTTTACTTGTTTAAAAGCTTATACTTTAATACTTCAAAATAATAATCAATCTCTTCTTGGGCCCAAGCGTAGTACCAAAGCGCACTCCCTAATAGAAACTGCAATAGCGAGCCACCAATCCTACGAGGGTAAAGACCTCGGTCTTACCAGGGCCAAGACCTTGGAATTGATCACCTGGATTTGTTTAACGACAACCTCGGAAGTCGGGTACTAGCCTTTCAAAGTAAAATATCTTAATTACTTCTTCTTTAAATGCCTTGGCATTTTAACAAGCACCTTGTGTGCAAAAATCCCTAAAGTCTTGACTTTAGGATCTACTTGAGGCCTTAGCCTTTTTCTTTCTTTCCTTTATCTTTCTTATACTTTTCTTAAACTCAAAATACTGATAGGGAACTCAAAATCTAGAACTGAAATGCTTAATGAAAAATCTGCACTGCGATGCATATTAAAAATCTGCAATGCATATTAAAAATCTGCACTAATGCTTAACAAAAATCTGCACTAATGCTTAACAAAATCTGCACTAAAGCTTAACATAAATCTGCACTAAAGCTTAACAGAAATCTGCACTAATGCTTAACAAAATCTGCACTAAAGCTTAACAGAAATCTGCACTAATTCTTAACAAAATCTGCACTAAAGCTTAACAGAAATCTGCACTAAAGCTTAACAGAAATCTGCACTAATGCTTAACAATCAAAAATCTACCAATCTAATTAAGCTACTAGAGATCTAGTTGGATCTTCCAATGCTAAACCATCAAAACTGCAATGCTAAACAATTCAAAATCTGCAGTATAAACTTTAAAGAAATCTGCACCATAAGCTCTTAAGAAATCTGCACTACAAGCTTTAAAGAAATTTGCTCTAAAGGAATCTGTATTTTAAGCTCTAAGAAATCTGCACTATAAACTCTAAAGAAAACTGCACTATAAGCTCTAAAGAAATCTGCTCTAAAGAAATCTGCATTTTAAGCTCTTAAGAAATCTGCACTACAAGGAGATCTAAACTACATTAAAACTTCCAAATTGATTTCAATTATTTCAGTTTCCCCACTCATCTAGTATCAACAACTGCTTTCTAAACTTTCTGTTTCATCATCAACATGATCTATTTATAATTAGAAGAATATTTATTCCAATTTACACCACTTCATGCTCTAATAACTCAACAAAGGATCTATAACTGATATGCAAAAGAAATCTAAAATCTGAAATGCTAAAAATAAACTGCAATACTTAACCACATGGCTGTTCATGTCTGATTAATTGCAAAAGAACCAAAACTTAAAACTACAAGGCTAAATGAAATCTGATCATACCCATTATAGTAACAAGAAAGTTTAAATTGAAATACCATTCCTCATGCTCAAATTTAACAAACGAACTCCTGAAATTGAAACTACACAACACAACTAATGGATCAAAACCGAAATCCGAAACCTTCCAGAACTAGCTATCCATGCTATTCCAAATCCCTTCTCATCTTCTTAAAAACTCACGGCAGCAGACTCAAGAACAATCTCCTTGAGGCATACATCAAAGAAAACAAAGAAAATACCAAATCAAACTCGAAACTACTCTTACTATAGGTGAGTAGCAACTTACCTTGGGGTTCTTGGACTTACAGCCGAACAAGAGACTTCTAATGCTTCTAGGGTTTCGGAGACTTGCAAAATCTCGGCCTCTTCCTCGTGCCTACCGTTCCTTCTTGACGAGAGGATCACGATGGTGTAGAGAATCCCTCGGATCGTTCCTTGGCCGGCCGCCGGAGATGATGCTTTAGCTCGGCTTCGTTTCCGCCCGAGCAGAGGCGTCGCGCCGTCGAGAGAGAAGAGGAGAGGAGAAAGAATTAGGTCTCGGAAGAAACAAAGCCCTAAGTTCCTCTCTTTATAACTCAAGTATTCTGTTACAAATCATTGCTTAAATAAAAGTCGCTCCTTCCTTAATCAGCACCGCCCGCTTGGGCACTTGGCTGTCACATTTCGCTTAAGACTCGGGTTGGGTCGGAGGTCACGGGTTCGAATCTCAGCCGAATCCCTTTTATACCTATTTATTTTCTATTTATTAACTACTCCTTAAATTAATTTTGCTCCTTCTTTGATCAGTACGGCCCTGCTGGGTTCCTGGTCAGCTGAATCAACTTAAAGCTTTGCTTAACCGGAGGTCTCCAGTTCGAACCTCGGCTTAACCTCTTTATTTTTTTTTGCAACTTGTTTCTTTTGGTAAAAATATCAAACGACCTCCAAAAATTGCATAAAAATACTCTAAAAATTTCTAAAAATCTCTAGAATATTTATAAAGCATTTCTAAATATGTTTAAACACTATTAGGACTCGTAATGAGGAAATTTGGGTCGTTACAGTGAACTAGGCTAAGTTAGATCCTATGATTTTGATGCCTTATGTCTAAGTGTGCAGGAGCTTAGGAGCATAGGAAGTCGAGCGGAAAATACGTCTAGCGAGAAGGATGGAATGGGAAGGGAGCTGATTGGCTTGGTGCATCCGAGAGATAAGAAGTTGCAGAAGACTACACCGATGGACGAGGAGGACGTGCTCGATGTTCGAGGGATGAGAAGCTAGGGAGGAAGCCTGCTCGAGGAGAAGATCAGAGTTGGATTCGGATGAACTCGAGGAGAAGATCAGAGTTGGATTCGGATGAACTCAATTCTGGACAACCGAAGCATCATTCAAGCGAACGAGATCGAAGAAGATCAACTAAAAGGTTGATCTTGAAGACCTGAGGTGTGCCCCTAGGGCGTAGCGCAGACGGTGGGCGCATGACATCTCTGGCATAATGGCCAGAGGTCGATTCTCAAGAACTGATGACCTGGGGTTTACCCCATCATGCACCTATGGCTTGTGTACCTGCATGAACCTCCCTCGATATCCGTGGGGTCGACACTAGGGGGGCCGGTAAGGTAGCGGATCTACCTTGTTTTGAAGACCTGAGGCGCCTCACTTGTATGGAGGCACCTTGGAACAAAGGAGCAAGGGCACCTTGGGAGTGTCTAAGGTGCCTAGGCTAAAAAGGCGTGAAGGCTCCTCGAGTGAGCTCGAAGGAACCTCAAGAAAAGGCTTGAAGGCTCCTTCAATGACCTTAGAGGGGCCTCCAACTAGTCAGTAGTCGTTAGGCTACCGTTGAGAAGAGGATAAAAGTTTATCCTCTTGGAGGTGCCTTGGATCCCCTTGGAGGCACCTCCAAGCAATGGTAACTTTTTCTCAGTGGTTGTAAAAATCCCTCTGAAGATAGAAATTATTCAACAACTTCTATATTCACTTCCTAGTTACTTTCTGAGCTATCAAAGAGTGTTAGAAATTTCTCCGCCTTTAACGAAAGAGATTTTTCTAGTGTTTTCATCGGTCTTGGATTAACAATCACTTAGGTTATAAGTAAGTAATCTCTAGTGTTTCTTACTCATTTCTTTAAGTTATTTTTCATATTATGTTTATTACTTGTGTTTGATTAATTAATTATCCTAGCTAAAGTTCAAGCAACAGAAATTCTCTAACTATTCTTGTATACTATTCACCCCATCTAACTGGCCTACAGGGACCAACACTAACAATGAGATTTGATCGACCAAATGGTGGATAACCAGTGAGCAGTTTGGACTAGATATATCGAGAGAGGATCGGAGGTTAGGTCGACTAAATAGTGAGGATCGGTTGACCGACAAAAGTCAAGTCTCGAAAAGTGATCCTGAGATTAGTGGATTGGATTAGGTTTGAGTTGGCTTTAAAAGGAGGGTGCTCAAAGATCATAGAGGCAACTTAATTCGACAAAGGAATTTCAGACACTCCTCTCAACGAATCTGTAACACCCACCCTCCTCTCTACTAGTCTGTGATCGGTAGGACGTTACTGGACTATTAACTTTACTTAACTAGTGTTGCTCACAGGTAAATATCAATACTTAAAACTCTCAAAAACTCAAAGGATACAATAAGTAACAGCTGGAAACATAAATAACTCATTTTAACATTCTACTCAATTATTTGTTCTCAACTAAAACTATATATATTAATCTGAACATGCTAAAACTATATATTAATCTGAACATGCATGCAACAATAATACAACTCAGATAGCAGAACTAATGTGCATAGCAAATAAAAGGAAGAATTCTAAAACTTAAAATATTCAATGAACAAAATCCAGCAACATAAAAGAATAATCCCAACAGTCTAAATATAAAATCTTAATGAATTCTTAAGCAAGGTCCCAAGGCTTCCATAGTCCAGACATCACACATCCATCCACACCTCCTTGTCGCCTTCCTTCACTATAGCTTTCCTTTTCCTTTATCTACAGTAAGAGGAAAATGCAACTATAAGCAGAATGCTTAGTAAGCGCTATCTAACTCACAAAACTCGGATATGCATATGAACAGGAAGAAATCTAAGAACTGAATGCTTTAAAAGAAATACCACTCACGCTCATCTAATAGCAAGGAAATCAAAACAGACTGAAATGCTAAACATGTAAAGCTGCTCATGCTCATCTAATAGCAATAAGAAAATCTAAACATGTAAGAATAAAAGAACTAAGCTTGCTGATTTTTAAACTTATGGGAAGCTTATTCCATTTGTTCAAAACTTATACTTTTATACTTCAAAATAATAATAATAATCTCTTGGGCCCAGGCTTAGTACCATTGCGCGCTCCCTAATAGAAATTGAGGTAGCGAGCCACCAGTCCTACGAGGGTAAAGACCTTGGTCTTACCAGGGCCAAGACCTCGAAATTGGTCACCTGGATTTGTTTAACGACAACCTCGGAAGTCGGGTACTAGCCTCTTCAAATAAAATACTTGTTACTTATTAATACCTCTAATAAGAAGAATGCCTCGGCAATTAACAGTAAGCTTAAACAACTGTTCCTATTCATTGCATATATATAGTAAGCTAAAACTAATTGCTTGATCACATGCTGTTCATGTCCAACAAGTTCCATAGGAAATCAAAATCTGCAAAAAGGTCTAAAGCTGGTATAGGATTAATGGGTTGTTCTTGTTCGGATTTAACAGGAAATCTGCAGCTGAAACACTAGATCCAAAACTGCATGTATAACAAAATTTACTACACAAATTGAACTGCTAAACCACATGCCAATCTAAAACTGCATGTATAAAAACTAATAATAAAAGATCTAATAACAAAAGGGGTTTAACAGCATGTTAATCAACTGATATCAAAAAGGATCTAACTAAGCCACGGAAATCCTACAGAAACTCCCAAAACTAAGGCTGTTCACGCCCATTGCACAGCACAAACAAACTACACAGCAGCTCCAAATCAAACAGTAAGGAAGAAACTAAACTGCATGCTTAAAATAACCGAACTTCACAGCAGCTCCAATCAAACAATAAGGAAGAAACTAAACTACATGCTCAAAATTAATCCAAACCATTTTATGTTCATTGCCTAGTAAAAGACACCGAAATCTACAAGGCTCTACATGAACCGATCATGCCCATTAAGGTAACAAACAGAAAGGATTTAAATCAAAATCTGAAAATACTAATTACAAGGCCTGAAGAAATCCAACTACATGCCTAATCTATACCATTGATTTCCTTTCTTTGAGATTCACGGCAGCAAACATCGCAGCCACTTCTCCTTACAGCATGTTTCAACAAAAATCCAGAAGAAACAAGGAATTCGAGAACTACTCCTACTGCAAGTGAGAAGCACTTACCTTTGCGTTCTTGGATTCACCACCGAAGAAGAAGATGGCTTCTAGGGTTTCAGATGACTTGAAATCTCAGCCCCTTCTTTGTGCCAACAGGTTCTCCTCGATGAGAGGATCGTGAGGATATGAAGAACTCACGGAAACACCCTTGGTCGGCCGTAGGAGACGAAGCCTTAGCTTCGTTCTTCGGTTCCGCCCAAGCAACGCCATCGCACGCGAGAGAAAGAAGAGAAAGGGTTTAGGTCACGGGCAATTAAAAGCCTAAGCTCCTCTCTTATCTCCCTTTATAATACCTAGATATTTCTGTTATCTATTACTGCCTAAATTAATTTCGCCCTCTCTTTGATCAGCACGGCCCTGCTAGGTTCCTGGTCATCTGAAACAATTTAAGATTTTGCTTAACTCAGAGGTCTCCGGTTCGATCCTCGACTCGACCTCTTTTAGCCTTAAATCCATTTCTTTTGGTAAAAATACCAAACGAACTCCAAAAATTACATAAAAATACTCTAAAAATTTCTAAAAATCTCTAGAATATTTCTAAAGCATTTCTAAATATTTTAAGTACTATTAGGACTCAAAATGAGGAAATTTAGGTCGTTACAGAATCTCTGCGCTAACACTCACGTCCAAGCTCTGCGTCGAGATCTTCACCAATACACAAACTCGCCTCGACTAAATTCTAAGTGTTGGTAACATTTAATTTTTCTGTTCTTACTTATTGCATAAAGTTGGTGTAGGTTGTTACACCAATAGCTAGAGAGGCAACTTAATTCGACAAAGGAATTCCAGACACTCATCTTAACGAATCTCTGTGCTAACACTCACGTCCAAGTTCTACGCCAAGTTCTTCACCAATACACAAACTCGTCTCGATTAAATTCTAAGTGTTTGTAACATTTAATTTTTCTATTCTTATTGCATAAAGTTGGTGTAGGCTATTACACCAACAGAGAGGTAACTTAATTTGACAAAGGTATTTCAGACACTCCTCTCAATGAATCTGTAACACCCCACCCTCCTCTCTACTAGTCTGTGATCTGTGGGACGTTACTAGACTATTAACTTTACTTAACTAGTGTTGCTCACAGGTAAATATCAATACTTAAAACTCTCAAAAACTCAAAGGATACAATAAGTTATAGCAGGAAACATAAATAACTCGTCTTAACATTCTACTCAATTATTTGTTCTCAACTAAAACTATATATATTAATCTGAACATGCTAAAACTATATATTAATCTGAACATGCATGCAACAATAATACAACTCAGATAGCAGAACTAATGTGTATAACAAATAAAAGGAAGAATTCTAAAACTTAAAATATTCAATAAACAAAATCCAGTAACATAAAAGAATAATCCCAACAGTTTAAATAAAAAATCTTAATGAATTCTTAAGTAAGGTCCCAAGGCTTCCATAGTCCAAACATCACACATCCATCCACACCTCCTTGTCGCCTTCCTTCACTATAACTTTCCTTTTCCTTTATCTACAGTAAGAGGAAAATGCAACAATAAGCAGAATGCTTAGTAAGCGCTATCTAACTCACAAAACTCGGATATGCATATGAACAAGAAGAAATCTAAGAACTGAATGCATTAAAAGAAATACTACTCATGCTCATCTAATAGCAAGGAAATCAAAACAGACTGAAATGCTAAACATGTAAAGCTGCTCATGCTCATCTAATATCAATAAGAAAATCTAAACATGTAAGAATAAAAGAACTAAGCTTGCTGATTTTTAAACTTATGGGAAGCTTATTTCATTTGTTCAAAACTTATACTTTTATACTTCAAAATAATAATAATAATCTCTTGGGCCCAGGCTTAGTACCATTGCGCGCTCCCTAATAGAAACTGAGGTAGCGAGCCACCAGTCCTACGAGGGTAAAGACCTTGGTCTTACCAGGGCCAAGACATCGGAATTGGTCACCTGGATTTGTTTAACGACAACCTCAGAAGTCGGGTACTAGCCTCTTTAAGTAAAATACTTGTTACTTATTAATACCTCTAATAAGAAGAATGCCTCGGTAATTAACACTAAGCTTAAACAACTGTTCGTATTCATTGCATATATATAGTAAGCTAAAACTAAATGCTTGATCACATGCTGTTCATGTCCAACAAGTTCCATAGGAAATCAAAATCTGCAAAAAGGTCTAAAGCTGGTATAGGATTAATGGGTTGTTCTTGTTCGGATTTAACAGGAAATCTGCAGCTGAAACACTGGATCCAAAACTACATGTATAACAAAATTTACTGCACAAATTGAACTGCTAAACCACATGCCAATCTAAAACTGCATGTATAAAAACTAATAATAAAAGATCTAATAACAAAAGGGGTTTAACAGCATGTTAATCAACTGATATCAAAAAGGATCTAACTAAGCCACGGAAATCCTACAGAAACTCCCAAAACTAAGGTTGTTCACGCCCATTGCACAGCACAAACAAACTACACAGCAGCTCCAAATCAAACAGTAAGGAAGAAACTAAACTGCGTGCTTAAAATAACCGAACTTCACAGTAGCTCCAATCAAACAGTAAGGAAGAAACTAAACTACATGCTCAAAATTAATCCGAACCATTTTATGTTCATTGCCTAGTAACAGAATCTGAAATCTACAAGGCTCTACATGAACCGATCATGCCCATTAAGGTAACAAACAGAAAGGATTTAAATCAAAATCTGAAAATACTAATTACAAGGCCTGAAGAAATCCAACTACATGCCTAATCTATACCATTTATTTCCTTTTTTGAGATTCACGGCAGCAAACATCTCAACCACTTCTCCTTACAGCATGTTTCAACAAAAATCCAGAAGAAACAAGGAATTCGAGAACTACTCCTACTGCAAGTGAGAAGCACTTCCCTTTAAGTTCTTGGACTCACCACCGAAGAAGAAGAAGGCTTCTAGGGTTTTGGATAACTTGAAATCTCGGCCCCTTCTTTGTGCCAACAGGTTCTCCTCGACGAGAGGATCGTGAGGATATGAAGAACTCACGGAAACACCCTTGGCCGGCCGCCGGAGACGAATCCCTAGCTTCGTTCTTCGGTTCCGCCCAAGCAACGTCGTCGCACGCGAGAGAAAGAAGAGAAAGGGTTTAGGTCACGGGCAATTAAAAGCCTAAGCTCCTCTCTTATCTCCCTTTATAATACCTAGATATTTCTGTTATCTATTACTGCTTAAATTAATTTCGCCCTCTCTTTGATCAGCACGGCCCTGCTGGGTTCCTGGTCATCCGAAACAATTTAAGATTTTGCTAAACTTAGAGGTCTCCGGTTAGATCCTCGGCTCGACCTCTTTTTGCCTTAAATCCATTTCTTTTGGTAAAAATACCAAACGAACTCCAAAAATTACATAAAAATACTTTAAAATTTTTTAAAAATCTCTAGAATATTTCTAAAGCATTTCTAAATATTTTAAGTACTATTAGGACTCGAAATGAGGAAATTTGAGTTGTTACAGAATCTCTGCGCTAACACTCACGTCCAAGCTCTACGTCGAGATCTTCACCAATACACAAACTCGCCTCGACTAAAGTTAAGTGTTGGTAACATTTAATTTTTATGTTCTTACTTATTGCATAAAGTTGGTGTAGATTGTTACACCAATAGCTAGAGAGGCAACTTAATTCGACAAAGGAATTCCAGACACTCATCTTAACGAATCTCTGTGCTAACACTCACGTCCAAGTTCTACGCCAAGTTCTTCACCAATACACAAACTCGTCTCGATTAAATTCTAAGTGTTTGTAACATTTAATTTTTCTGTTCGTATTGCATAAAGTTGGTGTAGGCTGTTACACCAACAGAGAGGTAACTTAATTCGACAAAGGAATTCTGGACACTCCTCTCAACAAATCTCTGTGCTAACACTCCCGTCTAAGCTCTGCACCAAGATCTTCACCAACACACAAACTCGCCTCGACTAAATTCTAAGTGTTGGTAACATTTAATTTTTCTATTCTTATTGCATAAAGTTGGTGTAGGTTGCTACACAAACTTCATCTTGTATTAATTTTCTGTCCAAGATTTTTCGGAAGTGAATTAGTGAATTGTCCAATGGTACGATCTGACGGATAGTGAGTCTTGGAGTAGAAGCTAACAAAGACTCCGAACCAAATAAAAACTAAGTCACCTTCTTTATTATTTTTAGGTTAAATTTATTTTTTGCTACGTAGTCGACTTTACGAAAGATTTTAAAAGAAATATTTTCTAAAACGTGATTCACCCTCTTCTCACGTGACCAATGGTCCTACAAGTAAGATTGAGTATTCGATTAAAATCGAATCGAATTGAATCAAATCAAATTAACCAAAACCGAATAAATTATTTTTTAAAAACTAAATGAACTGACCATATTTTGTAATAAAAATCTAACAAACCAAACCGATAAACTATCAATGAATTTGATAAAAATCAAATTAATTGAATTAATCAATTTTTTTAATAATTTAATGATTAGTCAGAGGTTTATAGGTTCATGTAGGAATTTACTGATTAATTTTTTTATTTATTGAGTTTTTAGTTAAATCGAGAATTAATCAATATAATCAACTTTTTTATAAAAAAAAATCTAAAATTTTGAAATAATCAAACCAATTTATTTGATTTAATCAAACTTTTTCTTGGATATGATGAGCCTTGAGACAGACATTTTGTGAAGGTCGATTTGAATAATCTCATATATTTTTTTTTACTTTTCTGATGTAGATGAAAAAAACTAGAGTAAAAAATCCTCTCCTTTCTACTCCGTCAATTTTTTATCTATGAAAGACAGCTTTATAATTCTTTGGTCAGGGGTGACTTGACTAATTTGATGTTATAGAAATTTTTTATTAATGGATAAATTAGAAAAATCTTATTAAAATGATCTATCAGTCAGTATTTTTAAGTTAAAAGTCTAGTATTTTTAAGTTAACTATTCATTAAAAAGAGTTCATCTGTTTACTGAAGTTAATACTTGATTATATCTAAACAATTGAGAATATCGATGCACTACTAAGTACCATTGCTCTGGACATTTTGATTACAAAGTTTGAGCCCATCCTACGTGGGCCAGAAGGTTGGATCAAGAGTTCAATATGGAAATGGAAAAGGGAAAATAATTAAGAAGTTAATTTAAGAGGTTTGAGATGATTTAAAAATAGATAACCTAATTCAACAATATTTGAGGGTGGGTAACCAAATTAAGAAGCTAAAGACTTAATTAAGTTGACTTAATGTCAAGTTTATTTCAAATGATCAGAGTGTATTAATAAAATAGAGAGCTTTTTAAATGGTATAGAAGAACTCAAAAAGCTCTGGATATTCCATCAAAAAAAAAAAGAAAAGTTCACGTGTCTAAGTATTTCTATCCTTTATTTATTTAAAGTTGATAAAATCAGTCCCCCACTAAAATTTTTCACTAGTCACAGAGTACATTTGGGAAGCATAAATGAGTCATGGGATGACTTAACACCATGAGTAGTTTGAGCGCTACAAACATTCATTTATTTGCATAGGAATCGAACATGTTGCTTAGGAAATTCATCTATATGTTTACCATCACACCAAGCAGGGGCAGAGCTAGGATATTAATTTAGTAGACAATAATATAAAATAATTAATAAAGAAAAACAATTAAACCTTATAATCATAAATCATCATAAAATAATGATCATACAGTTGTTCTTTCCGAGTCTTCATATTTTGAAATCTTTGTACAATAGCTTCGTTATCAACTTTAGAAATATATCTCTCTCTACATAGACAATAAGACTATCATTCATCTAATCATTACTTATTTAATTGTATAACCTATCATTCACAATTATCATGACAGAAAACATTCTCTCTATCATCACAGACACAACTAGTATAATTAATGTCAATATCAAAATTTTATAAACCAACTGGTACACTATATATTTTTTTTGGATAAAACTAACTTCTCTAAAAGATCAATTCTTGAAAAGTTTTATTTTAAAATGCATATCACAAATATAAGTTTTAAGTCGATGATCAAGTAAGAGGAGATCAAATCTTGAGAAATATTATAGATAAAATTTGACTAATTGTATCAATTTTTTCTTATCAAAAGCCAGAAATGAGTTTTGTGAAACAAACAAGCTATAAAAAAAATAATTCAATACCAAACTTTAGAAGCTAGCTATGATATATAGAAAATACAATGTTAATGCTTCTTGAGCAAACATTAGAAGTTCCAAGAATTTTAATAATAAAATTATTGACTAATAGTTAACAAATATGTGTGTTAAACAAACTAATAGTGTGAACAATAGGTGATCAAAATGAAACAAATAGCTAAAAGAAACTAGACAAAGATAACTGTTGCAAATAAATTAAAAATAACACTGAGTCGCTTCCTTATACGGCAACGACAGCTTCATGAGCAGCGACGCCACCTGCCTTGCTGGCAATGATAGCTTCATGAGAAATTGTTGCCTCCAATATGCATGAAATACAAGATAAAATTGTAAACCACTCACAGTGATCTCCCGAGAAGAAATCAAAAAAGAGGTCGTCAAAGATGCTATTGTTATTACCGAAAAGATCACCATTTGGAACCTCCTCAGATTTTCGACAAACCAAATGCCGATAGTATGTTCTCTTTTCCCACCATCGCCTCCACTGTGCACTCTCCGATCATCCCCAATTGCTCTTGGACTCATCAATATATAAGAAGAAAGCATCGGTTACAAACCAATGCTTTGATGACCCTTAATCACAGTAAACGTTGAGGGAGATGAACCAATCATCTCCTCAACGTTTAACATTGCAAATCTCTTGCAATATCTGTAATGTCCAACATCTCTCACTCGTCTAAGTTAATCCAAAATGATTATCTAGTCACATAGACCATGTCAGTCACATAGATTACAAGATGATCATGTCACAAGGCTAAAGCAAAACATTAATTGGTCACAAAGACCAAATAAGTCACATAAATTTTATGATGATCTAGTCACAAAGAGCAGAGCATAAAGTAATTAGTCACAAAGACCAAATAAGAATATCCATTCCATACATTAGGGAAAATGGTTCGTGCGACGACAAGCACATTGAGCATTCATTCCTAAGAAGATTGTTACACCTTACATAGCTGCTCTATAGAATGAATCAGAGACATCAAAACTTATCTTTATCCCAGATTAAATTATTTACATCAATATGAACATCTCTAATCTCTCATAATGACTATTATGTCAAGAGTATTTTCAACATCTCCAATCAATACAATTATTCACAATTATATTTTATGTACTGAACTAAAAATATAACTGGTACCGGTGAATAAATATCATAGATGTAAATCAATCTTAATATTCCTTTTTAGTTAGAATCTATTCATTCTAATCAGTCGTTTTCCTAGTTATGCTTCATAGACCGAATCACCCATAGCCAATAGAAAACAGGCTAAAGTAGCATACACTGATTAGAACTTTAAGTAGATAGCTAAATAGTCACTTAGGATAAAATTGAGATTAATTTATAATCTTAAGGGTCTCACATAGTAGAGAAGTAGGAATCCATTCTCCTACTACCCTTCTTGTCGCCATAGCACATGTGGTATGAATCACATACCACGATGTTATTCTCTTTATTAAAAAGAACGCATATTTTTCTCAAAATTTAACATCGTACAGATTTCGATCTAGACATACCTAAGGTCTAATCCTGAATTCAACATATGAATTTCAATCTGGCCTTAAGCAGATTTAGTAAATAGTGGGTTCATTTGCTCTGATCATTATATAAATTATCTCATTTTGACACAATTATCAAGGTGACCTTAACTTATGGGCATGTTTCTATTCACAGCTACATAAGTTATCCCATAAGAAATGGTCTTACCTCTATTTATACTTAATAAACAGAGATTATTGTCTATATGAGTGGACCAATCTCAATCTGTCAACATGTTTATCATGACTTTTATTTGAATGTAACAAAGACATATACACTGAATATATTATGACATTTCCATTTAGCAAATTGTCTTTACAATAAGTTACATTCTCTAAAGTCCCAAAGACTTCACATGTCCTTGAAATGACTCTTTAGTCAATGGCTCAGTAAAAGGATCGACAAGCATATCACGTGTAGGGATGTACTTAAGAATTATCTTTTTTTTGTCAACAATATCTCTTATAAAATTATACTTAATTTCTATATGTTTGTCTTTGCTGTGATATTTGGGATCTTTGAAAAAAGCTATAGTAGCTTGACTGTCACAGTATACTTAACAGAACGCTCACTGTCCTCAGTAATTTTTAGATGCTTCAGGAACCTTCTTAGCCAGATAGCCTCTTGCACAACTGCTGCACAAGTCATATATTCAACTTCCATTATCGACAAGGATACATAAGTATGCTTCTTGTTGTTCTATAAGATGGTGCCACCATTCAGTAAGAAGGTATAGCCAAATGTGGATTTTTTGTCATCAAGGTCCTCTGCCCAATCTATATCTGTGTAGCCACTCAGGATCATATCTGATCCTTAGAAACAGAGGCAATAATCTGTTGTTCTTTTGAGATATCTGAATATTCTCTTCACCACTTTCCAGTATCTCGATCCTAGGTTTGACTAGAAATGACTAACTAAGCTGATCCGGCGGTTAGAACACGGGACCCCATAGCGAGGGGTCAACGCAACGTGGAAGTCAAAGGGCCAGGTGGTCCATCGGAGAAGGGTGAGCCGACCGGACTCATGAGAGAAGGGCAGACCGACCGGCCGACCGGAGAAGGATGAGTCGGCCTCCCGACCGGCCGACCGATGAACATCCGATAATAAAAAGACGCCCTGACAAGGATCGGGGTTCCGACGCTCGATTGAACAGTAACGAAGGGTCGAGCGGACGTCATGATCGTCCGAAGGCAATGTAACATACTGCTAGTAGTCCCTACATAACATCTTACCGAAGATCTCCCCAGCATGCCGATGGAGAGAGAAGGTCGGGCGTGAAGTAAGTGTCGTCCGGCCAGGCGTTATAAGAATGTCAGCCGGACGGACTCCCCGTCCCATCGGCCGGACGAACGCCCCGTCCCGCCGGCCGGACGGACGCCCCGGCCTGTGGTCGGTAGAGGAGGACCAGAACATCTTATGACAGTTGTCAAGCCCTATGGCTAGGCCATACTCCAAGTCTGACAACGAGGTGTTCTGTTGTCCCATCGAAGACGTGCTTGGACTGTAGCAGTATGGCGTCAGGTAAGCTTTCTGACAGACACATACCGAGGTATGGGCAACGGACACGTATGTGCCTCGGTGGACGTGCAGGAGCTCTTTCACCGCTCTATATAAAGAGCCTTATACTTCGCTGGAGGTACGCAAAAAATACCTTTGGAACCACTTTTTTCATTACTTGCTTGCCTGACTTGAGCGTCGGAGGGTCGCCGCCGGGAACCCCTTCCCGGCCCGACTTCTGTGCAGGATCGCCGGAGGTTCGCACCAGCATTCGAAGACCCACGTCAGCAACCGGAGAGCGCCACGTGCCCAGCGTCCGTTGATTCAGCTTTCGGACAGGATCAATTTGGCGCTGTCTGTGGAAACGCTACTGCATCCGATCGGAATTGATGGATGAAGCTGGACGACCACACATGGTGATGCTCTCCGTGGAGAAACTCGACGCTCTGATAAAGGCAAGAGTAGGTAGGCTCGTGGAGCAACAGGAGCAGAAGGCTCAAGTAAAAGGATAACGCAGCAGGCCGCCTCCACCTCTGGGGGGGCCGAGCGGCCATGGAGGACCGACCGGGAAGTTTCGCCATCCTCCTGGCCTTGATAAATTTCGACGAGTACATTGTATCCACCTCACTCCACGGGTATTCGGGAGTTGAGAAATTGATTCAGATCTTATGCTGATCGGCAAGTCAGCCTTTCAGATATAGTTTCTTTTGGCATAGAATTCATCGTAATTTTCCGAAAGAAGGCCCCGAGCCGTTTGGCCGGAGGTATAGTATCCGAGCCAAGCGCTCGATGCCGAAGGCCCCGAGTCGTTCGGATGGAGGTATAATATCCGAGCCAAGCGCTCGATAACGAAGGCCCCGAGCCGTTCGGCCGGAGGTATAATAACCGAGCCAAGCGCTCGATGCCGAAGGCCCCGAGTCATTCGGCCGGAGGTATAATATCCGAGTCAAGCGCTCGATAACGAAGGCCCCGAGCCGTTCGGCCGGAGGTATAATATCCGAGCCAAGCGCTCGACAACGAACGCCCCGAGCCGTTCGGCCGGAGGTATAATAACCGAGCCAAGCGCTCGATAACGAAGGCCCCGAGCCGTTCGGCCGGAGGTATAATAACCGAGCCAAGCTCTCGACGAAGAAGGCCCCTAGCCATTCGGCCGGAGGTATAATATCCGAGCCAAAGGCTCGACAATGAAGGCCCCGAGCCGTTCGGCTGGAGGTATAATATCTGAGCCAAGCGCTCGACAACGAAGGCCCCGAGCCGTTCGGCCGGAGGTATAGTATCCGAGCCAAGCGCTCGATGTCGAAGGCCCCGAGTCGTTCGGCCGGAGGTATAGTATCTGAGCCAAGCGCTCAACAATGAAGGCCCCGAGCCGTTCGGCCGGAGGTATAATATCTGAGCCAAGCGCTCGATAACGAAGGCCCCGAGCCGTTCGGCCGGAGGTATAATAACCAAGCCAAGCTCTCGACGAAGAAGACCCCGAGCCGTTCGGCCGGGAGTACGTTATCCGAGCTGGGTGAAAGGTGCGCTAAATGTAAATTTATATAAATTTCGGTCGCCTATGTCCTTGTAATGCAGGAAGCAAAATTATAAAGATGACAAATATCTTCGCCGACTGGCTGTGTTAAAAGTAGCATTAAAGGCCGTCGAGCTCCGACGTTAAATATCGAGAGACGAGCTGGCGTCTATAAACGTCCGAGCGGAAGACCGTCGAGCTCCGACGTTAAATATCGAGAGACGAGCCGGCGTCTATAAAAGCTCCGACGTTAAATATCGAGAGACGAGCCGACGTCTATAAACATCCGAGCGGAAGACCGTCGAGCTCCGACGTTAAATATCGAGAGACGAGCCGGCGTCTATAAACGCCCCGAGCGCAAGACCGACGGGCTCCGCCGTTAAATATCGAGACGAGCCGACGTCTATAAACGCCCGAGCGGAAGACCGCCGAGCTCCGACGTTAAATATCGAGACGAACCGGCGTCTATAAACGTCCGAGCGGAAGACCGTCGAGCTCCGACGTTAAATATCGAGAGACGAGCCGGCGTCTCTAAACGTCCGAGCGGAAGACCGTCGAGCTCCGACGTTAAATATCGAGAGACGAGCCGGCGTCTATAAACGTCCGAGCGGAAGACCGTCGAGCTCCGACGTTAAATATCGAGAGACGAGCCGGCGTCTATAAAAGCTCCGACGTTAAATATCGAGAGACGAGCCGACGTCTATAAACATCCGAGCGGAAGACCGTCGAGCTCCGACGTTAAATATCGAGAGACGAGCCGGCGTCTATAAACGCTCCGAGCGGAAGACCGTCGAGCTCCGACGTTAAATATCGAGAGACGAACCGACGTCTATAAACGTCCGAGCGGAAGACTGTCGAGCTCCGACGTTAAATATCGAGAGACGAGCCGGCGTCTATAAACGTCCGAGCGGAAGACCGTCGAGCTCCGACGTTAAATATCGAGAGACGAGCCGGCGTCTATAAACGCCCGAGCGGAAGACCGTCGAGCTCCGACGTTAAATATCGAGAGACGAGCCGGCGTCTATAAACGTCCGAGCGGAAGACCGTCGAGCTCCGACGTTAAATATCGAGAGACGAGCTGGCGTCTATAAACGCTCCGAGCAGAAGACCGTCGAGCTCCGACATTAAATATCGAGAGACGAGCCGGCGTCTATAAACTCCCGAGCGGAAGACCTTCGAGCTCCGACGTTAAAAATCAAGAGACGAATCGGCGTCTATAAACCCACCGATCGGAAGGTAGTCTAGTTCCGACAATAAAATTTGACGGGTGACCGGAGCCTATAAGGCCGCCAGACGAATGGTTTCCTGCGTAAACCTCGGTCGGGCCCGCCGTAACATTGTATGGCCGAGCGGCTCCTTTATAAAATGTACTTGGGGCACAAAAAACTTAAGACCAAGGCAAAAATCAAAAATTGGGCGCTGGAAGAACGAGCAAATAACAAAAGGAGACAAGTCATTCACGCCGACCGGCGGATAGACAAAATTTATAGTGTTTGCCCCGAACAGCATGCATGCAGAAAATTACAAAATAACCTCACAGACACTCATTCTTAGTCATCAAAATTAAAAAGATGGTCAAGTATGGTGCCCATCATGGTCGCCAGGTCTTCGGCAGGGACGGACAGATCGGCAGGAACATGGCCCTTGTTTTTCATGTATTCCACCGCCACTTTGATTGCCTCCTCAAAAGTTAAGGAGAGCTTGTCACTAAATTTCTCACCAAACTCGTCCGAGCGGACGAAGGCTTTGCGCACCCCCGCCGATCGACCGGGCTCTCCATCTTGATACTCCTTGAGAGTAGCCTTCGAAGCGTCCAGAGCAGCTTGAAGATTTTGCAGGGCCCCTTCTGCTTTTGTCTGATCGACGGAGCGACCCTCCCGTTCGGCAGTCAGTGAGGCGTCCAGCTCTTTCACCCGCTGCTCCAGCCCCCGATTTTCTACCTTCATCAGGTCCATGTCATCAATGGCCTTGAGCTTCCGAGCGATCGCGGTCTTAATTTCTTTGTCCCGCTGCTTGACTAAGGCTTCGAGGCGGGCAACCTCGCTTGTCAAGCCGGAAGTCTTACCCCGCTCGGCTTCTAGCAACCTCTTGGCCTTCTCCAGGGCGGCCGTCGATTGTCTGCTGTCCCCCGCAGCTTTGAGTTTTTTCAACTCGTCCTCCAGCTCAGCTAATCGATTGTTGATGGCAATCTGCTCCACCCAGTTCTGCAAACGGATATGAACAACTTAGAAATTCGATCCACAATAACCAACAAAGCGAGAGAACATACCCCGGTCGCCTGTTGTAAATTGCTGTCGCCGAGCTGCCCAGGAGTTAGCATGGCAATTCTGAGACGAGCATCCTCCCAAACCTTGGCGAGAGGACCCGTGAGTGTGATTTGCTGCTCGGGAACCACCGGCCGATCAGCGGCCGCCATGTATTCTTCTGAAGGGAGGCGTAGGATGGTTTTTATCAACTTTGGGCCGCTCGGATCGCCCAGAGAAGCGGCGGCCTTACCGAACGGCCCACCGGTGGAGGAAGAAGGACGTTCGCCCAACCGCTTAAGACGCCGTAGTGTTCGGGGAGGACTGGAGGGCGGCACCTCAGAGGTAGCCCTTGGAGAGCCGCGCGGCGTCGGGGTACTCTCTATAGAAACTGTCTCGGATAACATTGGAGCTTCATCTCCCCGCTCGAACTGTGGCTCATCAGATGGAGTTGGTGTAGAAGCTGACTCTGGCCGTCTGCGCTTCCGAGTGGCCAGGGGAACGTCGTCGGCCGAACGGCCCTCTACCTCGACTTGAGTAGAGGGTTCTATGTCGCCCGCGACCTCGTCGCGAGAGGCAGGAGCGTCTAAGGCTTCGGGGACATCCTGAGTCCCCTCACCTTCTTCGCCGACCGGATCAACTGAAGCCAGGCCCTGCTCGGCGACCTCCTTATTCTTGGCCGCCTCGATCTCAGCGGCTCTCAGTTTCAGCCGCTCGGTAGCCTTGGCTCGCCACATGACTTCAGCTGCAGAAGCAAAGATTAAATCAGTTAGAACAAAAGAAATGAGAAGATAAGAGAACTTACTCATGCTGCAGGGCAGATCGGCTGGGATGGAAGACAAGCCGAATAGATACAATACTCCTAGAAGGAGCAGCTTGTCGATGTGATATCGCTGGCCGACCAGCCGGTCGGCTGCATGAAGGTAAGCCGGATCGCCCCTGAACTTGCCGAGCTCCGGTTGCACTGGCATCGCCGTCTGCCATTTGATACGGAAGGCAGGTGGCTCGGGGAAACGTACGTAGAAAAAGTGCTCCTTCCAATGTTTGTTGGATCTCGGCATGTTATCAAAAAGGACGAAACCTATCCTTGATTGAAAAACGAAGGTACCCCATTCGGCTTGCTTTGGGTAGTAGAAGTAGTGGAAATTTTTGGGGTCTAGGGGAATGCCGTTCAGTTTAAAGAGAATTTCCACCCCGTTCAGCAACCTTATAGAATTCGGAACTAGCTGGCTGAGCGGGATGCGGAAGTAATTGCAGACTTGCACGAAAAACTTATGGGGTGGAAAGCGTAGCCCGGCCAAAAATTGGTCTCGGAAGAAGAGAATGGTGTCGGGCGGCGGTTCATGAGGCCGATCGGCCGGTGTGGCTAATTCTATGTGGTGGTCGGAAGGGATGTCGTAAGTCCGAGCGAGATGCAACGCGTCCTCCTCGTCAAAACGGCTCTCCATGGTCGTGTACCATAGACCAGGAGCGCCGTCGGTCGACTGCGAGGTGCTAGTCATGGTCGAAAGACAAGAATGCGGAACCAAAAGGGAAGGTTCAAGCAAGGAATGAAGGGAAACCGACTGAATGAAACGATTAACAGAAAGAAGAAAACATAGGGAGCGAGGAAAAGGGTCTTACGAGCAAAAGGGGATGGTCGACTGGGGCCTGGGGGTTGCCGAAGAGTGGAGGGGCAAGGTCGCTGGAGAAGAAAAAGAGCAGAGGGGCGCTGGAGGAGGATGAAGCAACAATGCGGCGAAAAAGGAGTCGCGGGCTTTATATCGCCGCCCGAGAGCAGCCTCCACCGTCCGATCCAGGTCGTGAAGAACGAGGTCATCATCCAGCCCTTCATTTCAAATGGTGGTCGTCCCATCAGAAGTGACGCCACTGCCATACACTGACAAAAGCACGATCGCCACGTGTCAGCAGAATATAGGTCGCATTTAATGATCGCCCCTTACCGTGCGCAGCACACGTGATGGGCAGTAGGGGAGAGGATGGGGCATGGATTCCAAGGGAATACAAGGCATGGGCAAAGTACCGCCGAACGGATGAGCATCCCTAAGCCGGGCTGAGCGGATTATTGTATCAGTCGTTACTCGGTCAGATCGGCAGTCCAGTCAGTCGGACTTCGCCTCCTTCGACTAGACTTGAGGGGGAGGCAAGTGATCCGGCGGTTAGAACAGGGGACCCCCATTCTGAGGGGTCAATGCCACGCGGGAGTCAAAAGGCCAGGTGGCATCTCCCGGCCGGCCGACCGGTGAATAGCCGATGGCAAAAGTCGCCCCGACAGAAGTCGGGGTTCCGACGCTCAATTGAACAGTTACGAAGAGCCGAGCGGAAGGCCTAAGAGAAGGTGACATACTACTAAACAGTCCCTACATTGCAACCTACCGAAAATATCCCCAGCATATCGATGCCAACGGCAGGCCGGACGTGATGTGAGTGCTGTCCGGCCGGCGCCTAAGATGAGGGCTGGCCAGACGGACTCCCCGTCCAGCCGGCCTGCCGGACGCCCCGGCCTGTGGTCGGTAGAGAAGGACCAGAACATCTTATGACAGCTGTCAAGCCCTATGGCTAGGCCATACTCTAAGTCTGACAACGAGGTGTTCTGTTGTCCCATCGAAGACGTGCTTGGACTGTAGCAGTATGGCATCAGGTAAGCTTTCTGACAGACACATACCGAGGTATGGGCAACGGACACGTATGTGCCTCGGTGGACGTGCAGGAGCTCTTTCACCGCTCTATATAAAGAGCCTTATACTTCGCTGGAGGTACGCAAAAAATACCTTTGGAACCACTTTTTTCATTACTTGCTTGCCTGACTTGAGCGTCCCGGCCCGACTTCTTTGCAGGATCGCCGGAGGTTCGCACCAGCATTCGAAGACCCACGTCAGCAACCGGAGAGCGCCACGTGCCCAGCGTCCGCTGATTCAACTTTCGGACAGGATCAATTTGGCGCTGTCTGTGGAAACGCTCGCATCCGATCGGAATTGATGGATGAAGCTGGACGACCACACATGGTGATGCTCTCCGTGGAGAAACTCGACGCTCTGATAAAGGCAAGAGTAGGTAGGCTCGTGGAGCAACAGGAGCAGAAGGCTCAAGTAAAAGGATAACGCAGCAGGCCGCCTCCACCTCTGGGGGGGCCGAGCGGCCATGGAGGACCGACCGGGAAGTTTCGCCATCCTCCTGGCCTTGATAAATTTCGACGAGTACATTGTATCCACCTCACTCCACGGGTATTCGGGAGTTGAGAAATTGATTCAGATCTTATGCTGATCGGCAAGTTAGCCTTTCAGATATAGTTTCTTTTGGCATAGAATTCATCGTAATTTTCCGAAAGAAGGCCCCGAGCCGTTTGGCCGGAGGTATAGTATCCGAGCCAAGCGCTCGATGCCGAAGGCCCCGAGCCGTTCGGCCGGAGGTATAATATCCGAGCCAAGCGCTCGATAACGAAGGCCCCGAGCCGTTCGGCCGGAGGTATAATAACCGAGCCAAGCGCTCGACGAAGAAGGCCCCGAGCCGTTCGAGGACGAAGGCCCCGAGCCGTTCGGCCGGAGGTATAATATCCGAGCCAAGCGCTCGACAACGAAGGCCCCGAGCCGTTCGGCCGGAGGTATAATATCCGAGCCAAGCGCTCGATAACGAAGGCCCCGAGCCGTTCGGCCGGAGGTATAATAACCGAGCCAAGCTCTCGACGAAGAAGGCCCCTAGCCATTCGGCCGGAGGTATAATATCCGAGCCAAAGGCTCGACAATGAAGGCCCCGAGCTGTTCGGCTGGAGGTATAATATCCGAGCCAAGCGCTCGACAACGAAGGCCCCGAGCCGTTCGGCCGGAGGTATAGTATCCGAGCCAAGCGCTCGATGTCGAAGGCCCCGAGTCGTTCGGCCGGAGGTATAGTATCTGAGCCAAGCGCTCGACAATGAAGGCCCCGAGCCGTTCAGCCGGAGGTATAATATCTGAGCCAAGCGCTCGATAACGAAGGCCCCGAGCCGTTCGGCCGGAGGTATAATAACCAAGCCAAGCTCTCGACGAAGAAGACCCCGAGCCGTTCGGCCGGGAGTACGTTATCCGAGCTGGGTGAAAGGTGCGCTAAATGTAAATTTATATAAATTTCGGTCGCCTATGTCCTTGTAATGCAGGAAGCAAAATTATAAAGATGACAAATATCTTCGCCGACTGGCTGTGTTAAAAGTAGCATTAAAGGCCGTCGAGCTCCGACGTTAAATATCGAGAGACGAGCTGGCGTCTATAAACGTCCGAGCGGAAGACCGTCGAGCTCCGACGTTAAATATCGAGAGACGAGCCGGCGTCTATAAAAGCTCCGACGTTAAATATCGAGAGACGAGCCGACGTCTATAAACATCCGAGCGGAAGACCGTCGAGCTCCGACGTTAAATATCGAGAGACGAGCCGGCGTCTATAAACGCTCCGAGCGGAAGACCGTCGAGCTCCGACGTTAAATATCGAGAGACGAGCCGGCGTCTATAAACGTCCGAGCGGAAGACCGTCGAGCTCCGACGTTAAATATCGAGAGACGAGCCGGCGTCTATAAACGTCCGAGCGGAAGACCGTCGAGCTCCGACGTTAAATATCGAGAGACGAGCCGGCGTCTATAAACGCTCCGAGCGGAAGACCGTCGAGCGGAATAATGTCGAGCGCCGGCGTCTATAAACGTCCGAGCGGAAGACCGTCGAGCTCCGACGTTAAATATCGAGAGACGAGCTGGCGTCTATAAACGCTCCGAGCAGAAGACCGTCGAGCTCCGACATTAAATATCGAGAGACGAGCCGGCGTCTATAAACTCCCGAGCGGAAGACCTTCGAGCTCCGACGTTAAAAATCAAGAGACGAATCGGCGTCTATAAACCCACCGATCGGAAGGTAGTCTAGTTCCGACAATAAAATTTGACGGGTGACCGGAGCCTATAAGGCCGCCAGACGAATGGTTTCCTGCGTAAACCTCGGTCGGGCCCGCCGTAACATTGTATGGCCGAGCGGCTCCTTTATAAAATGTACTTGGGGCACAAAAAACTTAAGACCAAGGCAAAAATCAAAAATTGGGCGCTGGAAGAACGAGCAAATAACAAAAGGAGACAAGTCATTCACGCCGACCGGCGGATAGACAAAATTTATAGTGTTTGCCCCGAACAGCATGCATGCAGAAAATTACAAAATAACCTCACAGACACTCATTCTTAGTCATCAAAATTAAAAAGATGGTCAAGTATGGTGCCCATCATGGTCGCCAGGTCTTCGGCAGGGACGGACAGATCGGCAGGAACATGGCCCTTGTTTTTCATGTATTCCACCGCCACTTTGATTGCCTCCTCAAAAGTTAAGGAGAGCTTGTCACTAAATTTCTCACCAAACTCGTCCGAGCGGACGAAGGCTTTGCGCACCCCCGCCGATCGACCGGGCTCTCCATCTTGATACTCCTTGAGAGTAGCCTTCGAAGCGTCCAGAGCAGCTTGAAGATTTTGCAGGGCCCCTTCTGCTTTTGTCTGATCGACGGAGCGACCCTCCCGTTCGGCAGTCAGTGAGGCGTCCAGCTCTTTCACCCGCTGCTCCAGCCCCCAATTTTCTACCTTCATCAGGTCCATGTCATCAATGGCCTTGAGCTTCCGAGCGGTCGCGGTCTTAATTTCTTTGTCCCGCTGCTTGACTAAGGCTTCGAGGCGGGCAACCTCGCTTGTCAAGCCGGAAGTCTTACCCCGCTCGGCTTCTAGCAACCTCTTGGCCTTCTCCAGGGCGGCCGTCGATTGTCTGCTGTCCCCCGCAGCTTTGAGTTTTTTCAACTCGTCCTCCAGCTCGGCTAATCGATTGCTGATGGCAATCTACTCCACCCAGTTCTGCGAACGGATATGAACAACTTAGAAATTTGATCCACAATAACCAACAAAGCGAGAGAACATACCCCGGCCGCCTGTTGTAAATTGCTGTCGCCGAGCTGCCCAGGAGTTAGCATGGCAATTCTGAGACGAGCATCCTCCCAAGCCTTGGCGAGAGGACTCGTGAGTGTGATTTGCTGCTCGGGAACCACCGGCCGATCAGCGGCCGCCATGTATTCTTCTGAAGGGAGGCGCAGGACGGTTTTTATCAACTTTGGGCCGCTCGGATCACCCAGAGAAGTGGCGGCCTTACCAGACGGCCCACCGGTGGAGGAAGAAGGACGTTCGCCCAACCGCTTAAGATGCCGTAGTGTTCGGGGAGGACTGGAGGGCGGCACCTCAGAGGTAGCCCTTGGAGAGCCGCACGGCGTCGGGGTACTCTCTATAGAGACTGTCCCGGATAACATTGGAGCTTCATCGCCCCGCTCGGACTATGGCTCATCAGATGGAGTTGGTGTAGATGCTGACTCTGGCCGTCTGCGCTTCCGAGTGGCGAGGGGAACGTCGTCGGCCGAACGGCCCTCTACCTCGACTTGAGCAGAGGGTTCTATGTCGCCCGCGACCTCGTAGCGAGAGGCAGGAGCGTCTAAGGCTTCGGGGACATCCTGAGTCCCCTCACCTTCTTCGCCGGCCGGATCAACTGAAGCAAGGCCCCGCTCGGCGACCTCCTTATTCTTGGCCGCCTCGATCTCAGCGGCTCTCAGTTTCAGCCGCTCGGTAGCCTTGGCTCGCCACATGACTTCAGCTGCAGAAGCAAAGATTAAATCAGTTAGAACAAAAGAAATGGGAAGATAAGAGAACTTACTCATGCTGCAGGGCAGATCGGTTGGGATGGAAGACAAGCCGAATAGATACAATACTCCTAGAAGGAGCAGCTTGTCGATGTGATATCGCTGGCCGACCAGCCGGTCGGCTGCATGAAGGTAAGCCGGATCGCCCCTGAACTTGCCGAGCTCCGGTTGCACTGGCATCGCCGTCTGCCATTTGATACGGAAGGCAGGTGGCTCGGGGAAACGTACGTAGAAAAAGTGCTCCTTCCAATGTTTGTTGGATCTCGGCATGTTATCAAAAAGGACGAAACCTATCCTTGATTGAAAAACGAAGGTACCCCATTCGGCTTGCTTTGGGTAGTAGAAGTAGTGGAAATTTTTGGGGTCTAGGGGAATGCCGTTCAGTTTAAAGAGAATTTCCACCCCGTTCAGCAACCTTATAGAATTCGGAACTAGCTGGCTGAGCGGGATGCGGAATGTAACGACCCAATTTTTCTCATTTCAAGTTCTAAAGGGCCATAAAAGTATTTGGAAATGCCTTTAAAATATTCTAGAGATTTTTAGAAATTTTTAGAGTATTTTTACGTAATTTTTGGAGGTCGTTTAGTATTTTTACAAAACCAAAGAAGTTTAAGCAAAAAGCGTTGGAGAAGGGGTTCGAACCCGCGACCTCGGGTCGGACCAAACCAAGCCAAACCGGCTTGACCAGCTGGGATAAGAGATTTATGTTAATCTCAAATAGAGTTAAATAAGGTTATAGTATAGTTGAGTTATATCCGATTACTTATAAAAGGGAAATAAGTTTTGGGATTTTAGAAAACCTAAACATTTTCTCTCCTCCCTCGCGACGGTGTCTCCTCTCCTCGGGCGAAAATCGCAGCTCAAACCTAGGCGATTCCGGCGACCGGCGAGCTCTCTCCTCCACGGATTCTTCACGAAGCCGAACTTCTCTCGTCAAGGGGAGCGCGCGGGCACAAGAAGAAGTCAAAAGTTTCAAGCTTTGGAACCCTAGACCTTCCTCTCCTTCGGTTGTAAGTCCAAGAACCGGCGGTAAGTACTACTCACCTGCGGTAGGAGTTGCTCCGGGCTTCGATTTGATTTCTTTGCTTCCGGTTTTCATAGTGCCGAGTAGAACTTTATGCTAGGGTTTTCCTTCCTTGCTCTGTTTGTCAAGCCGAACGGTTATACCTAATTGCAGTAGAGTTTTGAGTTTTGGGAATGGACATGCTCCAATTGCAGCAGACCGAACATCCCTTGTTTGAGGTCTTGGTTCTCCTTGTGTTTGAATCTGCCGTGAGTTCTATGTGGAAAGAATTGGGGGACTTTGGCTTTCTTTTGGGTATTCTGCCGTGAGCTTCACAGGGAAATCAAGGTTTCGTTTAGGTTAGTTGAGCATGTAGTATGATTCTAGTGCCAAGTAGAATTGTATGCATTCTATCCTTAATTATTGCTAGGGATTTTGGCCGTGCACAGTGGAGTTTCGGTTGATTCCTTGCTGCCCTGTTTAGGATCATACCGAACAGATCATTATAGTTATCCCATGTCACTGCCATGAGTTCGCTTAAGGATGCATTGTCTTGGCTTGCTGTTGAATGCTTTGAGTTGTATGTTGTACATGAATTTCCTTGCTTTAAGGTCATGTTGTACATAGTTAAAGTAGCATGTTACCTTATTTTGTATAGCATGTTTAAAGGCCTTAAAGGTAGCATCCTTTGTCTATTTTACAGCATGCTTGAGAAGCCCTAAAGTAGTATTCTTTGTCTATGCTTTATAACATGATTAGAATCCCTAAAGTAGCATTTTTGCCCTATTTTACAGCATGTTTAGGAAGTCCCAAAATTAGCTTCCTTTTTGCTCTATTTTGTAGCATGATTAGCAAGTTTGAATTAGCTTTCTTTTGCTTTATTTATAGCATGATTAGAATCATTCCATGCTTGATTTTACAGCATGTTTAGAAGTACTAAAACAGCATCCTTTGCCATGTTTTCACCGTATGATTCAAAGGCTTTAAATTGCTTTCTTTAGTTAGCTTGTAGCATGATCAGTAAGCTTTAAGTTATTTGTTTTATTCTGTTATATAGCATGGTTAGTTGAGTATACACCTATACTTATTAAGTATATCTAAAGGACTCCCACAATCTTTAATAAAAGATAATAAGGAAGATAAAAGAATAAGAAAGATAACAAGTAAGTCAAGCAAGAGGCTAGTACCCGACATCCAAGAGCTTGTCGTTAAACAAATCCAGGTGACCATTTCCGAGGTCTTGGCCCTGGTAGACCGAGGTCTGCTCTTTTAGGATTGGTGGCTCGCAACCCCAACCTATTAGGGAACGCGCATGAGTTGGTACTAGGCCTGGGCCCAGAAAAGAAAACCAAAGAAAAGAAAAGTTAAGAAAGAAAGAAAGAAGAAGAAAGTAAAGGATAGAAATTAAAAGATTAATTTCTAACACAAGGATACAAGAAATGAAATAAGTTCCAAGCTTAGAATAAATAAGAATGGTTAGTTTCTTTGATTCTAAGTTTACATTGTTAGTTTCTTGTTATCCTGCTTGATACTGAGTATGATTTGTATTCTGTTCATTTTCTGTATACCATGAGCACATGCAGATAGCTGTATTCTTATTTCAGTTTCAGCACTTATGCATTTCATTTATGCTTTTCGAGTTTTGTGAGATAGATTAGTACTTACTAAGCGTTTTCGCTTATAGATACTTTTCTTTTTCCTCCTACTGCAGATAAAGGAAAAGCTAAGATATGAAGGGAGGCGACAGGGTGGTGGTGATGATGGATGTGTGTGGTGACTGAACTATGGAGAGATCCAGAGTTCGCTAGCAAATTTTCAGGACCTACCTGTTTAGAGTTTCAGTTTATGTTCTTAGTTTTCTTCTTAAATGCTATTATGAAGTTGAGATTGTAATGAAGTTTAATTCGTATTTGTAGCTTGATATGTCCTACTGTTGGAGTTATGCTTGGTTACTATTGCTAGAATAGCTTTCTTTTAGTTATAGTGTGTATTATTGCTGCGTGGTTGTGAAAATATATGTTCCAGCCGCCTGTGATAGATTGTTTGTATTATGGATTTGGTCACCGGTACAGGGGAGACTCTGCCGAAATTTTTCGGTAGGAATTCCTCTGAACCGTGATAAATCTAACTGACTCTAATAATAGCGTCAGTGACACTAGTAAGTAGAGTATAGATAGGTAATGGTCGCCCTTAGAGAGTAGTAGTAAGAAGGGTGGTCGTTACAGTTGGTATCAGAGCACTGTTCCATTCTCCAGCATCACACACACATCAGCATCATCCTTGCCGTCTCCAAGTAAGAAAGTATTTAAAATTCCTTTCTTATTTCTGCTTTCCTTATTTTTACTGCAGTATAGAGTACTTTCCTTTTTAGTACTAAAGTAAGATAGAAGATTTAGTTTCCCTTTTATTTATTCATATTTAAGTATGATTAGAAGGGTTAAAGTAAGATATCAAGCCTTTACCTTTCATAATTAGATGGCAAGAAGAGGACGTCCCCGTGCTACTCACACTGAGGAACCAGCCCAAGAGAACGAAGTGCCTAGAGCAACTGAGCCCAACCTTTCTGAAGTGGTTGCTCAGTTCCAGAGGCAAGTAGCAGAAGCGAAGTGATTGCCAACTGATGGCAAACCAACAGCGCCTCCCCTCCTCCGCTTGTCACCGCAGACCCCATGGTAATCGAGACTCCACCGGCTACTCGTGGAACCACAAAGACCCCGAGACCGAGCTTATCTTATACGGTCAAGCTGAAACCAGAGAGCTTCTCGCACGACCGAGCCCTGGGATGCCCGTGCTTGGTTTAAAACACTAGAGAGCACTATGGAGCTTCTGGCGGAAGTCGAGAAGGTCAAGTGCGCCTCTTCCTCGTCTGGAGATGCTCGTATGTGGTGGGAGAGGATAAAGACCAAGAGAGCAGTCGATCGGATGAGCTGGGCTGATTTTCAAGCAGAGTTTATGAAGAGTTCTTTCACCTGCAGATCACCAACAAGCACTACGAGGAGTTTATAGAGTTCAAGCAAGGTGACCTGTCAGTGGAGGAAGCAGCCAAGAAGTTCAACAGACTAGCTCGTCTCTGTCCAGAGCTAGTGAGTACCGAGAAGGAGCGAGTCAGGCTGATGCTCAGAATGCTGAGACCACAGATAGCACTGAATGTGAGCAGTGGAGCTCATCGGCCCCAGACTGGCGAAGAATTGATCAGTAGAGCATTAATTGCTGAACATTATATGAACAACATCAAAGCACAGCGAGCACAACATCAGCCAGTGAAGACAGAGGACAAAACAGCAGGAAGCCAGAAGCCACAGTCAAGTAAGCAGAACTGGAAAGGCAAAGGTAAAAGGAAGCAGTGGAACACAGGAGGTGGCCAGAAGGGAGGACCAGCAAACAAGCAGACCAAGTTCCCTCCCTGTCCCAAATGTGGGAGAACACATCCAGGAGCTTGTCTCTTGGGTAAGACTGGATGTTACTCCTGTGGTCAGGAAGGACACATGGCTAAAGAGTGTCCTAATAAATTCAAAGCACCTCAGCCACGACCATTGCAATATGGAGGCCAGCCTGCACAGTTGCACCACATGGGAGCAGCATTAGAGGGACCCTACATCAGTCAAGGAAGGTTAGAAGCCCCCCAGTTCCAGCCGATGCCGGAGTATTCTCCTCACCAAAGAAGAAGCTCCTCCACGGTCGTAACTAGTCAAGTAGTTATTTTCCAAGACATAGCTACTGTACTATTTGACACTGGGCGACCCATTCTTTGTATCGATACCTTTTGCCAAAGATTTAGGTGCCTATAGAAAGTATGAACTCCAAGTTCCCGACAACCCTACCTTCGGGAAGTCATGGAATCCAATCATGGCTTCGAACTGTCCGGTTAGAATTGCAGATCGAGAGCTATATGTAAATCTAATAGTCCTCGCTATGCAGGACTTCGATATCATTTTGGTATGGATTTCCTCGAAGTACAAAGGCCTCGGTGGGCAGAAAGAAAGTAATTTTAGTCCGTAAGGTGAGCCAACTTTGAGTTCACAGGAGTGCCAAGGAAGAAGACCCAAGCTCCTCTCATCCCTAGCAGCACACCGGATGTTAGCTAAAGGGTGTGCAGTTTTCTTGCATACATAGTAGAGGCGAAGAGGAGAAGGGACTCAAGCAGGGGGAGGTCCGGGTAGTATGCGAGTATCCAGAAGTATTTCCAGAAGAGCTACCTAGACCGCCTCCCAACAGAGAGGTGGAATTTGAGATTGAATTGGTTCCTGGAACTGGTCCAATTTCAAAGCTCCGTATCGCATGTCTCCAGCAGAGTGAAGGAGTTACAAGAGCAACTACAGGAGTTACTGGACAAAGGCTTCATTCGCCCTAGTCACTCACCCGGGAGCTCCTGTATTGTTTGTCAAGAAGAAAGATGGGACAATGCGGATGTGCATAGACTACGAGCTTTGAATCAAGTGACAATCAAGAACAAGTACCCCCTCCCCAGGATCGATGATTTATTTGATCAGTTAAGAGGAGCAACAGTGTTCTCAAAGATAGACCTGCGCTCTGGGTACCATCAGCTGAAGGTGAAAGAAAGAGATATACCCAGAACGGCGTTCAGGACCAGATATGGACACTACGAGTTTGTGGTCATGCCTTTTGGAGTGACTAATGCACCTGCGGTCTTCATGGACTTAATGAACAGAGTGTTCAGAGAATATCTTGACAAATTTGTCATTGTATTCATCGATGACATTCTGGTCTATTCAAGGACCCCAGAGGAGCATGACACGCACTTGAGAATAGTACTGCAGACTCTTCAGCAGAAGCAGCTTTATGCTAAATTCTCAAAGTGCGAGTTCTGGTTAAATCAGGTGGCGTTTTTAGGTCACATTATTTCCAAAGAAGGTATTCAAGTGGATCCAACCAAAGTGGAAGCGGTCAACAACTGGAGTAGACCCAAGAACGTCAGAGAGATGAGAAGCTTCCTTGGTCTAGCAGGGTACTACAGGAAGTTCGTGGAGGATTTTTCCAGGATAGCTTCTCCGCTAACAGCCCTCACCAGAAAGAACAAGAGATTCGAATGGTCAGATAAATGTGAGCAGAGCTTCCAAGAGCTAAAGAAGAGACTGATCAGTGCTCCCATTCTGACTGTTCCACAGAGCGACAAGAGTTTCGACATCTACAGCGATGCTTCCAAGATGGGTTTAGGAGCTGTACTCATGCAATAAGGAAAGGTCATAGCTTATGCTTCCAGACAACTCAAAGACTATGAGAAGAACTACCCTACTCATGATCTCGAGCTGGCAGTTGTGTTACTTAAACTCTGGCGACATTATTTGTATGGAGTCCAGTGTAGAATTTTCACGGATCATCGAGTCTTAAGTACTTCTTCACCGGAAGGACTTAAACATGAGACAGAGTGGCTGGAATTGGTCAAAGATTACGACCGTGAAATTCTCTACCACCCAAGCTAACAAAGTGGCGGATGCACTCAGCAGAAAATCTAGTGCATCACCGATGTCTTTGTCATCACTAGCCCTGCCACTGCAAGAGTTGGCAGATTTTGGGCTTGAAATTATCGAAGGACAGCTCTCTACATTGACCTTGGAGTCTACACTGCTTGTGGAGATACAGAGAAAGCAAAGTGAAGATCCGGACATCCAGAAGATCAAGCAAGGGATACAGAAAGAAGACAACTCAGAGTTTAGAGTGACAGATAGCGGAATTCTTTATCAGGGGAGTCGCATTTGCGTGCCCAATGATGAGGAACTGAGAAAGAAGATCTTAGAGGAAGCTCACAGTACACCATATTCCATGCATCCTGGGTCTTCCAAGATGTACCAAGATGTGAAACAGAGGTTTTGGTGGTCAGGACTCAAAAGAGATGTAGCTAAGTATGTCAGTACCTGCTTGACATGCCAGAGAGTCAAAGCAGAACACCAGAGACCAGGAGGAGTTCTTCAGCCTCTTCCAATACCAGAATGGAAATGGGAAGACATTTCCATGGACTTCATAACAGGTCTTCCAAGAACCACCAATGGATATGATGCGATATGGGTAATAGTAGACCGATTGACCAAGTCTGCTCACTTCCTAGCCATCAAGGTGTCCCACTCCATAGAGCAGTTGGCCCAGCTATATGTTAAAGAGGTAGTCAGACTTCATGGAGTTCCTAAATCTATCGTTTCTGATAGAGATGGGCGCTTCACCTCACATTTTTGGGAGTGCGTTCAGAATGCACTAGGCACCAAACTCAAGTTCAACACAGCTTTCCATCCGCAGACTGATGGACAGACAGAGCGAGTGAATCAGATTTTAGAAGACATGCTCAGAGCTTGTGCGCTAGATTTCAAAGGAAGTTGGTGCAAGTATTTGTGCTTAGCTGAATTCGCTTACAACAATAGCTATCAGGCTACCATTAAGATGGCACCTTATGAAGCACTATATGGCAGGAAATGCAGATCACCCATATGCTGGCAAGAAGCAGGAGAGAGAAAGGAGATAGAAGCAGAGTTGGGCATTCAGACAGAGGTGATAGATGAGACTACTCAAGCAATCCAGAAAATCAGACAGAGAATTGAGACTGCCCAGAGCAGACAGAAGAGTTATGCTGACACACGCCGTAGGCCATTGGAATTCCAAATAGGAGATTCAGTTTTCCTCAAGGTCGCTCCTATGAAGGGAGTGATGAGATTTGGCAAGAAGGGCAAATTAAGTCCTCGCTATGTAGGACCTTACCTGATCATAGAGAGGATTGGGAAAGTAGCTTACAGGCTGGACTTACCACAAGACATGTCAGCGATACACAATGTGTTTCATGTCTCTATGCTAAAGAAGTGTCTCCATGACCCGAGCCAAGTGATTCAGCCGCAGTCAGTGCAGATCCAAGAGGATCTTAGTTATGAGAGCAGACCTACACAGATAGTGGACAGAGCAGTCAAGAGGTTGAGAAATAAAGAAGTACCACTAGTGAAGGTCGTCTGGCAGAACCAGAGGCACGAGGAAATCACTTGGGAGCGGGAGGACAGTATGAGACAGAAGTATCCAGAGCTATTCTAAGTTCGAGGACGAACTTTTTATAAGGTATGGGGGATTGTAACGACCCAATTTTTCTCATTTCAAGTTCTAAAGGGCCATAAAAGTATTTGGAAATGCCTTTAAAATATTCTAGAGATTTTTAGGAATTTTTAGAGTATTTTTACGTAATTTTTGGAGGTCGTTTAGTATTTTTACAAAACCAAAGAAGTTTAAGCAAAAAGCGTTGGAGAAGGGGTTCGAACCCGCACCTCGGGTCGGACCAAACCAAGCCAAACCGGCTTGACCAGCTGGGATAAGAGATTTATGTTAATCTCAAATAGAGTTAAATAAGGTTATAGTATAGTTGAGTTATATCCGATTACTTATAAAAGGGAAATAAGTTTTGGGATTTTAGAAAACCTAAACATTTTCTCTCCTCCCTCGCGACGGCGTCTCCTCTCCTCGGGCGAAAATCGCAGCTCAAACCTAGGCGATTCCGGCGACCGGCGAGCTCTCTCCTCCACGGATTCTTCACGAAGCCGAACTTCTCTCGTCAAGGGGAGCGCGCGGGCACAAGAAGAAGTCAAAAGTTTCAAGCTTTGGAACCCTAGACCTTCCTCTCCTTCGGTTGTAAGTCCAAGAACCGGCAGTAAGTACTACTCACCTGCGGTAGGAGTTGCTCCGGGCTTCGATTTGATTTCTTTGCTTCCGGTTTTCATAGTGCCGAGTAGAACTTTATGCTAGGGTTTTCCTTCCTTGCTCTGTTTGTCAAGCCGAACGGTTATACCTAATTGCAGTAGAGTTTTGAGTTTTGGGAATGGACATGCTCCAATTGCAGCAGACCGAACATCCCTTGTTTGAGGTCTTGGTTCTCCTTGTGTTTGAATCTGCCGTGAGTTCTATGTGGAAAGAATTGGGGGACTTTGGCTTTCTTTTGGGTATTCTGCCGTGAGCTTCACAGGGAAATCAAGGTTTCGTTTAGGTTAGTTGAGCATGTAGTATGATTCTAGTGCCAAGTAGAATTGTATGCATTCTATCCTTAATTATTGCTAGGGATTTTGGCCGTGCACAGTGGAGTTTCGGTTGATTCCTTGCTGCCCTGTTTAGGATCATACCGAACAGATCATTATAGTTATCCCATGTCGCTGCCATGAGTTCGCTTAAGGATGCATTGTCTTGGCTTGCTGTTGAATGCTTTGAGTTGTATGTTGTACATGAATTTCCTTGCTTTAAGGTCATGTTGTACATAGTTAAAGTAGCATGTTACCTTATTTTGTATAGCATGTTTAAAGGCCTTAAAGGTAGCATCCTTTGTCTATTTTACAGCATGCTTGAGAAGCCCTAAAGTAGTATTCTTTGTCTATGCTTTATAACATGATTAGAATCCCTAAAGTAGCATTTTTGCCCTATTTTACAGCATGTTTAGGAAGTCCCAAAATTAGCTTCCTTTTTGCTCTATTTTGTAGCATGATTAGCAAGTTTGAATTAGCTTTCTTTTGCTTTATTTATAGCATGATTAGAATCATTCCATGCTTGATTTTACAGCATGTTTAGAAGTACTAAAACAGCATCCTTTGCCATGTTTTCACCGTATGATTCAAAGGCTTTAAATTGCTTTCTTTAGTTAGCTTGTAGCATGATCAGTAAGCTTTAAGTTATTTGTTTTATTCTGTTATATAGCATGGTTAGTTGAGTATACACCTATACTTATTAAGTATATCTAAAGGACTCCCACAATCTTTAATAAAAGATAATAAGGAAGATAAAAGAATAAGAAAGATAACAAGTAAGTCAAGCAAGAGGCTAGTACCCGACATCCAAGAGCTTGTCGTTAAACAAATCCAGGTGACCATTTCCGAGGTCTTGGCCCTGGTAGACCGAGGTCTGCTCTTTTAGGATTGGTGGCTCGCAACTCCAACCTATTAGGGAACGCGCATGAGTTGGTACTAGGCCTGGGCCCAGAAAAGAAAACCAAAGAAAAGAAAAGTTAAGAAAGAAAGAAAGAAGAAGAAAGTAAAGGATAGAAATTAAAAGATTAATTTCTAACACAAGGATACAAGAAATGAAATAAGTTCCAAGCTTAGAATAAATAAGAATGGTTAGTTTCTTTGATTCTAAGTTTACATTGTTAGTTTCTTGTTATCCTGCTTGATAATGAGTATGATTTGTATTCTGTTCATTTTCTGTATACCATGAGCACATGCAGATAGCTGTATTCTTATTTCAGTTTCAGCACTTATGCATTTCATTTATGCTTTTCGAGTTTTGTGAGATAGATTAGTACTTACTAAGCGTTTTCGCTTATAGATACTTTTCTTTTTCCTCCTACTGCAGATAAAGGAAAAGCTAAGATATGAAGGGAGGCGACAGGGTGGTGGTGATGATGGATGTGTGTGGTGACTGAACTATGGAGAGATCCAGAGTTCGCTAGCAAATTTTCAGGACCTACCTGTTTAGAGTTTCAGTTTATGTTCTTAGTTTTCTTCTTAAATGCTATTATGAAGTTGAGATTGTAATGAAGTTTAATTCGTATTTGTAGCTTGATATGTCCTACTGTTGGAGTTATGCTTGGTTACTATTGCTAGAATAGCTTTCTTTTAGTTATAGTGTGTATTATTGCTGCGTGGTTGTGAAAATATATGTTCCAGCCGCCTGTGGCTGAGTATAGATTGTTTGTATTATGGATTTGGTCACCGGTACAGGGGAGACTCTGCCGAAATTTTTCGGTAGGAATTCCTCTGAACCGTGATAAATCTAACTGACTCTAATAATAGCGTCAGTGACACTAGTAAGTAGAGTATAGATAGGTAATGGTCGCCCTTAGAGAGTAGTAGTAAGAAGGGTGGTCGTTACACGGAAGTAATTGCAGACTTGCACGAAAAACTTATGGGGTGGAAAGCGTAGCCCGGCCAAAAATTGGTCTCGGAAGAAGAGAATGGTGTCGGGCGGCGGTTCATGAGGCCGATCGGCCGGTGTGGCTAATTCTATGTGGTGGTCGGAATGGATGTCGTAAGTCCGAGCGAGATGCAACGCGTCCTCCTCGTCAAAACGGCTCTCCATGGTCGTGTACCATAGACCAGGAGCGCCGTCGGTCGACTGCGAGGTGCTAGTCATGGTCGAAAGACAAGAATGCGGAACCAAAAGGGAAGGTTCAAGCAAGGAATGAAGGGAAACCGACTGAATGAAACGATTAACAGAAAGAAGAAAACATAGGGAGCGAGGAAAAGGGTCTTACGAGCAAAAGGGGATGGTCGACTGGGGCCTGGGGGTTGCCGAAGAGTGGAGGGGCAAGGTCGCCGGAGAAGAAAAAGAGCAGAGGGGCGCTGGAGGAGGATGAAGCAACAATGCGGCGAAAAAGGAGTCGCGGGCTTTATATCGCCGCCCGAGAGCAGCCTCCACCGTCCGATCCAGGTCATGAAGAACGAGGTCATCATCCAGCCGTTCATTTCAAACGGCGGCCGTCCCATCAGAAGTGACGCCACCGCCATACACTGACAAAAGCACGATCGCCACGTGTCAGCAGAATATAGGTCGCATTTAATGATCGCCCCTTACCGTGCGCAGCACACGTGATGGGCAGTAGGGGAGAGGATGGGGCATGGATTCCAAGGGAATACAAGGCATGGGCAAAGTACCGCCGAACGGATGAGCATCCCTAAGCCTGGCCGAGCGGATTAATGTATCAGTCGTTACTCGGTCAGATCGGCAGTCCAGTCAGTCGGACTTCGCCTCCTTCGACTAGACTTGAGGGGAAGGCAAGTGATCCGGTTGAGGCAGGGGACCCCATTACGAGGGGTCAATGCCGACCTTCCGACCGGCCGACCGGTGAATAGCCGATGGCAAAAGTCGCCCCGACAGAAGTCGGGGTTCCGACGCTCAATTGAACAGTTACGAAGAGCCGAGCGGAAGGCCTAAGAGAAGGTGACATACTACTAAACAGTCCCTACATAGCAACCTACCGAAAATATCCCCAGCATATCGATGCCAACGGCAGGCCGGACGTGATGTGAGTGCTGTCCGGCCGGCGCCTAAGATGAGGGCTGGCCGGACGGACTCCCCGTCCAGCCGGCCTGCCGGACGCCCCGGCCTGTGGTCGGTAGAGAAGGACCAGAACATCTTATGACAGCTGTCAAGCCCTATGGCTAGGCCATACTCCAAGTCTGACAACGAGGTGTTCTGTTGTCCCATCGAAGACGTGCTTGGACTGTAGCAGTATGGCGTCAGGTAAGCTTTCTGACAGACACATACCGAGGTATGGGCTACGGACACGTATGCGCCTCGGTGGACGTGCAGGAGCTCTTTCACCGCTCTATATAAAGAGCCTTATACTTCGCCGGAGGTACGTAAAAAATACCTTTGGAGCCACTTTTTTCATTACTTGCTTGCCTGACTTGAGCGTCGGAGGGTCGCCGCCGGGAACCCCTTCCCGGCCCGACTTCTGTGCAGGATCGCCGGAGGTTCGCACCAGCATTCGAAGACCCACGTCAGCAACCGGAGAGCGCCACGTGCTCAGCGTCCGTTGATTCAGCTTTCGGACAGGATCATAAGCCAGCAACACAGTTTATATCAAGACGAGTACACAACATAGTGTACATTAAATTACCAATGCTACTAGCATATGATTTTTTTTCTTCATTTCGGCTATTTCCTCAAAAGTCTTGGGATACATATTTTTGCTCAAAATAGTACATCTCTCTATAGGTGTATGTTCAATGTTGCAATCTGACATATTGAAGTGTTGTAGCATCTTAGTGATATAAGCTTCTTGAGATAAATCCAAAAGCATTTTTGATTGATCTTTAATAATCTTCACTTCTAAGATATATTTTGCTTCTCCCATATGTATTATGTCAAATTGTGACGAAAGTCAGAATTTGACTTCTAACACTCACTTTATATCACTTCCTGTTATTAGCATATCATCAACATATAATGATAAAATGACAAATTTTTCTTTTTCCTTTCTTAGGTAAACACATTGATCCTCATTGATCATTTCAAAATCATAAGATAAAATGACTTCATTAAATCTTATGTTCCATTGTCTTGACGCTTGCTTTATCTCATATATAGACTTAATTCTTAAGTCTACATACTCTATTTTCTTGGCCTTCAGCAATGTATCCTTCTGGCTGTGCCATATAGATTCTTCATCAAGATTACCATTAAAGAAAGATATTTTTACATCTATTTGTTGTAATTCTATGTCAAATTGTGCTACTATAGCTAAGATG